>NW_006159638.1:3709503-3741637 GCF_000334495.1 Tupaia belangeri chinensis
ACCACAAAGAGAAACCACCTAACCCCAAATAAAAAGACAAAGATTAAAAAAAAAAAAAAAAAAGATAAGTGCAAGCAGGGATGTGGTGAAAGGGGAACACTCTACACTGCTAGTGGGAATGTAAATTGGTCCAGCCACTGTGGAGAACAATATGGCAATTCCTCAAAGACCTATGAATAGAACTACCATTTGATCCAGCAATTCCACTCCTGAGTATCTACCCAAAGGATAGGAGAATGCTTAGTCAGAAAAGTGCTTGCACATCTATGTTTATTGCTGCAGCATTCACAATTGCTAAGACATGTAACCAACCCAAATGTCCATGAACAGATGAATGGATGGAAAAGTGTGGCACATATACTCTATAGAATACTACTCAGCCATAAAAAAATAAATAAATAAAAATAAAAATAAAAAATAAAAAAAGACCCTGGCATTCAATAGAAAGTGGGGAAACATGGAAGACTTGCTGCTGAATGAAGCAAGACTATGGAAGAGAGACATTATATGTCTCCACTTAACATATACCAACTCTCTACACTCTATGGTGGAAACTGAGAGGTTGGAGCACCATAGAAGCATTGAAAATGGTTTTAGATTCTGGAGACAATATAGAGGAGGGTGGAAGAAGAAGGAGAGTGTAAGGAAGGAAATTAAGAAGGAAAATAGAGAGACAGGACATTTATGGGACACAGAAATGGTTATTATCAGTTGATGATAATGTGTTTAGTATCTTCAACTGGACTGGTGTAAAGTGTATTCATGGTGGGTAAATTCGACTTATAAGCAAAGTGATGTATAGTGAATTAAATGTATAATAATAATAATAAAGAATGTCTTCTTGGGGTTGTGCTTGAGTCTGCAAAATTAAATTAACCAGCCATAGGAGCTCAAGAATTGTCTCAGTCCCTGATTTCTAGCCCCAACTCAAGATTCCAACAGCTCTCAACAGCAGCTTCCTGCAAGGCCTACAACCTGGTCTCACTCTTCTTATTTTGAGAAGTCTAGCTTTGTAAAGGAGTCTGGAATGCTGCCTCCTAGTCAAAGAGGTCCGAGAAGAGAGTCTGTCTTGTGGGGATGTGGAGAAGAGATATGGTTACTAGTCAGTAGAGCCCTGGAGTAGACCCAGAGCTTCTTCCATGGCAAGTGCCAGACCAGAGATGGATCCACATGGGAAATCAATTCTCTCACCCCAGACAGGCCTTCGGGCCTTTTGATTCTCTTGTCATCAATTGAGTGGTAATAAGAGAAGAGAAACTGAATTCATGCTAGATGAATTATAATAAAAGGCAAGGTTGTTTGCAGAAAGGAGTTTTAGAAGGCTGCTGTGGGTGTAACTAAAGTCAACAATAGACAAAGAAGGTTGCTGAGCTGTAGCCCGTTTCCCTGTGAAATTGATAGCTGTAAATTAAAGGTCCACACAGAGCTCTGTGAGGAGGTGGAAAGTTGTCTGCCTATGTCAACCCTGCCTGTCTTTACTTTGCTCCTGGCCAGTGTGCAGGGAGGGTCTGTCAACAGCCATAGCCACTTGGCAGTTACATGCATCATGCACAGAGCTAAAGTTGCCTACTATGACCCCCCCCCCAAAGAGGAATAAGAAAATATTCTAGTATATGGTATTGCATAGTAATGTTGATAGTATTTACTCCATTGCTGGTAAGTACAGATTTACAAGTACTGCAAGTTTTTAATGTACTATTTTAGTGTAGTCTCTCATTTTTAGTTGGGGAAGAACAAAGTCACTGCAAAGAGAATACCAACAAGTCAATCTTTTAGAAAGAAGTCTCCAAACAAATAAAAGAGAAAATTTGAAGGACCCATTATTTGCATGTTGAACGATTCCAATAGTAAATTAAACCATTGGTGAGAAATATGCTTAATTGAGATCCCTAGTATGAAACAGGGGAGAAGTAAAAATCTCAAGAAGCTTGTTTGAGATTTAGAAACTGATACTTACGGGATACCAAACAAAACTACTTATTTCCTTCTCAACTTATGAAGAAGAGAAAGAGAAAAAAATGGGAGACAGACTTAAATTTAATCTAAGGCAGAATCTTGAAGGAGAGATTAAACTGGTACCAACCTTTTTGAATCCATTTATAGACCTAACATTACTAGCTAAAAGATGTAAGAATATGGAAAGGCCTGCCTATATGGAAGATTTGGACAGTCTTAAAATCAGAGCCAAAAGAAAACAAAAACTGTTTTCCGCCACTAAAAATGCAAATCATTATTGTCACCTTCTCCTCAGATGGTGGACATAATTCTGTTCCCTCTACTGTAATTTCCTTTCCTGGTCTAGCCGTATTTTGTAAGTTTTTGAAAGCTATTGCAGTATTTGTTATTTGAATTAAAACATGCGTCGCAGGGTGGCTAGGGAACTGGGGAAGCATTGCATTTTTAAATTTCCAATTGACCTCCCCAGCCTTATTACATTGAATGACATAAAACAGATTATGCAGAGCATGTCCTCTGTGAGTTCTGTCCCTCAGAATAAGAAAAGTTTTTTTTAAAGATTGCTAGATATTAAATTACAATCACCTAAAAGATGAAGTGCCCAGCTAATCACAGCATTTCAGAGCTGTGAGCAACTCTGGACATCATCTAGTCTGTTGCCACATAATTATATCTATTATATCTCCCTAAATTATTTGACCCATGAAATGTAACAAATTTTTATTTCTGAGAAACTTCATAGCACCATGTTCATCTGTCCAAAGGCTTAAGTGGTCAGTTGAAGAGACTAACAGCACATAGTAGTTACCCAACAAATACTGTGGAGTGATTTCATGGATTGTGTTTTCCTTTGCCTCTTGGATTGAGTGATCAATACTTTAGCCTTTGCTGAACTGAAAATATCCTTATTCAAATCAGTTGGAGCATATAAGCTCTCCTAAAAAGTCTCAAACTTTATATTTCTTACTCTACACTTCCAAGTTTAAAAAAAGAGAGAATGAGAGAGTATGTGAGTGTGTGCACGCTCACATGTAATACAGAAGCAATGACCTATAGGACATATTCCCTCAGCCCTAACATTCAAAAAGAAGAAAAAAGACTACATTTTGTGTCGGTCTCTATGCTGATGTGTTAAATTGACCATCTCTTTGGTCCTCACAACTAATCCCTTAAGGTGAGATATCATCACCTGCAGTATATACATGCTAAGAAATAAGTTTCTCAAAGTCAGCTGTGCAGGGGAAAACAGAAATTCAAGTCAAGCGCTTCAAGCCTAGCTAAGTTGTAAGCTCTCTGAACTCGGTTCAGGAGCCTCCCCTGAATCATTTGGCCTTGACGGCTCCTTTAATGGAAAATCCTTTCCACCACTGTCCAGCCCATACCACATATGCTAACATTGCTGATGGCTCTGCCAGTCTCTTCAGGGTTGTGGGCTAGGTCACTACAGAGCCAGCTCCCAGAGCCAACCAGACCAGACCTATGAAAACTTAGGCTCCTTTCAGCAAGCCTAGTTTCGAATGCTGTGCCACTCCCTGTAGCATAGGGTCTGGCTTCCCAGTGACTGCCCAGAGGCTAAGCAACACAACTAAGAAGAGGGAGGGCTCAACTCTTCATAGAGTAAACTTAAACCAATGAAAGAGACTGGAGGCCAGCAGGTGGAGTAATGATAATGTTGCTGGACTCCTATGTAGTTGACCAAAGTTTGAATCTCGGACCCGGTGGCTTCAAACTCATGCCATGTTCGTGTGAGTGTGTGCCCAAAGCCTCAAGGGGAGAATGGAGGAGAAGGGAATGCGCTGTGGCCGTCCCCCTTGGGAGGTGATTTCTCACTTACTGTCTCCCTGTCTGTCTGTCTCTCTCTCTCTCTCTCTCTCTCTCTCTCTCGCAAGAGCACATGCCCTATAGCAAAAATCTCTCTCAAAATAAAAGACTGAAAGAACCCAGCATATGACTTACTTTTCCCTTCCTCTCCATACCAGACTGTTCTGAAATGGAAGAGTTCCGTTTAGCCTTTCCAAGGACCAAGCTACCAGCTGTGTTTCCTTGTGAAGCATGTGTCCTTCCTTCATTGCCTCACTTCCCTTTTTTCCTCACGTTTCCTACCCTAGGGTTCCACATGTGCTCCCCAACACACCCCAGTAAAATGTTAACTCATAAGTTTTGCTTTTGTCCCATTTTCTAGAGAATCCTGGATAAGACATAAGTTTACAGTACTTTATTTACAAAATGAGAATGCTGCCACCCATCCCTCAAAAATCAATGAAAACATAGAAACGAAACCCCTCCTAATAGACGTTACCCCATACTGACTGTAGCTAACAGATATCTTGAAAGAACCAAGGAACCACAGTACATGGGTGTGAAAAGCAGGGCACTGAGATGGAATTAATTGTTCCTTTGTGGCCACCTTGTATCTGCTCTAACCACCACCTGCCTTTCCCCCTTGCTTTTAGACAAAGGGGTTGTATTAGCACCTACTGGAATGAGTAGTGGGGCTTTATTTTTCTCACTGTAATGATCATATACATGCCACCTGGTAAATGCAAAGAGTCAGTCATCGCAAATTCAAGTCCTAGAGCTTCTGCTTTATTAGCTGTGTGACTTGACAGTCATAATATCTCTGGGTATATTCCCTCACCTGTAAAATAAAAGTAAGACTATCTCCCTGCCCTTCCCCATGGGTGGATAGGACATAGCAAAAGCACTTTGAAACATTCTGCAGATGTTCTTTGTGCTCTGTGTCAGGAGAGATAAGAAAGTAACTTCCGAATGTAGGTTCCCCAAATTTCCTTAACTAGAAATAATGAAACACTTCATTAAGAAAATATAAAAAAAATTAGTTAAATCTGAAATGTCTTCATGATGATAGTAATTGAGATTGAAAGTTAAAGAACTGAAATTCCATTCCTAGCCAAGATGGAAAAAGGGAGACTATATTTTCTCTTCCTTGTGAAACCATTTTAAAAAATAATAGTTTCAAGACACTGGATGTCAAGCAATGAAGTGCCCCCTGAGAGAAAGGGAACAAATGAAGTAAGCTTTATGACTGCCTAAGCTAGATTGCTGGAGAATTTCCAGGCTACAGTACAAGGGAAAGAAATCCTGTGGAGACTTGAGGGCCCTGTGAGTTAAGAAGCTAGAACTGAGAGTCCAAGGAATCCAAGTTTGCAGGACAAAAGCATCAGATATGAAAGAGATGTACAGAGAATTCCTGAGGTATGCAGAGGGCCCCCTCCAGTATTTAGCAGAGTACTTACTAATCAGTGTGTGAGGAAATGACCTGATGCAGAGGAAAGAAGCTACGAAAAGGATTAGAGAGAGTACCTGGCGTGGCGATATTCACCATAACTAAAACATGGAATCAACTCACTTGCCTAAGAACTGATGAATGGATTAAGAAAATGTGGCACATATACACAATGGAGTGCTACTCAGACATAAAGAACAATGATATCTTATCATTTGACACAATGTACATGAACCTAGAAGATATATCATATATGTGTGTGTGTAAGTTATTTTATTTCAGTATTTTTTAAACTTTATACACACACACGCACACACACTCACACATATATATATAATAGATCTTTAGATCCTTAGATACACGATAGATAGATATGATATAACCTAAGAGAAATAAGCCAGGCTATGAAAGACAAATGCTGTATGTCTCCACTAACCATACACCAAATGCCTGCACTCTCTGATCAATATGGAGTGACTCGATGATGCAGAAGCAGAGAGAGTAACGACAGATGCCAGAACTCCAAATGGGGGTAGGTGGGGAAGTTGAGGAAAAAATTATTAAAAGACGTAAGACTGCATGGTAACAAATCAGAAGGTTATGGAACAGTGTACCACAGCAGAGTAAAAAAGTCATTGACAATTCAATGTATACTTAAAAAAAAAAACTAGTAGAACTATCATCAAGTGTGCACAACATAATGTCATGTTCAATGTCAAATAAGAGGGATATTAGGTCTACATATCCTTGATCTAATTATTACACACTATATGCATGCCTTGAAAAAGCATAGTGTAACTCACAAAGATGAATACTGATTATATGTAAACCAGAAATCACAATAAATAGCAGAAATATCATACTCAAAACTATTTACAGGTGTTTCTTGCTTACAATGTGGTTAATTTATAATAAACCCATTATTGTAACTTGAAAAAATGTGTATTGGTGAATCTCGAAATTATTGTGCTGAGTGAAACAAAAATCTATATTAGAGGGACCAGCAGTTAGCATAATGGCTATGTCGCTGAACTCCCATGTAGTCGACTGCGGTTCAAGTCCTGGACCCGCTTCATGTGCGTGTGCGTGCGTGCCCAAGATCCTGAGAGTAGAATGGAGGAGAAGGGATTGCGGCATGGCCATCCCCCCTGGGGGGTGATTTCTCACTTTCTATCTCTCTCTATCTCTCTGGCGAGCGCACGCACCCTGTAACAAAAACCTCTCCCCCCAAAAAAAATCTGTATTAGAAACAAAAAGATTGCATACTAGAAAGTGCAAAATATCTATAATTACAGAAAAAGATCAATGAGGAAACTTTGGAGGGTGATAGACATATCCAATATTTTTATTTTTATGATGGTTTTATAGGGATATATATATGTATGTATATATGTCAAAATTTATCATTTGTATATTTTAAGTATGTGAAGATTATCATATCAATTATAACTCAGTAAAACTATTTTTAAAAACTAAAGACACAAAATATGCTGACAAAGCATTGAACAACTTGGAAAATAGATAATTCCCAAATATAACTAAATGTTATTTTTAGATATTTTTACTTTTGTACATTTTAGAGAATGGTAAGATAAATGTTTAAATCTGTGGTTTTGTTACAGCAAAATCTGTTGTATCCAAGACTACCTCTATGGTGTACTATCTAAGATAGTCTCTATGATTCAGTTTGGGAGTCCTTCGGTTTTTTCCTTTTAAAGTTTGTTTTATTTATTTTCTCCATGAGTGAGAGATAGAGAGACAGAGCACCCTCAGCAGCATGTTGATGCTATGACCCACACCTAGCTTCAGCCAGCCCCAGATCATGGGCATGTTCCCAGGGTCCTCAGGGAGGTCTCTGGATGCAAACCAGTAATCTTACCATGTGGGTCTGCCTCACAGAGCATCATGTTTTACAGCTGTGTCACTATCCAAGCTCCTTTTTTTTTCTTTAACAGTAAATTAGAACCTAAGTTTCCCCTGTTGTTTAGAACTATATATTTTCATGTTTTTGTTTAGTTTTGGTTTTGGTTCTTGCCATAGGGCATGTGTGCTTGCCAGAGAGAGACAGAGAGAGGGAAAGTGAGAAATCACCCCCTAGGAGGGGACGGCCACACTGCAATCTCTTCTCCTCATTCTCCTTTCAGGATTTTGGGCATGCACTCACACACACCCAGTGTGATTTCAAGCTACCAGGTCTGGAATTCGTACCACAGTCACCCATGTAGGAGTCCAGTGCCTCGGCCATCACACCACCTGCAGGCCCCTTCATGTGTTTTGGGTATTTTTATTAGAAAAACTAAGTTAGAAATCCACAGGTAAATTTCAGGTTTGTTTTTTTCTTTTAAACTCGCTTTATAAATTAAGAAAATGCTATACATTTTTCTTAACCACAAATAACTGGAGGTTTACTCCCTAAAACTCTTTTCTGTTTGATATGTGGTCTGGGCTTTAGGACCCTCTACATATCTGATTGAAGGTATGTCATGCTTAAATTCCTATTGCCCAGCTTCATCAGAGATACAGTCATGTAATGCATGATCATTTTGTTTTAGAATTAACTAGTTTATGCATTCTCATGTTCCAAACTTTTCTGTCCTTATTTCCCCAGTTTGATGCAGACCGTGATGAGGATGAGGTGTTCTATGACATCAGTGTGGCAGTTGACAACAAGTTATTTCCAAACAAAGAGGCTGCAGCAGGTAAGTCACTGAGTCCTTAGACAACAGTACACCATCATCACCGGTCAAACGTCTGGGGTTTGTATTCGTGGGCAACTCAACAAACTATTATAAGGTATTCAGGACAACACAGTCTTATACTTACTGGTTTAAAATAAAAGTATAGGGCCAGCTGGTGGCATGGTGGTTAAAGTGGCTGATTTCCACATGGCCAGTTATGTGGTGTGAGTCTCAGACCCACCAGCTTGAAAAACACGCTGGGTGCATGAGCATACATACCCCAAATCCCCACAAGAGAAGAGAGGAGAAGGGATTGCAGCATGGCCATCCCTCATGGGGAGTGTTTTTTTACCCTCTCCCACCCCAGACCCCTTCCAGCAAGTTTATGCATCAGATAGCAAAAAGAAAAAAGAAAAAAAAAAAAGTATAAAACAAACTAAAAAGGTCTATAAATCTTTTCTTCTTGTCATTGTACATGTAAATTAACAGGCAGTCACAATACAATGTAGGACCTATGCTACCCCAAATCCCCACAAGAGAAGAGAGGAGAAGGGATTGCAGCATGGCCATCCCTCATGGGGAGTGTTTTTTCACCCTCTCCCACCCCAGCCCCCTTCCAGCAAGTTTATGCATCAGATAGGAAAAAGAAAAAAGAAAAAAAAAGTATAAAACTAAAAAGAAAGGTCTATAAATCTTTTCTTCTTGTCATTGTACATGTAAATTAACAGGCAGTCACAATACAATGTAGGACCTATGCTACTATTGGGTCATCAGAAAAGTCATAATGGGAGGGACCAACAGTTGTCGTAATGGCTATGTTGCTGGACTCCCACGTAGTTGATCGCGGTTCGAGTCTCAGACCTGGTGGCTTAAACTCATGCTGGGTGATTGTGCATGCATTCCCAAGTTCCTGAAAGGAGAATGGAGAAGGGATTGCGGTGTGGCCATCCCCCCAGGGGGACATTTCTCACGTTCTGTCTCTCTGTCTCTCTCTGTCTTTCTGGAGAGCACACGCGCCCTATAGCAAAAACCGCTCCAAAAAAAGTCATAATGGGGCCCAGCAGGTGGCATGGTGGTTGAAGCCGTGGACTCCCACATAATTAACTGCAGCTTAAGTTCCGAACCTGGCAGTTTGCTTTCTCACTGTCTCTCTCTCTCCCCCCCCTCACTCTGGTGAGTGCATGTACTCTATAACAAATTTAAAATAACAATAATAAATAAATGTTTTAATTTTTTTAAAAAGTCATAGGGGACAAGCAGATGGCCTAACGGTTACATCGTTGGATTCTCCTGTAGTTGATTGCAGTTTAAGTCCTGGAGTGTGTGTGGAGGAGTGGGGCCTAGGGAAGGACATTTGGAGGAGGGATACGGAGGCAGAGCATTGAGGGGATGGGGAGGTGTGGTGTTATCGGTTGAAGATATTTTGATCAATTGGACTGGGGAGAAATGTTCACATATTGAAATGTTCACTTTGTAAGCTAAACAATATGATTGAATCTATATAAAAAAAAATTTTTAAATAAATAAATTTTTAAAAAACTCATTCCAGGCATGCGTGCATGCCCACCCAAAATCCCAGGAGGATACTGAAGGAGAAAGGATTATGCCCTGACCATCCCCCTTGGGGGGTGATTTCTCACTTTCTGTCTCTCTCTCTCTCTGTCTCTCTGGTGAGCAGATGCACCCTATAGCAAAAATTTCTCTCAAAAAAAAAGGCATGACATATTTTTCTATGCAAAAATGTGTCATGACTTTTCTGAAGACCCAACATAATAGAAAAAAATCTAAATAATCTAACCTATACTTTGTGCAACAATTAAAAGTTACAATTCCAGGCCAGTAGATGGCATAGTGGTTAAGGTGGTTGGATCCCATGTGGCCAGTTGGGTGGTAAAATTTCAGAGCTGGCAGCTTGAAAAACACACCAGGCACATGTATATGTGTGCCCAAAATTCCAAAAGGAGGGAGAAAGGGAGGAGAAGGGATTGCTGTGACCATTCCCTATGGGAATCCTCTCTCTCTCTCTCTCTCTCTCTCTCTCTCTCTCTCTCTCTCTGGCAAGTATACATCCCCTATGGCAAATTTAAACAAAAAGTTGTCATTCTTTCCAGATCCTCTAACTAGTACAAGTTTTTCCTATGCTGCCTGGAAAAGCATCCCCTTCAGTTTCATAGCCACTCCCATCCAGCTCCCAGCTCTGTTGTGACACCACTCCTTTGTGTCCAGGCACTCACTACTAGAAGTCTGCTTTGGACTTTGTGCAGAGCAGTCATATCCCGTAGTTCTGTCCTCAGCCCTCTTCTCATTCTCTTTTTACTTTCTCTGACTCTGGATCAACACATTGTCCTGCGTGGCTTCAACTGTCGGTGCTATGCAGATAACTGTCAGATCTTTTTCTGGGCCCTGATCTGTCTTCTGGGTTAAGGTCTCAGAGAGTGAAGACCAAAAGCTCTGGGAAGGAAAAGGCTACACATAATTGTAGACCACTATTTAAAGCCACCTAAGAGTACCTTCAAAGAAAATAACTTTTATAAGAAAGGCAAGGTGGCAGTCTTTCTGAGCAGACACACAGCATGCAGGTAACTGATATAAATTCACCTGCCTTATTTTCTAGTGTTATTTATAAAAAGTTGTCCCTTTTTCAGGAAAGATAGAATAGAGAGAATTGGTAAGATCACTGTAAATAAGTCTACTGATGCCCTCAAAATGCTATGACTCCTGTGATTTTTTTAAAAGATTTATTTAATTCCATTTGTTATTCTTTTTCTTTTTCTTAATTCAACCAGACAAAGACAGAGAGAGAGAGGGTGAGAAAGGGAAAGTGAGAAAGCAAGCAGCCAGGTCCGAGATTTGAACCGTGGTCAGCCATGTGGGAATCCAACACCCTTAACCACCATACCACCTGCCAGCCCCTAATCCTGTGATTTTTAAGTTAATGTTTTATTTAGAACATGCTTTCAAAATAACTCCGTCTGGAACCAGCAGTTAGTGTAATGGCTATGTCGCTGGACTCCCACATAGTCGATCGCGGTTCACGTCCCGGATCCAGTGGCTTAAAACTCATGCCAGGCGCATGTGCATGCGTGCCAAAGATCCCAGGGGAGGATGGAAGAAAAGGGACTGTGGCGTGGCCATCCCCCCTGGGGGGTGATTTCTCACTTTCTGTCTCTCTGTCTCTCTCTGTCTGGCTGGCAAGCGCACACGCCCTAACGCCCTATAGCAAAAAAGAAACCGCTCCAAAAAAAAAAGAAAGAAAAGAACTCCCTCTGACAACCAATCTGTACTGGCTAGATCTACTCAAGTGAAGTGAGGCTGTGGGAGGGATTGTTGTCAACTAGGAATAAATGATGCTCCCCCTCCAGAGGCAGCTTCAGGCCATTTTGCCACTAAGGAATGGGCCATCATTACTAGGTCCTCCTTTCTTTGGAAAGAATACAGAAACCCACATTCAGAGGTGAAATCTCCTGGCTTACAGATGTTGGTGACTCACCCAGTAAATAAGTCCTGTTTAAGACATCTGCTCTGCATTGCCAGCCTCTGAATTTTATCCCTTCCTAAAGTCTCTTTACTCTTTCCTTCTCTCCCTCTCCCTCTCCCTCTCCCTCTGTAGAATCTCAACTCCCCCCACCCCCAGCTCTCCTACAACCTCCCTATGAATGGTTTTCAATTCTCTCTCCTTGACTTTTCTCCAGAGAGCCAGGCAAAATCATTTTCACCCTTATACCCAGCACAAATCATCATTTCTCAGGAAACTTTGAGAATTCAGTCCCCACTAACTCTTTGACAGCTTTGTCATTCCTCATACTGCCTCTGTTGTCTGTCATGAACCTTGTTGCTGCCATGGAAATCTCAAAGAATGTGGTTCTGATATCTGACTCCCTGACTTTTAGAAAAAGTCCTTGATGACTAACCATTGGCACCTGCTCTTCTGGCTGCATAGAGACCTCTTCCTAATTTGCATCCCTCCACTCTCATGGCTCCATAGTCTCATCCTTCACTGGCTACATCCTACTTTGTGCCTTCGGTGTAAATGTGATTTCCTCAGAAAGCTTTCTCAGGGGGTGGCAAGTGGTGTAGTAATTAAGGTATTGGATTCCCACATGACTGACCATGGTTCAAGTCCTGGACCTGGCAGCTTGCTTTCTCACTTTCCCTCTCTCTCTCTTCAAATTAAGAAATAATAATAAATAAAATAAATAATTCTTTTTCTTAAGCTTTTCTTTTATTTAATAAAGAATTATTTATGGGACCAGCAGTTGGCATAATGGCTATGTTGCTGGACTCTCATGTAGTCGACCATGGTTCGAGTCCCGGACCCCGTGGTTTAAACTCGCGCAGGGTGCGTGTGCATACGTGCCCAAAATCCAGAGAGCAGAATGGAGGAGAAGGGGTTGTGGTGTGGCCACCCCCCCAGGGGGTGATTTCTCACCTTCTGTCTCTCTTTCTCTCTCTGTCTTTCTGGTGAGTGTGCATGCCCTATAGCAAAAACCTCTCCAAAAAAAAAAAAAAAAAAAAAAGAAAAGCTTGCTCAGACTCTATCCCAGAATGGGTTAGAGTACAGAGTACTTGTATAGAGTACCTTGTACTTTTCCTTCAGGATATGTAAATCACAATTTTGACACTACAATTAGTATGATTGTTAAAAATCATTCCCTGAGGCCAGCAGATGGCGTAGTATTTATGTTACTGGACTCCCACATGACTGACTGCAGTTTGAGTCCCAAACCAGTGGCTTTAAAACCACACCAGGCACATGTGCATGTGTCCCCAAGATCCTGAAAAGAGTATGGAGGATACGGAATTGTGGTGTGGCCATCCCCCCTGGGGGGGTGATTTCTCACTTTCCCTCTCCCTTTCTCCACACTGTCTCTGTGTGTGTCTCTCTCTCCAGCAAGTACACATACCCTAAGGCAAAAACCTCTTCACAAAAAAAATAAAAAAACTACTTCCCTAATTATACTACAAGACTTCATGAGGACCGAAGTATGTGTTCCTTTGTGTTGGTTTGTCGGATGTCCAGTGTAACTTCAATAGAGATGACACGTAAGGCCTTTATTTCCAGCTGGCCATTAGATGAGTGGTGGAGCCTCTCATCTAATCACATGACCACAAACCTTTAGCTCCAGAGCAGTGTGCATTTGCTTGTCTCTGAGCCTCTGCTCATAGACTGCCATTCCTCTGGACTCTGCACCCTTCAAGCTTTATCTACGATGTCTCATCCTCTGTGAGCCCTCCATGAATACTTCTGCCAGAGCCTTCTGGCTATGTCACTCAATCTCTTTGGGCCTCCATGTCCCTATCTATAAAGAATAAGAATAGCACCTACCTCATAATACTGTTGTGAAGGGAAATGATTTATGTATGTAAAGCATGTGACTGTCAAATCAAAAAGGATATATCTGAATTAGTATCTTTGCTCTTAAGCAAAACAACCTTTACCCTTTTCATTCCTCTACTAATACTCTTCTTTCTTTCTGTCCTTACTCTGTCCTGGAGTATCTGACAAATCCCCACTAATCCTTCTCACCAGAACAGTCCACCAACACCCAGATCCCTCCTGAAGCTTACCTTCTACTCCCAGTTGCTGTTTATTTCCCAAATAACACGGTGCTCTTCCTCAAAGGAATTCTGATGCAAACTGTTACCAACACCGTTCCGTATGAGATGGAATTAGAGCTGGGTTCTCAGTGCCTAATGCAGGTTGGGCACTTAAAGAGGGCATTTAACGTTTGTACACGGTGATGATCTGAAAAGGAACAAAGGAAATATCCTTTTGTTCATTTTCAGTCATTCAGCAAATATGCATTGAGTGCATTTAATTTCTACATGTTGTTCTTAGATTCAGAGATGAGACATACCCCTCTAGGTAGCTTCCAGTTTAGGAAGAGTACTTTCCTTAGAAGGAGCAAATAAAGGGTAGGAAGAATTTTACAGACACCCTTCACTGCTCAAGAAGTCCTGTAATTGCAAGAGCATCTTCAGTGTGGGAGAAGGATCTTCCTTAAACTTTTAACTCCAAAATCCACTAGGAAAAGAACATCCTTTACATTGTCTCAGAAAGCAATATGGTTAGCCAGCCTCTGATGCTTTTGCAGCAAATTAGTATCATCTTCCCACTTAAATTTAAGTGCAAATAATATTTCCAAAGACAATTCTACATCTAAAACTAGTGACACTGAGTACTCTCTGTGGGATTCTGTATTTCAGCTCATACCTTTCCCTGTTATCTAAAGAGAGGATATTTTAACTCCGAAAAGAAATTGAGAAATTCAAAATAGGGAGAAATGAAAGCCATATTTATACTTTTTCAATACGTCCTAATCTTGCTGTCTTTTTTGAGCACCATTGCAGTTGATTATACATTAAATTGCCCAACAAAAGAAGACAAAAATATGTATGTCTATATTTCCCTCTCTATTTTGTTTGTCGAATCTTGAACTATTATTAAAGTTCCCATTTTCAGCAAACCAAGCAACCAACGCTAAAAGAAAATGAGAGCTATTCAATCATTATCTGAGCTGATAATGATATCCTTTGTCTATTGCCTCCTATGATATATTAATACTGTTGCCATGGGCAACATGTGTCAAGAAATTCCATCCTTTAATGATACAATAAAATTTCTGTTAAAAACATCTTATTAGGAAAGCCAGTCTCTTTATTATAAGCATACATTTTTTTAATTTATTCTACCATTACTAAAGGTTCTACCTTGTTCTAGTTTCAAATATTAATGTGTAATATTTGTTAACTGGGTTAAGAGCACTTCACATTGCACATTTTTAAAAAAAGAACAAAAGAATAGTTTCTAATTAAAATAAGTAGGACACAGAAACTAAACGCAGTTTTATGTTTAATAAGATTTGGAGTTCAGAGCACGTTGCTTGCGCCACATGCATCGCGCTAAACACAGCTGAGGTGAGGGCATCCTTTGAATCCAAGTACGTACCTATCGCCACTTCCACTACCGAGTGGTGGATAATACCCGTTTTGTGGAAGTAGTAAAAGCTAAATAACATCGTGTTGCCTTTAATGATGCCGTTAAGGACAGTCGCCTAGAAAGGAGCATTGCTTTTTGTCAGCTTGAACGACACTCCCTAATTCCACTTCTGAGTCTTCCATTACCTCAGTCACTGCAATCCGCCTCATCAGCAACTGTTCACTGTTCCTCATTTTCTCGGAAGCCAGAATAGGCAGTATACTCCTCCAATTCCTCTTCTATAAAGTACTGTAGTGAAAGATAATATTTGTAAAGCCTTTGGATTGCTTCTGCTTAGAATCTGGAGTCAGCAGGGTGTGTTAGGAGCTTCGGGTGCTGTCTTTGATCTCATGCACTTGCATAACCTTGACCGAGTTATTTAACATCTCTGCATCTCATTTTCCTCTTTTCTAAAATAAGGGGGTGAATTCTGTGAAAGTCTGATTCTAATATGTCTGTGATCACACAAAGGAAAAACATATAGTTTACTTCTGACATTTTTGCTGTCTCACATCATACGTACAAAGTGACCTTCAAACTGGGCTTTAAGAAAATCAAGTATTTGGGCTTCAAGATACACCTTAAAAATGCTTCTTCCCCCCAAACTTATTTACTTATTTCTTTGAGACAAAGACGTTGAGAGAGATACCCGCAACAAAGTCTGTACACTCTTATCTACCCTCCGCCTCAGCCACCATGGATCATAGGCATACATGCACCTACTGTGGGCAAGAAGGCCCCAGGATGCTAACCCAGGACCTTCCCTTGTGGATGCAGTTATGTTACTACTGTGCCACCATCTGGCCCCTTTACAAAATGCTTTATTTGAAAAATACCATCACTTTTTTCCTTGCCTACATCTTTTCAGTTGAGAGGTCTATGAGTTACTTACTTTGTAAATAGCCTGGCATTTCTCTCTTGTCATTTTTACAATATTGTCTTTGTTTCTTATTTTTATCAGGTTGGTTATGATGTGTCTTGGAGAGGATCTTACGTTATATCAATGTGGTGTTCTTTTTATTTCCTGAATTTGGATGTCTCTATGCCTCTCCAAGTTTGGAAAATTTTCAGCTAATACATTATGAAAGAGATTTTCTGAGACTTTACCCATCTCTTCACCTTCTGGAATACTCATAATGCAAATATGCAGACATTTAATAGTGACAAGGATTTTCCATATGTTGTCCTCATTTTTAGTGGATAGTCTTACATTCTTTTTGGTCACTTGGACTAAGTCAGAAAGTTTGTCTTCAAGATCAGAGATTCTTTCTTCTGCATGGTCTAATCTGTTGTTAATCATTTCAAGGGAGGTTTTGATTTCCTGGATTGTATTCTTTAATTCCAGAAGTTCATTAGATTCTTTTTCAGGATATCTATCTCTTTATGAAGTTCCTCACTTAAGTCATGAAATGATGTTCTCATCTCCTGAAATTGGTTGTCTGTTTTCTCTTTGATCTCATTGAGTTTAGTTACGATTATTGTTTCTGAATTCTTTTTCTGACATTTCTGTGATTTCTTGTGGTTTTGTCCATTATTGATGGGGAATTATTATGTTCCTTTGCAGGGGGACATTTCCTGCTTTTTTCATGTTTCTTGAGGCTCTGCTTTGATTGCTAGAAATTTAGTAATGAATTCTCTTCTCTCTAATTTGCACATAAAAATTTCTGTGCTTTTTTGCTGGAGTCAGCATGGGAAGAGATGTGTTCAGACGTTCTGGCTTGTATGCCCAAACTTTATGGTCTCTGTAACTGATGACTGGGCAGAGAAGCTAGATTGGGTGATGGTGTGTGAAATCGTGTTCTGTCCCATGCATGTGTGCAGGCCAAGGAGCTGCTCCTCCCACACCTTAGCTGGCAGGAGGCTTCCAATGGTGCAGTAGGGTCTGTGTGGCCCTATTTGCCCTCTGCTCCTGGACAGGTGAAGGCTAGAGTGGTGTCAGCATCCAATAGGCAGCTCTTCTTACTAGTTCTGTAATCCCACTAAAAAAATTCCCACATGTCTAACTGCGGTTCAAGTCCCAGACACAGCAACTTGAAAATCACACCAGGCATGTGTGTATGTGCGTGCCCAAAATCCCAGGAGGAGAATGCAGGAGATAGGCATTGCCATCCCCATAGGGGTGATCTCTCACTCTCTCTCTCTTAAAAAAAAAAAGAAAAAAGAAAAGAAACATTCATCTTTATTAAACATTAGTCATTGCATAGTCTGGTCAGTAATTATTTGGCAAGTCTAAATTTACAATAAAACATGGGGTGATTTGTTTTTTCACAGGATATATAACATTTTATCAGCAGCACTGAATACCGTCTTTCAGCCTAGTTAGGTGATACATATTTACCAGCAGAAAAGAGTCATTAAATGAGAATGAAGAATCAATTGTGCTTCAGGTTACCCATCATGAAAATTACCAGTTTAAGTATGAACCTTGGGGATTCATGGGTAAGCATTTAATGTAACTTGTAGTACTTAGGAGAAACAATCTCTCTATAATACATTATATTAACCTGATTTTTCTCATCTTTAGGGACTAAGGTAACCCAAAAGCTTGAGACAAAACAATTCAGGTTTTCAGAGTCAGCAAACTTAGCCTTTCTTATTTCTAGAAGCCCCTGTCTTCCCTTGTACTTCACTCATGTGTCCTTCTACCATTGCACACCTGAAACTGCATCTCTTGCCAGATGACGCAGTTCATATTCATATCCTCAAAGTTCGGGCTCACAGATTAGTTCTATGTGAAGAATCCTGACTCCACTATCACTTTAACTACTAGTCTGAACTAGTAGCTTGTTCTTTTTGGTTTCTAAATACTGTCGTTGACAATTATTCTCCCCCACAGTATTGTCGTCTTCTTAATGGCAGAGAAAGTGTTCAGATGGGAAGAGTCTGGAAATGTCTGTAAATCTGATGTAACCATAAGACACTATGGAAACCTAGTGGGAGATTGTTTGCTTTAAAAGCATTACATAGACAGCCTCCATCAGCTCATATTTTCTTTCTTAACCTTAGGTTCAAGTGACCTTGATCCTTCAATGATGTTGGACACTGGAGAGATCATTGATACAGGATCTGATTATGAAGACCAGGTAATTAAAATCTAAAAATATTTATCTATATAGATCTTCGCAAACTTTAGCCTGTGTAGATTCTTATGAAAGTTGCGATTGTAAATCTTCGTTTTGTGAAATCTTGACAGATAACTGATACCATGCTCCATGATAAGTCATAGTAGCCTGAAAATTCATCAGGGGGATTTCATTCACAAAGTTTAGCTCTTTCGTCTTCCCTTAGCCACAGTTGGAAAACAGCAGTTAATTAAGGAAAAGATTGTGTTCAAAAGTTATGAGAGATAGAAATGAGGTTCTCTTGGGCCAGCTCATGGTATGGTGAATAAAGCTGGATCCCCCATGGTGACTGTATGGTTCGAGTCTAGGACCTAGTAGCTAAAGAAAAAAGCCAGGCATATGTGTATGTGTACCCAAAATGAGGTAAAAATGGAGAAAAAAGGATTGCAGTGTCACCATTCCCATGGTCCCCGTAGAGAGTGTTTCTCACTTTCCTTCTTTCTCTTCTTGTCTCCAGTGAGCACACATGCACCAGCAAAATAAAAATTAATTTAAAAAAATGAAACAGAAGAAATGAAGTTCTCCTGCCCATAAGTTGGCTTGTGTCTCAGTCCCCTGCCACCAAGAAACAAATAATATTTACCGTGCTTCAGCTCGAGGTCCAGGATTTTGCTATTCTGTTTCTAACCTTTGAAAGAGAATAATGGCTAAGAAGAACATAGCCAAGAAGTTAAATATATTTTTTCTTTGACTAAAGCCAAAGAAATTTATCTGGGTCATTTTCTTCTCAGCAGTAGAACTCTCCCTACTGTATATTTTAATGATCCAAAATAGTTCACAAATGATCTAACTCCCTAATTAGGCTTTATTTTTAACGAAAGATAATGTCTGAAACATCCTTCTTCCTCCCATTAGTGCTCCTCAGCAATGGCTGAAAGCCAAGTGAACAAGTTCTAGCAGGGAGGGGGGTCCCATCTTCAACTAATATATATCATAAATAAAGCAAACAAATCAACTAGTATTATAGTTACTGATTGACTGTACATTACATATAAAGATTCAGAAGCTATTTTCATGAGCACCAAATTTTTTCCTATATCAGAAACCAAGGAGAAGATATTGACAAGTGCTATCATAACTACCATGTTTATATTAGTAATTTTTAACATTTATTAGGCATTTATTACATGCAAAACATTGTCCCTTAATATTGGTTGTCCCACTAAACAATAATTTTTTTTTAAAGAGAGATTTTTGCTAAGGGGCACATGCACTTGCCAGAGAGACAGAAAGCAAGAAATAATGCCTCAGAGGGGATGGCCACACCTCAATCCCTTCTTCTCTGTTCTCCTCTCCGGATCTTGGGCATACACGCACATGCATCCAGCAAGAGTTTTAAGCCGCTGGGTCTGGGACTCAAACCGTGGTCGACTATGTGGGAGTCTAGTGATGTAACCGTTATGCCATCTGCTGGTCTCAGTCCTACTAATTCTTTACAATAGCTCCTGGAAGCAAGAAGTATCATTATCTTCAATTCACAGATAAGAAAAGTAAAGTGGAAAGTATTTGTGCGAGGTTACACAGGTAGTTCCATGTGGAATGCGAACTTAAGGCACATACTCATAATATACTGCCTCCCTAGCTTGCCTCTTAGGACAGGCCATTCAGTAATACATTTTTGGATCCTTCAGGCCCCAGCATAGGAAAATTCCAAATAGTACTTATGATCTAACATTACAGACTGCAGAGAGAAATGAGCCATAGCAAGAAAGACAGCTGATTAAACAAACAAAAAGCTTCACAGCCCCAAGAACTACAAATAACAGAACAATTTGAATGAAATTTTAATATAAGAATATTTAGAATAGCCAAATAAATAAAGGGAAGATTAGGAACCATGAAACAAGTGTAGGAAAGAGTAGAAAAGAAGAAGAAAGGAAAGGGGAAAAAAATAAGCTCAAAAAATTGTCATTGAGGGGAATCAGCAGTTAGCGTAATGACTATGTCACTGGACTTCCACATAGTCGACTGCGGTTCGCGTCCCAGACCCGATGGCTTAAAACTCACGCCAGGCGCATGTGCATGCGTACCCAAGATCCCGAGAGGAGAATGGAGGAGAAGGGATTACAGCGTGACCATCCCCCCCAGGGGGTGATTTCTCGCTTTCTGTCTCTCTGTCTGTCTCTGTCTGTCTGGCAAGTGCACGCGCCCTACAGTGAAAACCTCTCAAAAAAAAAAAATTGTCATTGAAATAAAAATTCAACTAATAGGTTGAATAGTAGACTAGAGACTTAAAAAGAGATACAATGATAGAACAGAAAATTAATTAATTGTCTTAGGATAAAACAGAGATTGGCCTTGAGAGTTGTCAACCATGAGAAAGAACATAGGAAACATTAAGGATGGAATGACTGAAATATTCTGAAAGGAATTCTAAAGGAGAGAAGGGAGGTGGTGAAGGAGAGGTTGTAATATAACAGAGAATAGTTGAGTATTTTCAGAGAAATGATGAAAAACAAGCATCTGGATTTAAGGAGCACATCCAGACCAAGCAGAATAAAATGAAATCCCCACTTATTATTTTTTCATTTTGTTATTTAACAAATATTAATTAAGCACCTACTGTGTGCCGGGTTTTACGTAGATATTTGGAATATTTAATTGTACAGAACAGGCAAGGACTCTTGCCACATGGAGTTAGTATCCCAGTAGGGAAGGCAGATACTGAATAATAAACACAATGAATACGTAAATTCTCTAAATGGCCAGAGCTCTATGAGAAAAGGAAAAGTAGAGCTGGGTAAGGTGATTAGAAGTACTGAGAAGCAGACATATTACAATATTAAACAGGGTGGCCAGTATTAAATGGGCTGGCCTCATTAAAGAGGTGTGATTTGGGCAAAGACTTAACATATAATGTAAAACAGCAGAACACGGAAGACAAAAATAAAATATTAAAAGTACAAAGGCATTACCTCTAAAGGAATAGTAAGTTTGGATAAACCATGTTCCCTTCCTTGACATTCTCCTTGCCGGTATCTTCTAACTTTTGTAGAGTTTTTGATGCTATTCGAATAGTAAGTTTGGATAAACCATGTTCCCTTTCTTGACATTCTCCTTGCCGTTATCTTGTAACTTTTGTAGAGTTTTTGATGCTATTTCGAATGCTTCATGACAGCAGACTAAATGAAGCAAGACTTGCATTTACTGGGCACATGACATAAACCAGACATGGTGTTTTATGTTGTGTATGCATTATTATTAGTCCCTCCAATAACTCAAGAAGGTAGCTCTGGGACCAGCAAGTGGTACAGTGGTTAAAGTGCTGAGCTCCTACATGGCTGACCATGGTTTGAGTCTCAGACCTGGTGGCTTGCTTTCTCACCTTCCCTCTCTCTCCCTGTCTCTCTCTGGAGAGTAAAATAATAATGATAATGATAATAAATTTAAATCTTTCTTGAAAAAGAAATAGTAGCTCTATTCCTCCACTATTTATAACTGGCTCATGGAGGTTCATGGAAATTAAGTGACTTCCCAAGAACACAGAGCTAGCAAACTGCAGATAAGGGAATCATACTTTGATCTACCTGACACCTAGTTTCTGCTCACTCTAATAAAGCCATCATCAAGGTCACTGGTAATCTAGTGCCAATTCCTGTTAACACTTTTAATTATCTTTCTTGACACCTTTGCTGCATTTGACACTGTAAGCCAGGGGTCACTAAAACGATCAAGCAGTAAATATTTTAGGTTTCATGGGCAGTATGGTCCCTGTTGCAGAGTATTCATATTCTGCCATTGTTGTGCAAAAGTCCCCATTGCAAAATGAGAATAAATAAGTACGGCTGTGTTCCAGTAATGCTATTTCTGGATACTGAAACTTGAATTCTATCTCTTTTTCACCTGATTTATTTCAACCATTTAAAAATGTCAAACCCATCTTAGCTGAGAGGCTGAGCAAAAACAGGCAGCAGGGTGGAAGTGACCTGCAGTTCATGGTTTGCTGCTCCCTAGCATAAACCATGTTCCCATTCTTGACATTCTCCTTGCTGTTATTGCCTAACTTTTCTAGAGTTTTCAACGCTGTTCTGAATGCTTCACATTTATTGCCTCATTTTATATCAGAAAACTGTCTGTGATAGATGTTATTATCTTAATTTTACTGAGAGAAACTGAGGCACAGAGCAATTAAGCAGTTTATTTAAGGCCACACAGCTGGAAAGAGGTAGAGCCAGGATTCAAGCAGTAAAGCCAGTATTCAAATGTAGCTGTCTGACTCCAAAGTCAGGGTCAGGAAAGGTAAGCTAGGCCGTGTTGGGGTAACAGATGAAACTCAAAGTCTGAGTGCGATCCTTCCCAGGGTCCTTTTACATGTGACCTGCAAAGGGACCACAGATGGAGAAGAAAAAAGCTAGAGGAAGATTGTATCTGCTCTTAATTGCAGGTGACCTTGTCTCACACTCAGTGATTACCTAGTCACTGGCTCCACCCAGATGCAATGAGGCTGGAAAATGGAGCTGACTTGTGTACTCAGGGAGAGAGGGATTTGGCGAGCACCACACCAGCTTTAGCCACAAAGCTCCTGCTCTTAACCACAGGCTGCAGCACCGCCTCCTCTTGTGCACTCTCTCCTCCTTTGCAGTGTGTTTATTCTTGGTTTCCTGGATGAACTCTGCTCTGTTAGTCCATTATTTAATTGTGGGTGCTCCCCAGCATCCTGACCCTGGCCACGTCTCTCCTCAGTGCACATGTGGTTCTCTTTGGAGAAGCTCAGTCAGCCTGGTTTCAACTTTACTTAGAGCTCCCTGGTGAGCTCCTGTTGCTGTGCCTGCCTACTAAATAATACTGGTTGAATTTCCCATGTGCTTTCAAACTCAGCATGTCCAAAACCGTGCTCATCATCTTCCCCCTCAAAATCTGTTCTTCCTTCTGTTTTTCCTATTTCTGTGAATGATACCATCCTCCTCTCAGCTGTCCTTTCTCTCCTTCTCAACATCAGTCTGATCAAGAAGCTGGTCAGCTCTCCTGGGCAGGAATTGCTCCTTCCCTCTTCAGTTCCGCTGTGGCCACCTGTTTCACACCCTCAGCTTCTCCTGGAACCACAGGAGCTCCGGACCAGTCTCCTTGCCCCAACCTTCTCACCCATCAAAATAACCTTTCTGAAAGCAAAACTAATCATGATATCCCAATGCTTAAAACTCTTTGGCTCCTCATTGATTTTAGAATTATTGATAAATCAGAACCATTTAATGCAATACATGGAAACTTGCAAATCAGAATTTGCACGGCACACACACACACAATTTCCTTACTATTCCAGCAAGTGGAAGAAAAATGGAACCAGTTTGAAATATGGCAGAGCATTCTCTTCTTAGCAAGCAACTATTTGCTAGACTTTATCTATATAGGAGTAAGGAAAATACCCACCTTAAGCTCCCTCTAAACATGCAGTCCTACCTAAAGGGAGAAGAAGACTGAGAGGCACTGTCCCAAGTCTACAGCTGAGAAGAGGCTCACCCGAAGACTGAGACCTAGTTATAGGACTATACAATACAGTCCACCACTACTTAGTAAAGGTTATTTACTGTAGCTTTTTTCCCTTGTACTCCCTTTACATATGTCCAGTTAGACACATAAACTTTTTGCAAATCAAAAGGAAAAAAATAAATAAATACAGTTCGGCTAAAATGAACAAACGTCAGAACCAGATTCAAGTATGGCAGAAAGATTGGAATTATCAGACCAGTAATTTTTTAAACCATGGTGACTTTGCTAAGGGCTTTAGTGGCAAAAATTTAACAATATGCAAGCACAGGTAGATAATGTAAGCAGAGAAATGAAAATTTTAAGAAAATAATCAAAAGGCCAAATCAAAAATGCCATAAAAGAAATGGGGAATGCCGTTGATGAGTTCATTAGTAGGCTGGACAAAACTTGAAAAACACACGAAGCACATATTCAAATCCCAGCCCCAGTGTCTTGAGAAACATGTTGATGCATTTATGTGAATGCTCCAAATCCCAAAGGATGGAGAAATGAAGAAGGGACTGTGGCATGACCACACCCTAGGGGGAGTGTTTTGTCTCTGTGTCTCTTTTTATGTCTCTCTCTCTCATGAGTATTCTCTCTCTCTCTCTCACTCGCTCGCTCGCTCTCTCTCTCTCTCTCTGTCATGAACATGCCATGCCCTCTGACAGTTAAAAAAAAAAAGGAAATCAATAAAACAAAAATCTGTGTCTGAAAATATCAATAATAAGCCTCTAGCCAGGCTAACTAAAGAAAAAAAAGAAGACAAATTACTAATATCAGAAGTGAAAGAGAGAACATCACCACAGATCTCGTGGACATTTAAGGGACAATACAGAAATATTATGAACTATGCTATGCCCACAAATTTTATATGGAATGGACCAATTCCTTGAAAGACACAGAAAGTGGACCAGCAGTTAGCATAATGGCTATGTCGCTGGACTCCCACGTAGTCAACTGCGGTATAAATAAATACAGTTCGGCTAAAATGAACAAACGTCAGAACCAGATTCAAGTATGGCAGAAAGATTGGAATTATCAGACCAGTAATTTTTTAAACCATGGTGACTTTGCTAAGGGCTTTAGTGGCAAAAATTTAACAATATGCAAGCACAGGTAGATAATGTAAGCAGAGAAATGAAAATTTTAAGAAAATAATCAAAAGGCCAAATCAAAAATGCCATAAAAGAAATGGGGAATGCCGTTGATGAGTTCATTAGTAGGCTGGACAAAACTTGAAAAACACACGAAGCACATATTCAAATCCCAGCCCCAGTGTCTTGAGAAACATGTTGATGCATTTATGTGAATGCTCCAAATCCCAAAGGATGGAGAAATGAAGAAGGGACTGTGGCATGACCACACCCTAGGGGGAGTGTTTTGTCTCTGTCTCTTTTTATGTCTCTCTCTCTCATGAGTATTCTCTCTCTCTCTCTCACTCGCTCGCTCGCTCTCTCTCTCTCTCTCTGTCATGAACATGCCATGCCCTCTGACAGTTAAAAAAAAAAAGGAAATCAATAAAACAAAAATCTGTGTCTGAAAATATCAATAATAAGCCTCTAGCCAGGCTAACTAAAGAAAAAAAAGAAGACAAATTACTAATATCAGAAGTGAAAGAGAGAACATCACCACAGATCTCGTGGACATTTAAGGGACAATACAGAAATATTATGAACTATGCTATGCCCACAAATTTTATATGGAATGGACCAATTCCTTGAAAGACACAGAAAGTGGACCAGCAGTTAGCATAATGGCTATGTCGCTGGACTCCCACGTAGTCAACTGCGGTTCGAGTCCTGGACCCGGTGGCTTAGACTCACTCCGGGCGCATGTGCGTGTGTGCCCAAGATCCCAAAAGGAGAAAGGAGGAGAAGGGATTGCGGCGTGGCCATCCCCCCAAGGGGTGATTTCTCACTTTCTGTCTCTCTATCTCTGTCTGTCTCTATGGTGAGCACACTCACCCTGTAGCAAAAATGTCTCTTAAAAGAAGGAAAAGAACATTCATTTTTAATTTTCTTTTTCAAATCAACACTTAAATTACGACCATCAATCTTTATCTTAATTCTGTCCCTGGCAATAAAGAAGCTTTATAGCACAAACCAAGTTCATAGAACTTCTCTCCACTCCTTCCTTAAGCTTACTGTGCCCTTGTCCATTCACTTAGCATCAGTGGAGGTGGTTTTCAGCCTATTTCTAACCTCACACTCCAGCCAGGGAGTCATTCCATCCCTTCTATCTTTCCTGGAATTTTGCCGTATTAATTGGTATTACTTTTTCTTTCTCAAGACTCTCATCAGAAGGGTCCACTCGTTAGGGAGAAGAACATACACAAAAGAAGAAAGTTTATTTGAATGCAGTAGGGCTGGGTTCTAAAGCCCAGATGGAGAGGCTGGCCAATGACCAGAAGAAGGATCACATAGGGATGGTGACACAAGGCACATGGATAGGATGGGAGTGTGGGTTTGCATACTGAATGGTGAGAAGTCTATACATTCTTATCAGATGATTTCCAGCATCTAAGCCATCTGTTAAGAATGTGAGGTTTGAGGAGAGTGGGAGACTAAATCGTTAGAGAATCCAGCAGAGAATGAGTTAAGGAAACACTGCAAGATGGCCAAGCAGCCCATTTGAGACATTACTGAAACTTGAGTGCCTGTTTGCTCTTAGTGACTAGGAATTTATTTCAGCAGTTATCTTTTTCCTTATTGTCCTTTCACTGAGCACATGTTTATTGTGTGCCCTTAGGTTCCATGTACTCATTATAGGCACTCAAGATACAGAGCTGTGAAGCTTAGGCTGGGCCACAGGGAAGAGAAGAGAGGATAGTTAGGGGCTAATGCCAGAAGAGGTAGAAGTACATTCAACTTATTTAAAAATATCACTCTAAGTCACAAATATGTGCTAGCTCTTTATTAAAAATAATATTTGATCCTAGCAATCCTGCAAGGATCATTTTAAGTCCCGCTTCTCTTGACCTCTTCTTGAATTATTAAAGTAAACATTAATTTCTTGCCACTGAACATGTAAAGCACTTTGGGCTTACACCTTAAGCCTTAGCACTTGGTTATATTTAATCAATTCATTACATGCTATTTATATTACTCCCTGATTGTCTCCTACATGCATCTATTACAA
Source organism: Tupaia belangeri chinensis (assembly GCF_000334495.1). Classification (NCBI taxonomy): domain Eukaryota; kingdom Metazoa; phylum Chordata; class Mammalia; order Scandentia; family Tupaiidae; genus Tupaia; species Tupaia belangeri. The sequence continues at coordinate 3,736,093 of NW_006159638.1, forward strand.
GAGAGAGCATGAAGTGTGGAACCAGATAGCCCTGTTTCAAATTACAAGGCACAAATTACTTAACTCTTTGAGCCTAAGTATCTTCCTCTATAAAATGAATTTAACTTGCAGGCTATCTTGATTAAAAGAGATTATCTGTGTAAATGTGCCTTGTACAGTAGACTATTGTGTTAACTATTAGGTCATCGGAATTCATGACCTATTTTTTGTTTTTCTATGCAAAAATGCATCATGACTTCCTAACAACCCAATATTTCTTCTTTTTTCTTTTCTCCTTGAGAGGGAGGACCCATCATGCACTTCTTTTGTATCCTCTGCACTGTGACAGGGAAACTGTATGGACCCATACAGACTAAATGAATAAAGTCATCATGCCACATTACCTAGCCAGAACAGGTAACAGAGTTCTCTAGAAAGAGAGAGTATGTGTGTGTGTTGAACTAAATTTCCAGAGTGATATTTAGCTTCTAAATCAGGAAATATTGCATGTAGCCAAAACATATGTTAGGTTGTGTTTTTAAGGCTCAATTAAAATGGGACCATCCCCAAGGCTGTTTACTTCAGTATCACAGCTCTGATGGTGATGTGAGAACCTAGCAAGTTGCAGCTGGCACCCTGAGCCCTGTTCTGACGGTAAGTCAAGATTTTGTGACCTTTGTTGGATCAGCTACAGCCTGGAAGCTGAAGTAGCCGGGTTTGCCCCCAAGCTCTGCAAGAAGCACTTGTGCTTTGATTATTGTAAAAGCCACCAGTGGCCTGCTGGAAGGATTAGAGCAGGGACATTGTAGAGGCACAGAGGTCAGACAGATGCAAGTCTAGCTGTCCTTGAGCACTAAAACAAAGTGCCTGCTGCCGGTTCAGACAGCCTGAACTTCCTGGCTGTTTCCACTGACCTGAGAAGTTAGAGCTAAGTGACTCTGTAAGAACAACAAAGACCCATTTTAAACCTCATAAATTAATAAGGATATTTTTTGCCATTGTTGACTGCAAACTCAAGAATGCCCTTCATATTTTCAGTATAAATGTAAAATATTAAACAGCATCATAACATCATGCCAGTTTTGAGCCAGAAGTTCAGTAGAGTCCTACTCAGAAGATAAAATTAAATGCCACATCACTATGCATGCCTGGCATGCCCTATCACATGAATATAGGAGAAATCATTGCATAAGGAAATGAAAACTTATAGAATTCTTTATTTTATAGCAATAGGACATGTTCCAAGGGGTAAAACCATGTGAAACACTGCTGACCTATCTACTTTATGGGTGGGATTGTGGTCTTATTCACATCTCTAGTTCCAGTACCTTGTTGCAGCATCTGCCTCAAGCTTACTTGCTAAGTATTCTATGAAGAAATGTTTCTATCTGTAAGGGACTATATCGTATCAGAAGAAGGCACAAGACTTCTGGGTTATTGAGAAAGAGAGAATTGGGACCTCGAGAGGGAAATTACAATGGGATGAGCTTCAGCTCAATTTATAAAGGAGTTTTTAAGTGTTGTTATTCAGTTGAATACTTCATTGAAGATATTCAAACAAATTCTAGGTAGCCATTCTTCAAGGATTCTTTGTAAGGATATTTATATTAGTTGGGAAACATCATATGCTCCCTTAGGTTCTTTTATCTCAGAGTCCACTGGTTTAAGAAAGAGCCAAGGTATTTGCATATGTGTGGAACATCAATTTCCACCACTACCACCCCAGAAGTTTCAAATTATAGCCCTCATAGGCCTGCCTCAGTGCCTGAAACTTGAATTCTATAAGTTTTCATCCCTAGGGAATAAAAAGAAGTTGATAATTCAGTCACTAAAAGTATCTTTCAGTTTTTTATAGTTATATCATTTAATCAAATGTAATTCCAGCTGAAGAAAATTCCCATTATCTTAGAACATTGTTAACTGTTCAGACCTTTAAAATTAGGCCAGTAAGAGTAATTATATTATCAAATATCAAGAATTCATTTTTTTTTAAATAACGCTGGTAGGAGCGGTAGAAACATATTAAGTCATTGTCTGCCATTTGTCCTTATCATGTAAGCAGAGGTGACAGTGTCCAGGGGTGTACAGTGGTTAAGACCAAGGGCTAGGGATTCAGGAAGTCTGGGTTTGAGTTCTGGTTCTGCTAATTGCTCATTGTGTGGACGTGAACTTCTCTATGGCAGTTTCTTCACTTGCAAAATAGGGGTTTTGTGAGAATTAAATGAAATTATATAGAAGAAGAATAATAACAGCTAAAATATATTAAGTACCTACTCCGTGTCAAAACAGTTCTAAACATTATTCAGCTATCTTAGCAACCCTACCCCGAGTTTGAGTTGAGGCTTAGCAATATTAAGCAGTTGCCTCTCGCAGCTGGAGAGGAGCAGAGATGTGACGATTCAACTCTCTCCAGTGCCGAAATCTGTGCTCCTAACCTCCATTGTATGTGGCCTACTTACTTAGGCAGGCAACCCCCTATCCCTACATTTGCAAAGAATTTTTGGAGAAAAACCCTAGAAGAACAGTAATAATAGCTTCTCAAGTGCTTACTGTGTTTCAGGCACTAGTTCAAGCACTTTATATTCATTAAACCTCACCCAACCTTATAAAGTTTTACCATTATTCCCATGACCCAGATGGAGGACTGAGACCTAGACACATTAAGTAAAATGTCAAGGATTCAAAACCAGACAGTCTGACATTATGGAGACTAAGTTTTAACCACTACAGTGTGGTTCTGTATCAAGATAACTCTGGTGGGAACCAGCAGTTAGCGTAATGGCTATGTCGCTGGACTCCCACGAAGTCGACCGCAGTTCGCATCCCGGACCCGGTGGCTTAAAACTCACGCTGGGCACGTGTGCGTGCGTGCCCAAGATCCCAAGAGGAGAATGGAGGAGAAGGGATTGCGGCATGACCATCCCCCCTGGGGGGTGATTTCTCGCTTTCTGTCTCCAATGTCTCTCTCTGTCTGTCTGGCGAGCGCACGCACCCTATAGCAAAAATCTCTCCAAAAAAAAAAAAAAAAAGATAACTCTGGTTAGGGCTAAGGACTTTGGAAAAGCAGGGAATCCCATTTTCAGATCCAGGATCCAAAGGAAGACAGTGTTGAGTGAAGAAGGATTAAAAACCATCAGAGCCCATTTACCTTTGATGATTCTGCTGGAACTTCCCATAAGGTCAAGAGTGGGAGTGGAAATAGGCCCAGAAAGAAACATATGGGATGGACTTTGATGCACACCATGTGATAATTATGTCTGGGGCTTTTTGTTTGCTTATCTTGTCTTTAATTAAGAAGCTCAATGACTCACGAAGAACATACTTGGTTCCAAATACTATTAAAAATGCAGTAACACTCCTTTAAAATCACTTTGCTTTTTAATTAATCTTGTCTGAGGGAAACTAACAGAGAACACAACCTAAAACTTTTAACTTTTTAACTGTATATTTGTAATCTTGAAAAAAGTCAGAATCAGCATCTTTTATTAAATGCCTATTCTGTGCCAAGAGCTCTTATGCTCTGGTTTAAGCGTCACCATCTCTCTAGGAGGAAAATATCATTTTCCTCAAGGTCACACAACTAATAATGTCTTCATTCCCAGTTCATCTCTTTCCAAGAAGCCATGCTGCTGCCCCAGATTCTATAAGAACCACAGCAACCCTCTCCCCACCAAGAAAAAAAGAAAAAGCTAGCTTCTATTTTTTTCCTAGTATTTGCAATCATAGGAATTAATCTCTATGCAGGCTTATAAAAATGAGCAAGCCTTATGAACAGATGTCTAAGATTGTAAGAAATGTCTTGTCTGTGATTGCTTGTCTTTCTATGCATAATACTCATCCATTTCCTTGTTATTTTCTTAAATTTCATAACTTATTTCTTACTTATAAAAGCAAAACTACATGTGATGGGAAAATTACAAGGGTAAAGAGGAAAAATAGCATCCAGATTGTGGAGTGTTTCCTTGATTGATAGATAGTTAATAGTTATAATCAGATTTTTCATTTACTAAATGTAGTTTCCCACGTTATTGAATAATTTTTGTAAAAACATTTTTAATGAGAGTATAAAATATAATCTTATAGGAATATTATACTTATTTCTTCACAAAAATACAGCAGGACATCATTTTTTCATTTTTTCATTATTACTAATAATATGGCCCCAGAACACCATGATATATAAGCATTTCCTAAATCTCTGATTACTACCTTAGGAATAGAAAGGGCTAAAGGGGGTAAGGGATAATATTGCAATATTTTCACTTCTTTCTACTTCAACAATAAATCAAGGATTATTGATAAGGTGAAGGATTCTGAAGAGAAAGATTTTTAGATAAAGCTATTCATTAAAACTGTTTGAGCGGGTGGGCGGGTGTGCGTGCATGCCAAGAGCCTGAGAGGAGAATGGAGGAGAAGGAATTGCAGTGTGGCCATCCCCCCTGGGGGGTGATTTCTCACTTTCTGTCTGTCTCTTTCTGTCTTTCTGGTGGGCGTACACGCCCTATAGCAAAAAACAAAAAACAAAACAAAACAAAACAAAACAAAAACTCTCAAAAAAAAACACAACTGTTTGAGGCCCAGTCATGGTGTTGCAAGCAATAGGGTGCTCCAGCATAATGTTGGAGCCACACGGGACACCCAGTTTCGGTTCCCAGACTTACCTGAACACATTGGGTGTGGCAGCACAGCTGGTTTCCCTGTTGTGGTTCTGACTGGGGCAGAAGGATCACAGTGTGATGAGAACCTGTTAGGGGTGTCTATCTCTTTGTCTCTTTGTCTCTCTTCTTATCTCTCTCTTCTCATTAAATAATAATAATAATAAGCAAGTAAAGTTTTTGAAAAAATCGTTTTAAATTAGGTCCAGTTTAGTCCCACATGTCTCGGGATGCAGCATATATTAAGTGCTGAAGTATCTGCAGTCCATGGATCGATAAGCTCATCCTCCAAAATGCCAGTCATCCGCGTGTGGTCAGGCTGGGTTAAACAGTGCCTCCAAGACACGTGGCAGAAGCTCTCCTACTCGTCCTTGGAAACAGGTTTCCAGTCCACATTCAGTCCTGCATTCAGCAGCTGGCACTGGGTTCATTGAACCCTACCATGTGCTGGTACTCCCTCATCCTTCTAGAACATTCAAAATGTCAGAGTTCTTACGATTTTCAAACACACAGCTAATACTCCGAGCATCTCCATTAATCTCCTCATGTTTCATTTGACCTCACTATTGTGAATGGAAACTTGTTTTTACAAAAACAAAAGAAATTTGTAAAACAAAATTAGAAAACAAAAGTAAATAAGGCCAGCATCAGATGGCGTAGTGGTTAAGGTGCTGGTTTTCCATGTAGTTGACCGTGATTCAAGTTCCAGACATGGCAGTTTGAAACCCACGCCAGAAACATGTGCGTGTGTGCCCAAAATCCCAAGAGAAAGATGGAGGAGAAAGGATTGCAGCATGGCCATGGGGAGTGATTTCTCGCTTTCTCTTCTTTTCTTTCTTTTTGGAGAGGTTTTTTTTTTTTTTTTTTTTTTTTTTTTTTGTTATGGGGGTTGGCCCCCCCCACAAAAAACA
>NW_006159638.1:3741674-3752682 GCF_000334495.1 Tupaia belangeri chinensis
GGGGATGGACACGCCACAATCCCTTCTCCTCCATTCTCCTCTTGGGATACCTGGCACGCACGCACACACGCTCGGCCTGGGTTCAAGCCGCCGGGTCCGGGACTCGAACCGCGGTCAACTACGTGGGAGTCCAGCGACATAGCCATTAGGCTAACTGCTGATTGCTGGTCCTTCTCTTTCTTTATCTCTAACTCTCCAGCGAACGCATGTTCCCTATAGCAAAAAAAAAAAAGAAAAAAAACTCTCTCAAAAAAAGTGAACAGATTTTTATAAGATATTTCAGACAACCTGAAAGCTATAGAGAATGAAATAACAAACATCTTTTATCCACTTTCTAGCTTAAGAAATAAAACACTGCTAATAATTAAAATCCTCTGTGCAATCCCTCGCCAAGCACATTCCTTTGGTGTCCGTTGAGATGCCCACTATTCCGAATTCAGTGTTTGTCAACCATACATTTCTTAATAGATAGTTCTACTATATGCATGAGTATGTTCCCTAGAAGGTAAGTTCCAAAAAAGCATGTTCTTTGTGGGCCAGCACGTGGCATAGTGGTTGGGGTGCTGGACTCTCATATGGCCAACAGTGGTTCAAGTCCCTGACCTGGTGGCTTGAAACCAGGAGCCAGCAGGTGGCGTAGTGTTTACATTACTGGACTTGTATGTGGTTGACTGTAGTTCGAGTCCCAGACCCAGTGGCTTAAAACTCATGGCAGGCACATGTGTATGTGCGTTCCCAAAATCCTAAGAGGAGAATGGAGGAGAAGGAATTGTGGCATAGCCATCCCCTCTGGGGGTAATTTCTCCCTTTCTGTCTGTCTCTCCAGCAAACGCATGCACCCTACAGAAAAAAAAAAAAAAAAAAAAAAATCTTTCTAAAAAAACATGTACTTGGGACCAGCAGGTGGTGTAATGGTTACGTCACTGGCTCCCATTTAGTCAACATGGTTTGAGTCCTGGACCCAGTGGCTTAAAACTCATGCCAAGCACATGTGCATGTGTGCCCCAAATACAAAAGGAGAATGGGCAAGAAGGGATTACAGCATGGCTATTCTTTCTGGGGGGTGATTTCTTACTTCCTGTCTCTCTGACTCACTCTGTCTTTCTGGCAAGTGCATGCTCCCTATAGCAAAAATTTTAAAATTACAAAATAAAAAATAAACATACTTTTTTGTTTACTGCTGTATTGTAAGCACTGAGAACAGCTTCTGGCACATGGCAGATATTCAAGAAAAATGTATTGCCTGTTAAATAATGCATTCCTTATATCATCAACCCCTTTTATATATTTCCTTATTCAGTTTGATTATTTTTTATTCAACCTACTGATAATGTAACTCTGCTTCATTCATTTTCATTGCTGTATAGCATTCTAATGTAAGATCATAACACAATTTAGTATCTGTTCTATCATGGCCATCATCAGTGCTTCTAATTTTTAATGTTGTAAATTTGGTGCAGTAAATGTCCTACTACTGTATTTTTGTTCAGTTTTGTCAGAGTTTCTCTTTAGCACAGGAGAAAGTAGAAAGGAGCTGGCCTTTTTCTGTCCAGTGAAAAGAAAGTCGGCAAATCAGCTGTCTGGGTGTCAGCTGCCTCCCAAATGAAGTAAGTTCAGTTGGCCAGTCCATCTTTCAAGGGTTTGTACATCTTCAACTTGGTTATATATTAAACTGATCCTTTTAAATATTTAAACATAATAATTACATATGAAAAGTAATTTTATTTATGTGATTTATTATGTCCAGAAGTTATATTGTACTTGGAATATATGAATCAACTCTAAGTTAAAAACACTTTTAGTGACAGTGGAGTAATAGTGATGAGAGGACTAAAGACTTTCTTCATGTGAACTTTCTGTATTTTTCTAAATCAGTTTGATTCCATCACCCTCTCCTTCAGGGTTTTTTGGTTTTTTTTTTCTCTTTCTTTTCTTTCTTTTTTTTTAATTGCCAGAGGGTGCATGCACTCACCAAAGGGAGAGAGAGAGAGAGGAAGAGAGAACATATCCACCAATGTGGCATGGCCATGCTACAGTCCCTTCTCCGTTTCTTCATCTTGTTGGGATTTTGGGCACACACACACACACTTACACCTGACATGTTTTTCAGGTCACCAAGGCCAGGATTCAAATTGCAGTTAACCAGTAGGCCGTGAGGCCAGCCTCTCTTTAGGATCGTACTAGAGTCTGGGAAGATTTACCTGGTCCAATAAGTTTGTAGAAGAGGCTTCTCGTCTTCGGCTCTGTATAGCCAACGAGATGCTTATTGTTTGGGCCTATATGGTTCACTTAAAAGTGAGCTGCTATATTGATGGCATCTATGTTTTTGTGACCAGATGGGCCACAGGAGAGTTGAGACCCCAGACATCCACCTGCCATACCCACTGGAGGTCCTGCCATATCCCAGGACTACAAGAATATGAGTGGAGCTCAGGTGTCCTCCATTCACATACTGCCATCTCTCCTTGCTCTAAAGTCTCTCACTTGGGATCAGCAATTGGCATAAAGGCTATGTCACTGGACTGCCAATGTAGCCAACTATGGTTCGAGTCCTGGACCTGGCGGCTTAAACTCACACCGGATGTGTATGTGTATGTGCTCAAGATCCCAAGAGGAGAAGGGAGGAGAAGGGATTGTGGTGTGGTCATGCACCCTGGGGGGTGATTTCTCACTTTCTGTCTCTCGTCTCTCTCTGTCTTTCTGGTGAGCACATGTGCCCTGTAGCAAAAAACCTCTCCAAAAAAATAAATAAATAATAAATAAAATCTCTCACTCTCCTGGCTGAAGCAGGAGAGTTAGCTGTTGACGCATTCCCCTCTCCTCAAATTTCCCTCTTCAGTACACACTGTTGTACACTATTACTCCATCACCCCAAGACCCTAGACATTCTTATCCCCCCTTTGTAACGAACCAACAGCAGGAAATAAAACATGGTTACTTTATCATCATATACCTGGCTAGCTTGATGTGTGAAGATTTTAATCATTTATATTCATCAGCTTTTATTTACTCTGAAAATAATTGCATTAAAATAGCATATAAGGATCAGAAGGTGGTGTGGTGGTTAAGACGCTGGACTCCCACAAGCACCACAGTTCAAGTCCCAGATCTAGCAGCGTGCTTTCTCACTCTGCCCCTCTCTCTCTGTCTGGTGAGTGTACATGCCCTATAGCAAATTAAATAATAATAAATAATTCTTTTTTTTTTCTATTTTTAGAGAGAGAGATTTTGCTATAGGGCATGTGTGCTCACCATAGAGACAGGAAGATAGAAAGTGAGAAATCATCCCCCCAGGGGGGATGGCCACACCCAATCCCTTCTCTATTCTTTTCCCAGGATCTTGGGCATGCAGTCACATACACCTGGCATGAGTTTGAAGCTACCAGGTCCAGGACTCAAACCACAGTTTGTTGGACTCCCAGATGGCTGACCACAGTTCAAGTCCCAGACCTGGCAGATTGAAACTCACACCAGGTTCCTGTGCTTCATGCCCCAAATCCCAAGAGTAGAGTGAAGGAGAAGGGGCTGTGATGTAGTCATCTCCCCATGTGGGAGTCCAACAATGAATGTAACTACTATGTCACCTGCTTGCCCTGAATGGATAATACTTCCACCTATAGCTCTTCACATGGGAAATTTTAACAGATTCCATCTGGCACACAACTAACTGGATGACATTACTCTTATTCATCTTCCTGAGTCTAGATGACCATTTAAATGAAGATATTTTATCTCAAGCCTTATTTATTTTCTTTTGTAGAGAATTTATAATTTACAGATACAGTCTTTATTAGGAGTAAAGACCTCAAATTCTCTCTCTCTCTCTGTACATGATTTTGAGCAAGCCAGTTGATGCTGTTGCTCTTCTCTCAGTCTGAGGTAGGAAGTCTTTTCCACTAAGCTACAATGACCAGCTCATCTTGCTGAGCATTCAGGATTGGTTAGGCATTAAGCTAAGTGCTTCATATACCTCATCCATACCAGAGCCCTATCTGTTCAGCAGTATTAAGCCCATTTCATAGACAAGGAAACTGAGACCCATAGTGTAGAAGTGTTTGCCCAAGGTAAAACATATTATATTGCCAAAGCAAGACTTGAACCAAGTCTCTCTGACTCCAAAACTGCTATTGTCTGAATGTTCATGTTTCCCCAAAATTCATACATTGAAACCCAGTTATCTAGTGTCATGGTCTTAGGAGGTGAGACCTTTGGGAAATGATTAGATCATGAAGACAGAGCTATCATGAGCAAGACTAGTACCCTTTAAAAGGAGCTCCAGGGGCCAGCAGGTGGGGTGGTGGTTAAGGCACTGGACTCCCAAATAGCTGACCACAGTTCAAGTCCCAAATCTGGCAGATTGAAATTCACACCAGGTTCATGTGCTTCATGCCCAAAATCCCAAGAGGAGAGTGAAGGAGAAGGGACTGTGATGTAGTCATCTCCTCAGGGGTAATTTTTCACTTTCTGTCTCTTTGTCTCTCTCTGTCTCTCCAGTGAGTACACAGACTCTATAGCAAAAATCTCCAACAAAATTAATTAATTCATTAAATTAAAGAGGCCCCAGAGAGCTGCCCTGTCTTTTCTAGGACACAATACAAGGCACCATCTATGAAACAGAAAACAGGTTCTCACTGGACACCAAATCTACCACCTGTTCGATTTTGGACTTCCCAGCCTCCAGAACTATAAAAAATTAATTTGTGGTGTTTATAAGCCACCTACTCTATAGTATTTTGTTATAGCAGCCCAAATGGATGATGACAAAAGCTAATACTCTAAATCCAGTCGTCATTGCCCCAGCTACAGGGTAGCATCATCTAAGTGAGTTGGTGAAACCTGCTCATATCCAGGTCTCCCCTCCAGAGACTTAACTGGACTGGGAATGAAGCCTTAGCAAAACTAGATTTGCAAAGCTCCCCACATTAATTCTAGTACGCGGTGGGGCTGGGACTGCTGCCGCTAAGAAGGTTGATGGCTGAAAGAGATCAAGCAAACTAAAATAAAGCTGAATAAAAGCCCGAGAGCTGTTCCCTAAATGTAAGAAAGTAGTAAATTAGTTTTCAAATTCCTTTAAATGAACTAAGGAAGGAAAATTCATGAAGGTCACCCTTAAGTCAAAATAAGTATACCCGAGGTGCTTAGAATATTGTGAAGTTCCACACAGCTGTTCAGCTTAGCCTTTGCCTGCAGTGGCAGACCGTGTCTGTTGGAGAAAACTACCAGGAGAAGTCCCTGAAACAGCAAGCAATTCCTCAATAGTAAAGGTGAGAGTTCAATTTTTAGAGAACTATAGAAATAAGACTCTACTACTACAATTGTTTCCCCTGGCTAATCAAATCCTCTAGTGGATTTCTCCTGTTTTATTTTGAGGACATTTTTTTTTCCCTTTTCTAATTAAGGGCCCTGGTCTCTCATCTTGAAGGAAAATGGGAGTAAACATCACCCAACTGCAGCTCTCCCCTCTGATGTTGGAGAGGTTTCCTTTGGCAAACATCTCAGGAGGTGAACAGACAGTGTTCTGGAATTATGCTTTGCTCAGCAAGGATACAACTTCTCTAGCTCCAGACTTCAGCTGGAGCTTAGAGAACAGATAGGCGTCACCAGGCAGAGAGCGTGTGCCAGGAAAAGAGAATAGCATGTGCAAAGGCACAGACTTGAAAGAACAAAGAGAGCCTCCATTCCAAATAGGGTGACCAGCTGTCCTGGCTTGTCTGGGACTTTCCTGATTTTAATGCCAAAAGCCCCACACTTTGGAGAACTCCTTCATTCAGGGCAAACAGGAATGATTGGTCATTCTACCTAGGTCCAAAGAACTAGACAGAGTGGGGAGGGAGTGGCATATAGGGCATGCTTGAAGCCTAAAACCTAACCTTCTTTCCTGTCCAAGCAGCCTTTTCTTAAGGCCAGTGAAGACCGTCTGCAGAGGCCTGCATGAGCCTCCTTCCAGAACCTTGGGTCTAATGTCTTCCTTTCTATATATCCCCTTAGTTTTCTAGAGCACATTTTATGGTAGCTTCCCAAAAAACAGTCAGTGAAAGGTCAATTTTTGTTTGTTTCTTCACATGCCAGAGGGCACGTGCCCTCACCAGAGAGAGAGGTAGAGAAAGGAGAGGGGGACCGGCAGACGGCATAATGGTTATGTCACTGGACTCCCACATGGCCAAATGCACTTCGAGTCCTGGATTCGGTGTCTTGAAACTCATGCTGGGTACATGTGTGTGCGTGGCCAAAATTCTAGAGGAGAAGGAATTACAGCATGGCTATATCCCCTTGGGGGTAATTTCTCTTTTTCTGTCTATCTCTGTGGCAAGTGCTTGGGCCCTATAGGAAAAAAATCTCTCAAAAAAAACAAAAAAAGAGAGAGAAGGGGAAAACACTCCCCTTTGGGGCATTGTCACACTGCAATCCTTAATCTTTAATTTCTCTAACTTGTAAACATTTGGGGCAAGCAAGCACACACACACCTGGCTTGATTTTCAAGCCACTTGGTCCAGAATTCTAACCACACAGTAGGCCATGTGGATCTGGATCCTTTAACCACTGGGCCATGGGGCTGGCCCAGGTCAATGTTTTTAAGTCTCCCCTTACTGAATAGTTGTATTTTCTTCTGATAGTTTTCTAACAGAGTAACAGGGTATTTAATCCTAGTGCAGAAATCCATTTTTCTCCAAATGTCAAGAGACACTAGGCCATTGTCTCCAACCCTGATGTGTTGCAGAGTCTGGCAGTCCGATTTTAAGTTCATTACTATCATGGCCTGTGTTCTCCCTGTTCTCCTCCCCCACCTCTGGAAGATTTTAAAGATCCTCTCTTTATACCTGGTGTTTTGAAGTGTCTCAGTGAGGTACCTTGGTGTGGATCTTTTCTCATTTACGCAGCTGAGCATTCAGTATAACCTTTCAGTGGGAAGGCTCAGGTTCTTTAAACCTGGAACATTTTATGGTGCTATTTTCTTTCTTTGCTCATTTTCTGCCTTTTGCTGTTTCTGTTCATTTTTAGAACTGGATATTAACCTTCCTGAATTGATCCTCTCATTTTTCCCCCATTTTCTACCATCAGTTTTATACTATGCTCTACTTTCTGGAAAATGCCTTAACTCTCTTTCTGACTGTTCTACTGAATATATTTTAGGTATTTTTTTTTTTTTAGAGAGTGTTTTTGCTATAAGGCACCTGTACTCATTGGAGAGATAGAGAGATAGAAAGCGAGAAATCACCCCCCAGGAGGATGGCCAAACTGCAATACCTTCTCCTCCATTATCCTCTTAGGATTTGGGGCACACAAGCACCTGGCTTGAGTTTTAAGCTGCCAGGTCCAGGACTCGAATCTGTGGTTGACTACATGGGAGTCCAGCGATGTAACCTTTATGCCAACTGCTGTTCCCAGCTATTGTATATTTAATTTGCATGTGCTTTTTTTCTCTCCTCTAAATAATTGTTCTCTTTTTTTGGAGAGGTTTTTGCTATAGGGCGTGTTCATTTGCCAGAAAGACAGAGACAGAGAGACAGAAAGCGAGAAATCACCCACCAGGGGGGATGGCCATGCTGCAATCCCTTCTCCTCCATTCTCCTCTCAGGATCTTGGGCATACAGGCAAATGCACCCGGCATGAGTTTAAGCCAACAGGTCCGGGATTCGAATCACAGTCGACTACATGGGAGACAAGCGACATAGCTATTATGCTACCTGCTGGTCCCTAACTGTTTTTTTTTTTTATACCATAATTTTTAAATTTTATAGTTGTAATATCTTTTCATATATTTCTGAAAATAGTGTTTAGATTGCTTTCTTAACTTTTCTTTTTTTGGAGAGATTTTTGCTATAGGGCACATGTGCTCTCCAGAAAGACAGAGACAGAGAGATACAAAGCAAGAAATCACCCCCCAGGGGGGATGGCCACTCCACAATCCCTTCTCTTCCATTCACCTCTTGGGATCTTGGGCACACACGCACACGCACCCAGCATGAGTTTAAGCCACCAGGTCTAGGACTTGAACCACAGTCAACTCCATGGGAGTCCAATGACAGCCATTATACCAACTGCTGGCCCTAATTTTTTTTTTCATCTCCTACATTATTATCTCCTTTGGATTTATTTTTTGTTTCTCTATTCAGACCTCTACCTTTTATACTTAAAGGTTTTAAGTTTTGAGATTCATGGTGATCTGTATTAAGAGGCAGGAGTTAACCCCCTGGCCTATTGGTTAAGGGAACCAGATGGTACCCATATGGCTGATCACAGTGCAAATCCTAGCCTCAGCAGCTTGAAAAACATTTTGGACTGCACGCATGCACCAAATCCCAGCAGGATGGAGACATGGAGAAGGGGTTGCAATGTTCCCATGCTTGACTAGGGGATGTGCTTCTTCTCTTTCTCTGTCTCTCTCTAGCTAGCACATCTTCCCTCTGGCAATTAAAACCAAAAAGGAGTAGGGCAGGCAAACAGCTCTGCATGCATGCTGCTGCTCTCTGTAATAGAGGCTCATCCATTGGTGGGTTTTAGTTCAACATAATTAGGCTGTCCTTTCGTTTCCAATTAGCTGTAACAAACTACCACAAACTTAGTGACTAAAGACAACCTGTATTTATCATCTTACTGTTTGGGAGATCCAAAGTCCTAAAGTCGACACACTGGCAGGACTGCCTTCCTTCTGGAGGATCTGAGGGCAGAAAGTCATTTGCCTCTTCTAGATTCTACCATCTTACAGGCCAGTGGCGTAGCCTTTTCCAATATCTATCTATCTTTCTCTCTCTCTCTCTCTCTCTTTTTCTCTCTCTCTCTCTCCTGTTTCTTTTGTTATATCTCCACTCTGACTCTGACCTTCTGCCTTTCTTTTTAAGGACCCCATGATTACATGAGTCCCTGGATAGTCAGAAAAATCCCTCCATCTACAGTTCCTTATTCACTTCTGCAAAGATTTTCTTGCCATGTAAGATAACCTGTTTTTAGTATCTGTGATTTAGGACATGAACTTCTTTCTTTTTTCTTTTTTTAACTTTATTTTTTTCTTGAGAGAGAGAAAGAGACAGAGACAGAGATCCCCCAACAGGGTCTCATCATTCCACGATCCTCCCTCTACCTCTCAGCAATCCAGGATCAGGGGCACAGACATGCTCAGTGTGTTCAGCTCAACAAGGGGTCCAAACCCTGGGCCTTCCTATATGGATCCAGCATCACACAGCAGCACTCCAGCAGCACTGTGGCTAGGCCAACGTGAACTTTTTTGAGAGGCTGTTATTCAGCCTATCACACACAAAAACTAGCCATTTCTCAGTGGACTTCCAATGCCAGAATGTAGAGATCTCATATATTTATATATATATGTTTCCCCCCACCCCAAATAAGTAACTTCCAGACTTCCAGTGTCTTCTCTAGGAAACAAGAACTAGGCTGTTGATTCCCTTACTACAGAAGAGTTGGTGGCAAAACTGCCTAAAGGGCAAGTTTTATCTAATTTCAACTTTTTTTTTTTTGGAGAGGTTTTTCGCTGTAGGGTGCGTGCACTCGCCAGACAGACAGAGACATAGAGACAGAAAGCGAGAAATCACTCCCCAGGGGGGATGGTCACACCACAATCCCTTCTCCTCCATTCTCCTCTCAGGATCTAAGGCACCGGGTCCGGTACGTGAACCGCGGTCAACTACGTGGCAGTCCAGCGACATAGCCATTACGCTAACTGCTGGTTCCCTCTAATTTTCAACTTCTGTCCTCCTGGGTCCTAGGGTCTGCCTTTAGTCTTTCATGTCTGTCCTAGTCTTTCTCTCCACAAAACCTTTACTCTTGGGCATGGTGGTGCCCACCTATGGCAAAAACGCCCTTAAGTCTTATTGAAACATAGATCTGTTAGGTTGTCAGAAAAGTCATGATGTCTTTTTTCTATGTTTTTCTATGCAAAGATGTATCACGACTTTTATTTATTTATTTATTTAATTTTTTTGCTACAGGGCGTGTGCGCTCACCAGACAGAGACAGAGAGACAGAAAGCGCAAAATCACCCCCCAGGGGGGATGGCCACACCGCAATCCCTTCTCCTCCATTCTCCTCTCAGCATCTTGGGCATGCACACATATGCGCCCGATGTGAGTTTTAAGCCTCCGGGTCTGGGACTCGAACCATGGTCGACTACATGGGAGTCCAGTGACATAGCCATTACACTAACTGCTGGTCTCCTATCATGACTTTTCTGACAAATCAATAATTTGATTACATTCCTCCTTAAAAAACCTTTAATTGTACCATAAATGTAGGTATATTTCTTGATTCTTTGTTACATTCCATTGGTTTATATGTTTATCCTTTTGCCAGTAGCACCCATTTTTGAATACCATATCTTTATAATAAGTTTTAAAATTAAAAAGTGTCAATCCCACTCCTTGGTATCTACCCAAAGGACAGAAGAATACTTAATCAGAAAAGTGCTTGCACATTGTTGTTTATTGCGACACTATTCACAATTGCTAAGACATGGAACCAACCCAAATGCCCATGAACAGATGAATGGATTGAAAAACTGTGGCACATAAACTCTATGGAATACTACTCAGCCATAAAAAAACAAGACCCTGGTTTTTGACAGAAAGTGGAAGAATATGGAAGATTTACTGCAGAGTGAAGCAAGCCAGGCAATGAAGGAGAGACATTGTATGTCCCCACTTAATATATACTGAGTGTCCACACTCTGTGACAGAAACTGATTGATTAAAGGATATAGAAACACAGTAAATGGTTGTGAATACCAGATATAGTGCGTGTGAAAGAGTAGAGTCTGAGGAATGATATTTAGAAGAAAAATAAGGGAACCAGCAGTTAGCGTAATGGCTATGTCGCTGGACTCCCACATAGTCGACTGCGGTTCCCGTCCCGGACCCGGTGGCTTAAAACTCATGCCGGGTGCGCGTGCAAGCATGCCCAAGATCCTGAGAGGAGAATGGAGGAGAAGGGATTGTGGCGTACCATCCCCCCTGGGGGGTGATTTCTCGCTTTCTGTCTCTCTGTCTCTCTCTGTCTG
>NW_006159638.1:3754114-3754641 GCF_000334495.1 Tupaia belangeri chinensis
CGGGCCGTGGGGGGGCAGCTGACCGCCGTGGCGTGAGCCCCCCAGGAGGGGGGCCGGCCCTTAGGCGGCGCGGCTGCAAGCCGGGGCACGCCCCGGGCTGGGGGGGGGGGCCCCCAGGGGGGGGCCGGCCGTTTGGCGGCTCTGCTGCACGCCGGGGCGTGAGCCCCGGAAGAAAATGAAATTTTTAAAATTTAAAATAAATAAATAAAAAAGTTTAAGTGTCCTCTTAAAAAAAAAAAATTCTTTAATGGTTCTCACTGCCCTTAAAATGTATGTCAGATTCCTTACATAGATTACAAGTTCTTAGGCCCCTACTTGTCTTTCTAGCCTGCAGGACTTTTGATAAAGTGATTCAGACCTTACAAAACAGGTCTCCATAGTCACAAAATAAGCTCAGGTGTAGATAAGAGATTATGTTATTGCTAGGTTCATTATAAAGAGGAATAAAATGAAGAGCATTTAGAATAATCACAAATGTCACAGGAAATATACAAAGCAAGAGAAAGAAAGAATGGATATTTGTATAT
>NW_006159638.1:3754672-3762575 GCF_000334495.1 Tupaia belangeri chinensis
CACACTTTCCTTCCTTAAATAGGGTTTGTTTATAAAAAGAACCAGATTAAGATTAGGACGTGCATTTGTTTGTTCACAGAAAGTGGCCCCAGTAAAAATGAAAGAAACACAATCTTTACTGTCTTTTGGAAGTTAATTTGCCAATCCTGAGAATGCCCTACATTTCGCCTTTTTAAAAATGATTCAGAGGGGTGATCAGATGTCTTAGAAACATTATTTGAAGAATGGAAAGTTTTATGGGAGAACAAACAGTAATTTTTAGAGGAGCATTTTTGGCTTTCTGCTTTCTAAGAATATTTTCTATTTTTCCACAAGCTCTTATCCTATTCAAAAGTCATAGACAAGAGAGCAGAAGGTCTTTGTGTTTTCCACATTATAAACTTTTAGCTTCAGAGCTTCCACTCAAGAAGGAGATCAGGCCACTGACCCTTTCACAGCCTTTAAATGGGTTAACTAGTTCTGGCACACAGTAGGTGCTTAACAAATGCAGGAAGGATGGGTGGTTAGGTGAATGAACAGACAGATGAATGGGTGGATAGATGAATAGATGAGTTATATGAGCACTAAATTTTCTGTTTTAAAATTTTTACTTGAAGGGCTGGCAAGTGGCATGGTGGTTAAGGGCGCTGGACTCCCACATGGCCAACCATGGTTCACGTCTCGGACCTGGTGGCTTGCTTTCTCACTTCCTCTCTCTCTCTCTGTATCTCTCTGATCAAACTGGAAAATAACAATAATAATAATAAATAAAGTTAAATAAAATAATTCTTTAAAATTTTTTTTACTTGAGCAATGTATGTTAATTTTATAGAAATTATAGAGTATAGATATTTTAAAACAAAAGCATCTGAACCATGCATCCAGGTTTAAGCTTTTTAACATGCTAATGTTTAAGTTTTACTATAACTATTTGCATGTATCTACATTTTTATAACAGTAGGATATAATTATAACTATGGGTCATCAGAAAAGTCATGACGTGGGACTAGCAGATGCCATAATGGTTACATCGCCAGACTCCCACATAGTTGACCATGGTTCAAGTCTCGGACCCGGCATCTTAAAACTCACACCAGGTGTATGTGCCTGCATGCCCAAAATCCCAAGAGGAGAATGAAGGAGAAGGGATTGCAGCATGGCCATTTCCCCTGGGAGGCGATTTCTCATTTTCTGTCTCTCTGTCTCTCTCATTCTCTCCAGCGAGTGCACACACCTTATAGCAAAAATCTCTCTTAAAAAAAAGAATGAAAGAAAAGTCATGACACATTTTTGCATAGAAAAACATAGGAAAAATATGTCATGACTTTTCCGATGACTCAATACTATTTATTAATAGTTACCTATTAACATAATAATATGTTGTAATATTAATCTCTCCCAATATTAATAAATAGTCTTCCTTGGACTAGCCTGAAGGACACTATATTGAGTGAAATAATCCAGGCACAGAAAGAGAAATGCCACATGTTCTCTCATATGTGGAAATCAAAACAGTTGCCTTGGTGCTGGATGGTAGTCCATCAGCAAAACACAGTGCTCTGCAAGTTGCCAAGCATCGGAGGTTTTAGGTTTGTGTCAGGAGACCTCCTTGAGGATGCCAGGCCCATGTGTGCCAATGATCTGGGGCTAGCTGCAGCTGCGGATGGATCACAGCATTGGGATCCTACTGAAGATGTTATCTTTCTTTTTCTGTCTCTTTCATTCATGGAAGAAATAAATTAACTTTAAAAAAAAATTTAAGAGAGATTTTTGCTATAACGTACATGCACTTGCTGGAGAGACAGAGACAGAAAGAGAGAAATCATACCCAGGGGGGATGGCCATGACACAATCCCTTCTCCTCCATTCTCATCTTGGGATTTGGGGCATACATGTACACATACCCAGTGTGAGTTTTAAACTGCCGGGTCCAAAACTTGAACCACAGACAACTATGTGGGAGTCCAGCAACATAACCATTACACCATTTACTGGTCCCTAAAAAATGTTTTTGTGTTAAATTGACCTCACAGACAGTAGAGGGATCAGCAGTTGGCATGGTGATTGAAGTGCTGGACTCCTACATGGATGAACATTGTTCAAATCTCAGACTCAGTAGCTTGAAAATCATGCTGGGCATGTGTACATGTGTACAGCCCAAAATCCCAGGAAGAGGATAAGGAGAAGGGAATGTAGCATGGCCATCTCCCTCTGAGAGGTGATTTCTCATTTCCCTCTCTCTCTCTCTCTGCCTCTCTCCAGCGAATGCACATACACTAAGGCAAAAGCCCGAAGTTAAAAAAAGAAAAAGAAAGAAGGAAAGAAAGAAGGAAAGAAAGAAAGAAAGAAAGAAAGAAAGAAAGGGAGAAAGAGAGAGAGAAAGAGAGAAAGAGAGAAAGAGAGAAAGAGAGAGAGAAAGAAAGAAAGAAAGAGAGAGAGAGAGAGAAAGAAAGAGAGAGAGAGAGAAAGAGAGAGAGAAAGAAAGAAAGAAAGAAAGAAAGAAAGAAAGAAAGAAAGAAAGAAAGAAAGAAAGAAAGAAAGAAAGAAAGAAAGAAAGAAAGAAAGAAAGAAAGAAAGAGAAAAAATGGTTACTAACTGCTAGGAAGGCTAGTGGGGAGGGAAGCTATGGAGATGTTGGTCAACAGATAAAAGGTTATGGTTAGGAAGGAGGAATAAGTTCTACTGTTCTGTGGCACAATGAAGAGCCTATCATTAACAATAATTTATTGTACCTTTCAAAATAGCTAGAAAAGATGATTTTTAAATGCTCTTAACACTAAGTAATGGCAAATGTTTGGGGTGATGGATATGCAAATTATACTGATTTGATCATAACACATGGTATTCATACTCCAAAATACCACACTGTAGCCCATAAATACATACAATTATCGTGTCAATTTTTTAAAAAATTGATTTTAAAGAGTAAATAAGTAAATATGCTTCCTCATGATCATTTTTTAATAGCTGCATAAAAGTAGAAAAAAATTCAGTATTTGGATATTTCATAGGTTGACTAAGTCTGTTTCAGAATTGTAGTTCATAAATACAGTTTTTCATTAATCTCTTTGCTTTAAATTTAAAAAAGGTTTGTTGAAAATATTCTTTTTTTTTTTTTAAAGGTTTTTGCTATAGGACGCATGTGCTCGCCAGAAAGACAGAGAGAGACAGAGAGACAGAAAGTGAGAAATCACCCCCCAGGGGGATGGCCACACTGCAATCCTTTCTCCTCCATTCTCCTCTCGGGATCTTGGGCACGCACGCACACGTGCCCGGCGTGAGTTTAAGCCACCGGGTCCAGGACTCAAACCGCGGTTAACTACATGGGAGTCCAGGGACATGGCCA
The DNA here is from genome assembly GCF_000334495.1 of Tupaia belangeri chinensis. NCBI lineage: Eukaryota > Metazoa > Chordata > Mammalia > Scandentia > Tupaiidae > Tupaia > Tupaia belangeri. The sequence goes on from NW_006159638.1 coordinate 3,757,998, forward strand.
TTACACCAACTGCTGGTCCCTTGAAAATATTCTTGAGATAGGCTAAGAAGATAATTATTACTAATAACTTGAACCGTGCTTTAATGGAGAAAAGTAATTTTTAATTTAGATGATGATGATGATGATTTGCTAGAGGAAATGAGCACTTCCCAGAAAGAGAAAGGAGGAGGGTGAAGCACCTCTCATGGAGAATGATCATGCAGCAATCATGTCAATCCTATCTCTTCCTTCTTTTGAGATTTTGGGCATGCACATACACATAGCATGTTTCCCAAGCTGGTGGGTCCAGGACTCGAACTACATAGTTAGCATGTGGGATCTGGCTGCTTTACCCACCAGGACACGGGGCTCACCTGGAGAGAAGTAATTTGTATCATTTCCATGTAAGCTGGGACTTCTGCTGTGTTTGAGGTTATCTTAAAATTTATTCTCTTGGGCCAACTGGAGAAGTAGAGGAGAAGGTTTGCAACATGAGCACACCTCATTACAGAGGTGCTCTCTATTTCTCTTTCTCTCTCTCTTTGTCTCTCTCTAGCAAACTTATGGGCTCTCTGGCAAATAGATATATATCATTTAATTATGCTCCTGCTGCCATATTTGTAATTTAACAGCAAATCTTTTTATGTCACACAAAGAATCCAGAGTTTAATGGGGTTATCATAAGCATGGATTAGGTGTGACTTAAGAAAGCATTTCAAATAAGTTGTAAAGGGCTGGCCCTGTAGCTTAGTAGTTACAGACGCTAGATCCCACATGGCCAACTACCATTTAAATCCCAGCTCCAGTGACTTGAAAAACACACTGAACACATGCATTTTTGTCCACTCAAAATCCCAACAGAATGGAGAAATGGAAAAGAAGGGATTGTGGTGTGACCACAATCCATTAGGGAGTGCTTTCTTCCTCTCTCTCTGGTAAACATACCATCTGGGCAAACATACCATCTGACACCAAAAACAAAAAAAAAAAAAAAAAAAATTAAGTTATAGAAATTACAGAATTGAAAGGGGGCCTTTTTGAGGGGACTGGGCAAGAATCAGCAACTCCCTTCTCCTTGCCTAACTTCCTAATAATTGAAAAGTCCCCAGTACACTGCTTTTTTCTCTGAGGGCAGAATTAAGCACAGTTAGTTTCATAATAAAAAATTTGATTTGTATCAATTATGTGCTTTATGGTTTGTGCCTGTCATTTCATTTGATTTAAGAAAACGTCAGTGTGGCACCTCTGCTTCGGTTACACAGGTGGTAGTGCGCACCTCAGCAGTGCTGAATGCCACATGGCCACCCACAGATTTGGATCCTGGGAGGGCGTGCTTCAAGATCCTAACTAACTAGAGTACTGGAGGACTGGAGAAGAGAATCGTGGTGTGATGAAATACTGTCAAGGATGCCTCCGTTCTCTCTCTCTCTCTCTCTCTCTCTCTCTCTCTCTCTCTATCTGTCTCTCTCTCTCTCTCCTGACAGAAGAAAAATTGGGGGACCAGCAGTTAGTATAATAGCTATGTCGCTGAACTCCCATGTAGCCGACCATGGTTCGAGTCCTGAACCTGGTGGCTTAAGCTCACGCCGGGCACATGTGCGTGCGTGCCCAAGATCCCAAGAGGAGAATGGAGGAGAAGGGATTGCAGTGTGGCCATGCCCTCTTGGGGGGTGATTTCTCGCATTCTCTCTCTCTGTCTCTCTCTGTCTCTGGCGAGCGCATGCACCCTATAGCAAAAACCTCTCAAGAAGAAAAAAGGAAAAAATTTTAAACGAAAACAATATGTCAATTTAACAAGCACATATTGAACTTCTAAATGTCAGGCATTGTGCCAGATTCTGAGGTTATAAAACTTAATTAAATTCTCTTAGTCTTTGCTTTCAAAGATCTTAGTCTCCTGGGAAAGGCAAGAGTTACAAAAATATTCCTTTACTATATGAATATCTTAGTTAAGATTGTTTTGGTTGCAAGTCACAAAAACCTGTTTAAGCTAGCTTTAACAAAAGGTACCTATATTATAAACCTTCAGGGACCTCTCCCAAACATAAGGAGCCTTAGGAATAATGTGGAACCAGGTGTTGAAAGGTCATTCAGAATTTCCCTCTGTTAAGTGTTTTTTCTCCTCTGCATTATCTAATTTTTCTCCCTTTGCAGACTGTGTCTTCTGCTAGTCCCATTTACATGGTAGTCAAAGCATATAACAACTGCTCTAGGTAGCAGGGAAGCCAGTCTTTCTCAGTTTGAATTCCCAGGGAAGGATGTTAGTTGTCCAAGCTTGTCGGGAGAGTCTCATTAATTGTCCAAGTGGGTAGAGAGTCTAGTAGATATTTATTATGTTGAGAAACTATAGTAATGCAGTGGATTAATGAGGAAGAGACCCATTTACTCTGCCTTCTATGTTCAAGGCACTTGAAAGATGCAAAGATGATAAAATATACAACTAACTGTAAGATAGGACCGTGTATAAAGTGACATGCACTTTCACAGGGGTACAGCATGCTCTGTGAACACATTGGAAGGGGGGATTAATTCCAATGGAAGGGAGAATGACTCAAGTTCAGAATTAAATGGGTCTTTTTTTGAGAGAGAGATTTTTGCTATAGGACATGTATGCTTGAGAGACATAGAGAGACACAGAGAGAGACAGAAAAGGATGGCCACACCACAATCCCTTCTCCTCCATTCTTCTCCCGGGATACTGGGCACACAGGAACATGCGCCCAGCATGTGTCTGAAACCAGGTGGAACTGTGGTCGGCCATGTGGGAGTCCAGCGGTGTAACCACTGCGCCATCTGCTGGCCTCTTAAAATGGGTCTTTTAATAAGAGGAGTTGGGTAGGCAACTAATTACGCATTCAGGTGAAGATAATAAGCTAAATAAACATCAGCTCATGTTGAAGGACGCCAGGCAGGTGTATGGGAGCAACGATACAGATGAGCTTTTTAAGGCGGGCTGAACTGGAAGTTAAAGCAATTTGCACACTGCAGTGGTGAAAAGTCCTTGGCAGCCTGGGAGCAAGAAGACACCCTCAAACCCACATTTTAGAATCATAATGTTGCCGTGGAGAATGAACAGAGTAGAGAGACTGGTTGCAGGGAGGTATTATAGTGTAGGAGGATATTTTAATAATTTGGGCAAGAAGAGATTACGGAGGTCAGAGGCAGAGGGAATAAAGGAAGGAAAGAGATTTGGGAGAACAGGAGAGTGAATATGCAGGACCTTTCATCCCTCCAATTCCAGGATTAAATTCTGAAGATAGATACTGGGAGCTCTTTGCCAAGAACGGGGGTGCCAACCCCTAGAAAGTGGCAGCGCCTCTTGCATTTGTTTCTCTGTTTCTCACTGTGCCTGCTCTCCTGTTTTGTATGCTGTGTTATTTGAATGTTGCCTGGCTGGCTGGCAGGTCTGAATCCTGATGGGATTTCCAAACCCTCACTCCCCAGGATATGTTTTTCTCATTCATGAATGTGAAATGCTGCCACTTCAGGGTCCCATAGAGAGAGAGTTCTGGTATCAGGCCAGGAAGAAAAGGCAACAGCTCAAGATTACCTTTTGTTAAAGCTCCCTACAACTTTCAGTAGATGAAAAATGTGTATCTGCAATTCATTGAAGGCAATGAGTAGTCTGTACTTGAGTTGCCATGGTAACTTAATTAAGTGAAAAAAAAAAGAAATAAATGTACTATAGAACCTCTTGAGCTTAACACTCTTTAAAAAAAAAAAAAGAAAGAAAGAAAAAAGTAGTATGTTTAGTGAGTTATTTTCCCCAAGGCTTGCCTAAAACTTTGCATTTCTTTGCTTTGAATTTCAGCCACCATATCCTGATCACTCACGAGGCCTGGGCTGAGTACCAGCCTCCTTCCTGTGATTAGAACACATGACCCTCAGCTGCTCTTAGAAAACGTTTTCTTACATCTAGCTTCCACTGAAGGCCACTTGGATAGAATTTGAAGGCGGTAGAGTGGAACCTGTATCAGAAGAATGGGTTCAGGGGGTGGATCCTAATACTGGATTTGACCCCAAATTATTATTTGGGGTTTATTACCTTAAACTGGAGACATGACTTTTCCGAAGATATGAATAATAGTTCTTGCCTTGACATACTAAAGAACAAGAGATATAAAAACCACTCTGTATTTGTACAAGAATTTACTATTTACGTGGCTGGGAGGTGATGTAGTAATGAAAGTGTTGGACTCCCACATGCTCAACTATAGTTTGAGTCCTGGACCTGACAGCTTGAAAATCAGGCCTGGCATGTGTGTGTGCATGCCCAAAATCCCAGAAGGAGAATAGAGAAGAAGAAATTGCAGTGTGTTCATACTCCCTGGGGGTGATTTCAAACTTTCGCCCCACCCCCCCACCCCATCAAATGCATGCACCCTATGGCAAAAACCTAAAAGAAAAAAAAGGTTTTATTTTGATCATCTCTTCCTCTCCCCTTTTTTTTTTGGAGAGGTTTTCGCTATAGGGCACATGCGCTTGCCAGACAGACAGAGAGAGACATAGAGACAGAAAGCGAGAAACCACCCCCCAGAGGGGATGGTCACGCCGCAATCCCTTCTCCTCCATTCTCCTCTCGGGATCTTGGGCACGCAC
>NW_006159638.1:3762635-3765343 GCF_000334495.1 Tupaia belangeri chinensis
TTAACCATTTCCCTAACTTGTTTTTCCCAAACCCTTCTTTTTTTTTTTTTTTTTTTTTTTTTTTGGAGAGATTTGTTGCTATAGGGCGCGTGCGCTCGCCAGACAGACAGAGAGAAACAGAGAGACAGAAAGCGAGAAATCACCCCCCAGAGAGGATGGTCATGCCGCAATCCCTTCTCCTCCATTCTCCTCTTGGGATCTTGGGTATGCACGCACACGCGCCCAGCGTGAGTTTTAAACCACCGGGTCTGGGACGCGAACCATGGTTGACTATGTGGGAGTCCAGCGACATAGCCATCATGCTAACTGCTGGCTCTCCCCCTTTTTTGAAGTTTATTTCTTCTATGAGAGAGAGATAGAGAGAGAGAGACTGTGCCCAGCCCTGGATCGGAGATGTGTGTGCTCAGTGCACAAAGGGCTGTCTCCATACATGAACCCAGAACCTTCCCATATGAGTCAGTATCACTGACCACTGCATTTTACCACAGTGCCACCATCCTGTCCCTTCCTTTCTTCTTAACAACCACGCTTTGGGGCTAGTCACTGTTCTCATTTTACACAGAAGGAAACTCTCAACTCATGTTCTGAACAGAACCTAGAGTGAGCTATTTGAAAGCACAAAACTGGTCATGTCACTTCTCAGCTTACAGCCCTCCAGTGTCTTTCTTCCCATTGCTCCGAGGCTCTGCCAGGAGCCCACCAGCCTGCCTTCAGCTAGCTATAGTGTGGGCTGCTCCTCTTTCAAATCTTTTCATCGACTGAGTGCTCCTCCTGGAACACACTTGTCTTTCTGCACCACTCACCCAACACACTCTCCAGTACCCTTCCCCACTCGGCCAACTTAGCATGCACTGTCCAACCCCAGTCCAGATCAGAGCTCCTATCTAAAGTTCCCTATAACCCTGTATTTTATAGGCTGCCATATTTAATATACATTTACTTATATAGTTATCTAATATCTAATAAATCTCCCCAGTAGACATCAAGCTTGGGATCTTGCCTGTCTGCCTGCCATGTGGTCACACCACAGGCAAGTACCTGACAGAGCTGGCTCTCTTGTTGAAAAAAGGTCTCATTCACATTGCCAAGAGCACACAGCAGAGCTTGATCTCGAAGCCAGGTTTTTAGGGTCTAGTGCTTTTCTAACATACTATCCTACATTGCGTATAGGAGAGATGAAAATGTTCTCCATTGTGTAAAAGCAAATATTAACTCTCCTGCAGTGTGTATAACAGATACCTGTGTAGAAAACAAATACCAAGTTTACTCATTTATTCCTTCATGGGTAGGGAAAAGTACACAGAGTCTTTGGGGTCAGATCCCCTGGGTTAAGATATCAGCTATCTTACATGCCAGTAATGTGACATCAAATGTTCTATCACCACCACCACCACCACCTGGAGCCTCAGTTTCCTTCTTGTCCATGAACACATTCCAAGTAATGGGCATATTCATGACCAAGAAAATTCCTTTCACCCCATAGACTATTCTGTGCGGGTCTTGGGGCTCATTGATGAGTGGAATAGGAGCAGGGAACCACTTAGGAGTTCAAGACTGATGATTTGTAAATGTGTTTTTGTGAAGCTGATGTTTAGGGGTAAAAATTGTTTTCAGCAAAAATTGTTTTATAGATAACCTAGTTTACATAAGGTTAAATCTACATCTAATTTTTTTCTAGAATAAATGCTAAATGATCAAACCCAATAACATAATCTTTTCCATATTTACTCCTCTTGATGGCTTTTAGTTCTTTAATTTTAGAAAAGTCATGGGACCAGCAGGAGACATAATGATTAAGGCACTGGACTCCCACATGGCTGGTCGCTATTCAAGGCTCGGACCCAGTGATTTGAAGCCCACACCAGGCACATGTGCTTGTGTGCTCAGAAACACAGGAGGAGAATGGAGGAGAAGATGGCATGGCCATCACCCCTGGGGGTGATTTCTCACTTTCTGTCTCTGTCTCTCTCTGTCTCTCCAGCAAGTGCATGCACCCTATAGCAAAAAGAAATCTCTATTAAAAAAAGAAAAAAGAAAAGTCATGAAGAGGCATTAATGAGGATTGATTCCAGCCTTTAGACCATTCCCATTGTTCTTTAGTTTCCTATCTTACAACTGCAGGAGGAGGAGACCACTCTGAGCTCAGAGGTGTGTCCCAGAAGGCCAGCCTTGCTCCTCTCCCAAGGTTGAGTGGTTTCATAAACAGGAAGTACACACTGCATTTATACAAGGAGACTTTAAATAGTTTGTGGAAAATTAGATTAAAATACAAGTTTATTTTGGTACAAAAAGAAACTTAAAATCCATGTAGAGCTTTTCCATAACATGTATTTTCCATGAACTTTTTGAAGCCCCCCCCACCCCACCCCCGCATATCTTTTCTTTTTTTCAGACCTCGTCTAATCCTCACAACAGTATCGTCATGGAAGTAGGAAAGCATCTGTGGCTCCTTTGCTATGAATTAGAGAAGGAGGCAGAGAGCGGCAGTGCATCTCCAAGATGTCTACAGAAAAGGGGCGTGCATACTGGGGCTGAGTTAGAGCACTGACCCGAGGCCATGTTAGCACAGAAGCCTTCTACTTATAAGGCAAGGGCGTGTTTATTAGGACTATTGAGAAAGGAAGGGAGATGGTTACAACACCTGACTCATACCATGGAAATGGCATTTCCAAAGCTGGAAAACTCTGATTACCCCCCCCCCGCCACAT
>NW_006159638.1:3765361-3769456 GCF_000334495.1 Tupaia belangeri chinensis
CCGCGTTCCCCCCCCCCAGCCCCAATATTCTTTTTCTTTTCTGTTCTGAATATTTAATACTGAAAAAACGTGGGGGAGCTAGTAGGTGGAATGGTGATTAAAGCACTGGATTCCCACATGGCTGACCACAGTTCAAGTCCTAGACACAGTGGCTTGAAAAGTACACCAGGTATGTGTGTATGCATGCCTAAAATCCCAAGAGGGAACTGGAGAAGAAGGAATCGCAGTGTGGCCATGCCTCCTTGGCGGGGTTGGGGGGATTTCTCACTTTCTCTTTCTCTGTTTCTGTCCCTCCACAGGCTCATGTGCCCATGGCAAAAGCCTAAACAAACAAAATTAAAAATACAGACAAAAAATTTTGATTAAACTTCACCTCCAGGGAGGCCACCACTAGCCTGTATGGTATTTTTGTGCAAATTAGAAAAAGACTCTCCTTGGGCCAGCAGGTGGCATGGAGGTTAAGGTGCTGGATCCCACATGACCAGCTGCACAGTTTGAGTCCCAAACCTGCCAGCCTGAAAATCACACTAGGCATGTGTGCATGTATACCCAAAATCCCAAAAGGAGGCTGGAGGAGAAAGGACTGTGGCATGGCCATCCCCCTGGGGCGGGGGTAAAGCACTGGATTCCCACATGGCTGACCACAGTTCAAGTCCTAGACACAGTGGCTTGAAAAGTACACCAGGTATGTGTGTATGCATGCCTAAAATCCCAAGAGGGAACTGGAGAAGAAGGAATCGCAGTGTGGCCATGCCTCCTTGGCGGGGTTGGGGGGATTTCTCACTTTCTCTTTCTCTGTTTCTGTCCCTCCACAGGCTCATGTGCCCATGGCAAAAGCCTAAACAAACAAAATTAAAAATACAGACAAAAAATTTTGATTAAACTTCACCTCCAGGGAGGCCACCACTAGCCTGTATGGTATTTTTGTGCAAATTAGAAAAAGACTCTCCTTGGGCCAGCAGGTGGCATGGAGGTTAAGGTGCTGGATCCCACATGACCAGCTGCACAGTTTGAGTCCCAAACCTGCCAGCCTGAAAATCACACTAGGCATGTGTGCATGTATACCCAAAATCCCAAAAGGAGGCTGGAGGAGAAAGGACTGTGGCATGGCCATCCCCCTGGGGCGGGGGGTGATTTCTCATTTTCCCTGTCTTTGTCTCTGTCTCTCCTGGCAATTGCACACACCTCATAGGAAAAAACTAAAAGGAAAAAAAGAAAAAGACTCTAAGAAAACACATCTGTGGGGACACTCAGGTTGGTGAGGGGATTCAGTCTCTCCTCAGCCCCTTGACCAAGAACATTTGCTTAGTGCGCAATTTCAGAACTGCATATGGCTGCCATTCCTCAGGGGCAGGCCTCTGACTTCCAGCAGGGGCCTAGCTCTCCATTTGCCTAATGTTCCAGCTTTTTAAGGGTTAACGCTCAAGAAGGCTTATCTTACTGGAGCCTTTTTTTTACTTCTTTTGGCAGTTTTTTCATTTTTCTGTACAGCATTCTATATGAGGAACTTTCAGGCATAGAAAAGAGCAGGCCAACCTCTTTGGCACCTGCACTTGTTTGTGTTTTGGTAGTGGGTGGAATGTGTGCTTTCTCCAGATGATGTCATCATTCCTTTTAAATATTCCCCATGTACTCCCTCCCCCCATATACTCTTTGCATAGGCTTTGCAAAAGACAGAATGTAATATGTTTTTCTTTCCCTCCCGCAGAGATTTGTATTGAGATGTTAAGACAAAGAGGAGATAGAAAGACTGGCTTTCAAATCCAGCACATTTTCAGGAGACACACACAGCTAGGCTAGGCCACTCTAGACACCAGCCTGTTAGCTGTCTTCTGCATTGTCTTGGGAAAGTTATTAGCAGAACCAAAATAGAAAGGGCAAAAGTCCTTGGGCTAAAGGATTTCAAATATCATTTCAAAATAAGTAGTACTATATATTCCGTTTCCTGTTGCTATGTTACTCCTCAGAGCTTTGTGGTTTAAAGCAATGTCCATTTTCCATTTCTCTTGAGTCATTCGTGTGGACTGGGCATTTTACTGACATAAGTGGGGCTTGGCTGGTCTCAACTCACTCACATGTCACAGTGGATGGGCAGCTGTATGTGTCAACTTTGCTGAGTTGTATATCCAATTTGTCAGTCAAATACTTATCTAAATGTTGCTATGCAGGCATTTTATAGATGTGGTCAACACCTATAAACACTTTTATTCTTAATTTTTAAAAAACATTTCATCTCTATACATCATTTGGCTTGTAAAGAAAATTTATCCAACGTGAAATACTTCTCAGACCAGTCCAGTTGAGAACACTATACATGTTAATCATCAATAGATAATAAACCATTTCTGCATTCCACAAATGTCTTGCCTCTGCCTGAGAGTTTCTAGCCTGCTAACTTTCCTTATGAGTTTCAGGCTTGCCTGCCTAGTCCCCACAACTATAAACTGACTTCTTACCATCAATCTCATTGACATAGTCTTATAGAGACATAGATATAATTAGACAACTGATTCTGTTTCTCTGATAAGGCCTTAATTGATACATTGGCCTCAACTGGGATGACTCAAACTCTGTTCCACATGGTCTCTCATCCTTAAGCAGGCTAGCTTGGATTGGCCCGAGAGAGGGAATGAAAGTATGTGGGGTATGGAAGTATGCTCTCAGCCTGTGACAAGCACTCTGTCACCTCTTTCACACTCTGTTGGCTGAGCAGCAAGTCACAGCCTGGGACAGGTTCAGTGATTGGGGAAATACTCACCTCTAGGTGAGAGTATCTGCAAATTAACATCACAAGGGGTAAGGATGCAGGGAAAGGTGAAAATCGGAAGCCCCATTTGCCTTTGATCTACCGCAGACTGTTTGGTACAATTGGACAGAAGAAGACAAACTTCAAAACTCCTTTTAACCACCAGGGTGTCTTTTTCCTCTCTTTAGGATAACTAAAACTATAGCTATGCACCATATAATGATGTTACAGTTAACAACAGACTGGATATGCATTGGCAGTCCCATAAGATTATAATGGAGCTGAAAAATTCCTATTGCCTGGTGATATAGTAACTGTCATGTCATAGCACAAATGCAGTGTTTGTGGTGGTGCTGGTGTAAAACAGACCTTCTGTACTGCATATTAAAGTTAGCATATATGATTATGTACAGCAGCATAATACTTGATAATGATAATAAACAACTGTTACTGGCTTATATACCTACTATAGTTGCAAGCAAGATGATATATAGTATAGATACTATATAGTAGATGCAGTGCTCTATTCTTCTACAAAAAAAAAAAAATTACATATACTGTCTTAAGCTGGCAGTGGCCTCAAACATCTCATGTTTACCTATGTCCTAACACATAGTGTCAATTCACAAAATGGGAATGATAATACCTCCTTCAGTAGGCTGCTCTGTGAACAAATGAAGTGAAACCATGATAAATGTAGTTATCCTAACCAACATAGAAACCGTTCAGCATTTAGAATGCATCAAAGTGCTTTTTTATTGTATTTATTGTCCATGTACTTCACCTGTTCACACTTTTCTCTGAAACAAACAATTCTGCATTAGACCTGAGCACTATTGCACAAGCAGGTCAGAGCTGGTGAGAGACATACCTTCTGTGACTGCTATAGTGTATCTATGTGCCATAGAACTTGCAGATTCAAAGCCTAGACCCAACAAAAAGAAATATTAATATGCTGATGGCTTTAAGTAACTAGCTCACAGCAAATTATAGTGATAATAATGAAGATAAAATAATCATAATTAATAATGAAAAAACAAGAATAACAGCAGCAAAGCCTACATTCTGAAAACTGTGAGTGCCGATTTCAGCATGTGCACACTGTCTATATAGGAGCATTGGGTATTGTCGGGGCTTGTCCAACAGCTGGATCCTTAGGGAATGCTGAATCAGAGTCTTCCAAATGAAAGCATGCTGATTTCAGGTTATGGATTTCAAATATTTTACCCTTAATAACATATTTAGTGCATTACTAGTAAATGTCTTTTAAGAATAGGCAAAAAGCGCAGTTCTGTATGTTCACGTCTTTATGGATCCAAGAAAGGAATTTGCAATTGTGGATAAGTTCA
>NW_006159638.1:3769480-3835352 GCF_000334495.1 Tupaia belangeri chinensis
ACCTAACTAACATTGTCACAGACAGCTAAACATTTTGTTTTCTCTTGTACCCACAGTCCAGAGATTGCCCCAGGGTAATTCTGGCAGTGACTCGAGGTCACACGGGGCCCATCCACCTCCTAGTGCATAGGTTATGCCTTCCTTCACAGCTGCAGGGTGGTGGTTGTTCCAAACACTGCATCTCACACAGCTTGCAAAAATAGAATGCGTGAGTGAGGCTGATTCTCCCGTGCATGTCTTTTTTAATGGAGAAGACCTCTTTTTTTTCCAAAGTCTTCAAAAAGATTGCTTTTCACATATTCTTGGCTGAGATTTGGCCACACGCCCAGGCCTGTCTTGCAAGGAAAGATGAAAAAACAAGGATCTGGCATTTTCAATGTCCATAGGAGGTGGGTTCTGCCTGCAAGAAAAGAGTGAAGGACAGCTGCTGAGTAAGCACCATTGGTGTCTGCCTTAGGTGGCAATGGAGGAAGCTCGAAGGGGAGGCCTTAGCAGGGCCCTGGAGCCTCCCATTCTACCTTCATCAGTAGCACTTCCATTATTTTTTAATACTTACAAAATCTAAAAATTAACAAAAATAATAAACAAAAATTTGGGTATACAAGGACATGCAAAGTCTTTTGTCACATGGAATTTCTCACCACTAATCCATCTACTCTCTCAGCCTCTGAATGCGTTTAGTACAGATAGCTTTATTGTAACAAATATCATAGTTCAGAACAAGAACGAGAGTTGACATTGAAGACAGGCGAGTAAAACTCAGGATTGTTCCTGGTGGATCACGTACAAAGGGCCACACCGATTGCCTTCTCCAGCACTCTCTCCTACTTTTTAGGACTCATTCTTGACTCCTTGTTCTCTCTGCCTCCCCAAGACCCTGTCTGCCCTGACAGCCTTGTCCATTCTCTCCCTGGCTTTGTTTACTTTCCATGTCTGTTTCCTGCTTTTGTATGAGGACCTTCATGATTAGATTGGATCCATCAAGATAACTTGGGATGATCTCCCCATCTCAAGATCTTAGCCTAATCATATCTGCAAAGTCTCTTTTGCCAGGAAAGGTAACATATTCATAGGCTCCAAGAATTAGGACGTTAACATTTTAAGGCGACCATTATTCTCTCTAGCCCAGAACTCAATAAATTTTTGTAGAATCGTTAAACAGACACTAGAATCTCAGTATCGGAAGATTCTTTAGATAGCATTTAGACTAACTCCCTACAAGGTCTCAGAAGCTCTTCACTGTCAGTTATTCTGCTTCTGTTTGAATACCTCTGTTGCTGGGGACTTTTCCAAATCAACCCTTCCATGATTGGACACCTGTGGATATCTAGGCCTTTTTTCCTTATATTACCTCTGCTCTTCTTCCTTCTGGAGAATTCTGCTAATTGTATCTTATTATTATTATTACTACCATATTTAAAGAAAAAATTATCTTCTTATTGTACTCACCACTTACAAATCTTAGCACATCTCTACATTAGTCACTGGGGTGCAGAAAGATAAAAGACGGCCCTATATTTTAGGGGATTATTGGGAAAGTGAATCCCACATATAGGAAGTTAAATAATATTAGAAAACAAAATGAGCTCATCTATGTAAAGTACACAGCACTGGCCCTGGCACCTAGCAAGTGCTCCAGAAATGTTACCTGCTCTTGTTATTGCCACTCACACATGCTCTAGGCCAAATAGATGATTCATGGGGAGTTCAGTGATGGAGCAGTGATTAGCAAAGGCTTAGGGAAGAGGGGAGACGGGAGAAACGGCAGAGGGGGAAGGCATTCCAGGCTGAATAAATGTAATATATTAACAGGGGTTCAGAGGCCAGATTAAACAGGTCAAATTCTAGGAAAATTAATTGACTCATTTATCTCATTGTATTAATCAGGGTTCTCCAGAGAAATAGAACCAACAGGATCTGTAGATATATGAGAGGAGATTTATTAGGGGAATTAGCTCATGTGCTTTTAAAGGCTGTCTCATGACAAGCCATCTGCAAGCTGGGGACCCTGGGATTCCAGTAGCAAGACTCAACTCAAGTCTGAAGGCTTCAGGACCTAGGAAGCTGCTTGTGTAAATCATGGAATCCAAAATCTAGGGTCCTGGGAATTCTTATGTCCAAGGACAGGACAAGACTGTATTCTAGCTCCAGAAGAGAGATTCAGACACATTCACCTTCTTCTCCACTTTTATTTTATCCAGAGCTCTAGCTGACTATATTAATATGATACCATCCACATTGAAGGGAGAATCTTCCCTCCTTAGTCCAGTGAGACTCTCAGGCTAATCTCTGAAAACATACTCAAAGGCACACCCCAAAATAATCTTATCTCTAGGTAGTCTTGATCCAGTCGAGGTGACACCTAAAATGAACCATCACACTCATGTAGCTAGCTGATTAAAACAGCATGAGCTTTAGAAAAGTTGTTAGATAGCAGCTATAAGTGATGACTGCTTGGCCATCTCGCCAGGCTCTGTTCCCCCCTCTCCCCCACCCTTCCTCCGACTTTCAGACTTTTACCAAAGCCTCATCACCTTGGGCTTAGAGATCGTTTCTAGTTGGAAAAACATTCCTTTTGACTTGCCTCTTTGATTCCCAACTCCATCCTAGGTGTCATCTTTAGGTTTTTCTTGACTCTGTTCCATGGCCACTAAATAACCCTGTCCCACTTCCCACACTATCATGCCCTCTAGCATCTAAGAGACTTGAACTTGTTCAAGCAAAGAATAATGCATGTGGTAGAAGTTGGAGCGAGGTCAGAGCTGGACTGCAGATTTAGGAGTAGTCCATAGCACACTGTTTGTTTAGTGCATCTACTGAAGTGATAATCAGGTAGTGCTTCAGACTGTGGAGAAAACATTAGGGGACACCGTGATGAGCAGAGAGGCTCAGAAAGAAGAAGAATCAAAGAGGGCTTGTCCGAATCCCTTGAGCCTTCACTTGTTTGCCTCATCCAGGCCTACGTCCCACCAGTCTTACTTGCTTTTTAAAGAAAGATGTGGCCAATAGGCCAGCAGCATAGCCTAGTAGTTAAGGAAACCAGATCCCACATGGCTGACAGATATTTGAATCTCAGCCCAAGCAGCTTGAAAAACATCCTGAGTACCTGTGTATGCATGCCCAGATTGTTGACAGGATAGAGAAATGGAAGAGAAGGGATTGTAATGACCACACCCAATTGGGCATATTTTTCTTCCTAAAAATACATGACTGCCAATAGAGTGTTTTATTCTAATAGTGAATCTGATTTTTCATTTTGCTAAGATATTATATGTGTGTATGTATATATTATATACATATATATTATGCACATAGTATGTAACATAGTATGTATATACTATATACATATACTATATACTACATATATTATATATACTGTACACACACACACATATAATCTCTTATCAATGACTATGACTTTGTGGCCAAAATTAACCTTTTTTAAAAAAAAATTTTCTATAGGGCACATGCTCTTGCTGGAGAATGACAGAGAGACTGTGAGAAGCACTTTCCAGGGGGGATGGCCACACTGCAATCCCTTCTCCTCCATTCTTCTCTCCTTTGGGGCATGCATGCACATGCACCTGATGTGTTTTTCAAGCTGCCAGGTCCAGGACTCAAACCATGCAGTCAACAACGTGAGATTCAGCTACCCTAAGTAGTATGCCTCTGGCTAGCCCCCAACATTAAGAATGGCAACTTTGCCTCTGTCTTTAAGGTGCCAACCTAACAAAAGCCTTCTTAAAAATAATGCCATATTTGGCATGTGAAGATAAGATCAAAGTGTTTCTTCTATAATCTGCTAGCATTGAGTTGAATTGCACACATTTTTGAGAGATGAAGATAGAAACTTGAAGTGAGAAAAAAGATTTTGTTAAAATTTATTAGAGATGTCAACATTTCCACTTGTATATAGGAGAAAAACACCATTCCTCCTAGAGAGCTAGACATGTAAACCTATGTTTAAAGCAGTTCATGTATAGAACCTGCAATTTAATAAGACTGGGGAACGGTTAGCCTAGAATCCACTGGTTTTTGTTCCTGTTTACTCAATTATACAAGTACTTCCCCAGCACGCGGACCTCTAATTGTGTATCGTTCAGGGAATGAGAAATAGGACTTGCTGTGGAATAAATTCTGGGGTGTTAGTTAAATCACATACCACTTCTCATGCCTTTTTGTGTTCAAATTACCCATTACTTTACATGAAAACATGCTTTACAGAAGAACTGTACACACTCAAAACATTCCTCAAGGACCAGTCTCCCTTCTCCCTTCTGATAAAATAGAGCTGTGTTTCTATTTTCCTATATTTTCCTGCTAAAGACCCAAGGGATTTCAGAACTTCACTCATAGTTTACTGGCAAAACTTGTAAAATTCACTTTCAAGTCATTTGATAAGGATGACTCAGCTTTAGCCCCTCTTTGAGCAAATGACACCACCTTCGTTTCTATTCTGATGATGCCGTGAGTGTTCATGACCAGGCCCCACCTCGCTCACTCTTCTGTGTCCTCCTGTGCTTCACACATCTGGGGTAGCAGAAGGGAGGCAGAACCTGACCTGCTGGGGCACCCTCCAGAGGTCACAGAGCCTTTCTGTGTTTCCTCATCTGAAAAATGGAAAATATCTAATTCATCTACCTCCTAGTGTTTTTCTGAGAGTATATGAGAGCTGACATGTTGATAACACTCTCAAGACTACCTAAATAATAACTCCAGAAATTATTTTTTAAATTGTTTATGTGTGAGATGTTTTGCTGGTTTTTCAAAGAGGTATAAAGGAAGTATCCCAAAAATTCATTTTCAGGGTATAAGATGGGACTATAGCCTCATGTCTTTGTGTCTGTTCTTTTTAAATGATTATTCTGTCCTAGTAAGATTCTGCTCCTCAATAAAGTGAATCCTTCTGAAAGCTGTAGGACATTTGAGTGCTCCACCCCTCTCCCCACCATTCTGTTGCTGTTTCTTTTAGCCCCAGATGAGTCACTAGAGCATTTGAATAGAAATCTAGCAAAATTGTAATATGCAAGTATTTCACAGTTATGATTTTTCCAGAATTTAGTTATCTGCTTAGTACTCATTGAGGTAAGAAAAAAATTAGGAAAGATTGCTCCTTGCATTATCTCAGAAACTAGGGAATCTCTGTAAAATGCTTTTTACCCTTTTTCCTTCTTTTTGAAGTTATCTGTACTCAGTGTCTGAGGGAAAAAAAATAGTCTCCCCCACACACAGCACCTGTTTGTGAATTTTAGGGGAAGAAAGTGATCTTACCAGTAACATGTTGTGCTCAAGTAAGCCTCCTTCTCATAATCCTATTTGAAGCTAGTCATAGTTTTATACCATGACACACACACACTGCTTAATACAAACAAGTTACTCTAGACTAGAAAGACATCCCTGAATGACCTACTACTTCAGTCTTCTTCCCAGGAGGGCTTTAATTTGTAGTCCCAAAAGCAGTTTTAAAATAAAATCTGTCTAAATAAGGAAGGGTAAAAGGGATGTCTAAATAGATAGTCCCCGTCTCCAAGGGCAGTAAGAGGATGCTGTGAGGAAGCAGAGGTGAGTCCAGTAGCTGAGTTCAATGACCAGTCCACCTCCTGGGACCTTGAGGCTCAGGGACATCCCCATTGTGTGGCATCTCAGAATCCCCGATATGCCATTTATCCACATGGTTGGAGTAAGGAGTCAGTGAGGTCCCATCTGCAAGGGCTCTTTCAAAGCTTTAAAGTACTCTTTCTTGTTAACTTTCTTATGATGTGATCTGTTCATGACAATGCCACATGAAATCAGTCCTTCAGGAGCACCTACTATGCTGTAATCAAAGCAGGTTGAAGAACATGGCCTCTTAAAATTAGTGAACCCAATGAACCCATTTGTGATCCTAACTTGTTCTGGTTGAATTTCCCCCACTTAAAATTCAGTTATTCTGGGAATTGGGAGTAACTGGATATTCATTTCTTAAAGTGGTGACGATATGCACTCTGGTCACAAAGAAAAACACATTCATACACCTGTTCTTACTGGAATTCAGCCTTATAAAAGCAGTTTCTTGCCTGTACATCCACACAGGAAAATAAAGTGGAATGTAGGCAGTGTTTGCTCTCCTGATCTTTCTGGGTTGACTGGAGAATGAAGAATAGAGACCAAAACAAAGTTCTGCTCCCCATCTTCCACTTCCCATTATACCACTGAGCCTACTTTGAAGTCCTGACTATATCCCTTCAATGGGACTCTAGATTCCTCTATGGATTAAAAACAGGCAAGACTCGAGAACCAGCAGTTAGCGTAATGGCTATGTCGCTGGACTCCCACGTAGTCGACTGCAGTTCATGTCCCGGACCCGGTGGCTTAAAACTCACGCCGGGCGCGTGTGCGTGCATGCCCAAGATCCCGAGAGGAGAATGGAGGAGAAGGGATTGCGGCGTGACCATCCCTCCTGGGGGGTGACTTCTCGCTTTCTGTCTCTATGTCTCTCTCTGTCTGGCGAGCGCACGCGCCCTACAGTGAAAATCTCTCCAAAAAAAAAAAAGAAACCAAATAGAAGTCAAATAGGCACTTTAGAATGTAGTACATTGTCTTATGAAGTTATATTAATTATTATAAAACACCCAAAACATGATAGCCACATATAAAAAAGAGACACAGCTTAGCCTGTAAGGTGAGTATAAGTCTGACAACCTAACAGTAATATTAAAAATTGAGGGGGAAGACTCAGGAATTTCCTCTCAACATTATATAGATATAATCAATAGCTGTTTGAAAATCGATATGCTGATTCTGATTAAACAATCTTGGAACCAGGAGATTGATAATGGTTAGATCTCTGGCTCCCACATAGTCGATAGTGATTCAAGTCATGGAACCAGCAGCTTAAAACTCACACCAGGTTCATGTGCGTGCGAGCCCAAGATCCCAAGAAGAGAATGGAGGAGAAGGGATTGCAGCATGGCCATGCCCTGGGCGGGAGGGTGATTTCTTGCTTTCTGTTTCTATGGTGAGCACACATACCCTTTAGCAAAAATCTCTCTACAAATAAAATTTATAAAAAAAATTCTGTCCAGTAAATACTACTGAACCACTTACTGTGTAGTTGCATTAAGCTTAGGCAAATTATGTTAATTAACTATGTAGTAATTGCTTCCAATAAGTCCCTAACTTAGGGCAGCTTTCTTAGAAGCAGAGCCTGAGACAGAGATTCTTGTCCAAGTGCATTCTTAGGGAGCACTCTCAGGGGAAGGGGAGGGAGAAGCAGGATGGAGGCACTTAGAGTTAAGCAATGATGTAATTAGTCATGGATTGATCCTAGCTTCAGCCCGTCCTGCGGGAGCTCTGGGACACAGCTTGCACCACAGATTCATCCCAACTTGAAGCAGAAATCAAAGAGCTGAGAGTTCTTAATGAAGTTGGAAGATGGGCACCCCAGGCAGATGGTGGGCACAGGTGGGAGACTGAAGGGGTGGGAGGACAGCACAAACAGTGTCGCTAAGGTAGCTACAATGGTGAGTCACAGTCTACAGAGCTGTACAACCTGGTGAGCCATGTGACTCTCATCCCATCCCTGACCTCACTATGGACATGATGACATGGCCACGGGTCTCTCACATGACCTCTTTAAACATCAGTTTCCTCATCCATAAAATGGGACAAGATGGTAGCAAGGTGGGATTAGATGATCCATGTACTCCCAGTTCTGAAATGCAAGGATTTCAACAAGGGAAGTGGCGGGAGGCTCACTGAGAGGTACCGATGCTTTTTCTTGTTGCAGAAGGGAATTAATATCAATGTGTACCTGAATGACCGTGCCAATTAAATCTCTTCTCTCACCTGGATTGACTCTGGATAGACAGGCAGATCTAAAAAGACAAGCAATAAAGTTGCCCTGAAGGCCTGTGTTCTAAAAAGGATAGCAAGGCTCTTGTCTTTAAACGGAGTGTTTTCACGGCAATTTACCACAAGGGAGTGTTAATGCAACCAGACAACCTCATTTAACTGACTCCTGCACCAAACTGAATTAGAACCAGGGTCTGCAAGAGTGTACAACCTCTGTGGGGAGCAATTTGGGGAAAGTTTATCAAAATTATTGTAAATACATTTGCTCTTTGACCACACAATGTCCCCTCTCAGAATGTATCCTAGAGGAATATGTGTATGAAATGGCATATGAGTTTATTCACTATGCCACTTTCCCAAAAAGTAGTCAATGATTGAGAACAACTCAACGGTCCATCGATAAAGGAGTAGTTAAAAACAGCAACTATGGTGCCAACCATGTAATAGAATATTGTGCAGCTGAGACTTTGTGTACTGTTATGGAAAGAACTCCAGGACATATTGGTAAGTGAAAAGGCAAATAGATGAACAGTGAATAGTATTGTATCATAAACATTGGAGAAAAAGCAATCTCTTTTTCAATCCATATCAGTACTTAGTTGAGACACTCTCCTGAGAACAAGTCTTCAATGAGAGGAAACCCAGTAGAAGATTATTTTAGTAGATGCTGCCCATCACTCAGAAGAGACCTCAATTCAAAAGGATTTCTAGACCAGTGGCCTATGTTCCCAGCCTATATAGTCTATTCAACAGAGAGCCAGTTTAGAAGTGATAAGACAGGGGCCGGCAGGAGGTGTGGTGGTTAGGGGCGCTGGACTCCCACATGGCTGACAGCGGTTTGAGTCCCAGACCTGGTGGCTTGCTTGCTCTCTCTATATATATCTCTCTCTCTCTCCCCCTCCCTCCCCCTTCCTCTCTGGTCAAATTAAAAAATAATAATAAATAGATAAATAAAATAAAAATAAAGTTAAATAAAATAATTCATTAAACAATTCTTTTAAAAAAGAAGAAATAAGAAAAACGACCAAGCAGTCTTAGACTCCAGTGACAGGAAAACTCTGAGAAAGTAGAAAAGCTTGTTCCCAGATTCCTCTGCCCCACTTGTACTATGCTGAGCTGACAAGTAAGCTGTCTCCACAGGGGAGAACTTAGGTCCAATTCTCAGGCAGAGAACAGAGGAGAAAGTCTCCCTATGATCTAACCTTCAACTCAGCAAACCTTATTGTTTTACGGAGAAATGTTTTTGTTTCCTTCAACACATATGCATATATAATAAAAGTATCCTACATACGTGTAGGAAATGGTAGTTGCAAGAATGTGTATTCATGGGCCAGGTGATGGCCAGCAGTAATGCAAGTGGGTCCACATGGGAAAGGTGTGTGTCCTGGGACCTCCCAGACCAAGTACACACATGACACACATGGCCAAGTCTGAGCTGGTTGAGACTCTGGGGCAGGAGGAGGGGGATTGCAGCAGAAAGACACTGTTAGGGTCTCTCTCTCTCTCTCCTCTCAATAAATAAACTTTTAAAAAAATTATATTCAAGTATATCCCTAAATATCTGGAAGATATTTTTGTGTATCTGAAAAGAAACTTCTGTAAGTCATTACCTATAAGGGATAAACGAGTGGGAAAATGAGATAAATGAAGACACAGGTGGGACTTCTCAGCCAATGCCTTTTAAGTTTCTTTATTCTTTCAGAAAAGAGAAAGAGATGCACCCTAACAGGGTCTTCACACACTGTGATCTCCCTCTGTCTCAGCCAGCCAGGATCACAGGGGGGACATCAGGATACAAACTCAAGACACTTCTAAGTGTCCTCAGCCTCACAGAACAGAACATTACAGCATGAAGAGCCACCAAAAGCCTTTTTTATAAAAATGCTTTCAGAATTTTTTCCCAACCCCATGTGCTACTCTGTGAGGAAAACAAAGTGTGAGTGTGATTAAAAGAGAAAACCAGGGACCAGCAGGTAGCGTGGTAGTTAGGGCGTTGGACTCCCACATGGCTGTGGTTTGAGCCCCAGACCCAGTGGCTTGAAAATCACACCGGGCGTGTGTCAACTTGAAAAGCTCACTGGGCGTGTGTGTGTGTGTGTGTGTGTGTGTGTGTGTGTGTGTGTGTGTGTGTGTGCCCAAAATCCCTGAAGGAGAATAGAGGAGAAGGGATTGTGGCTTGGCTCTTCTCTCTGACAAAAACCTTAAAAAAAAAAAAAAAGATAAAACAAAAATTTTAAAGGCAGGCATCAATAAAAGCTAGTCACTTCAACTTCCCCTTTTTTATTCCTTGGTTCAGGGATCGGCAAATGATAGCCAGCAGTTACATAACTGCAGCCGAGACCATATGGCCCACAGTGCTGCAAATATTTACTATCCGGTACTTTACAGAAAAAGTGTGCCAAGCCCAGCTTTACATTATGGACTATTCATGAAACATCTGTGACCGCACCTATCCATACGCTTCCAATTGAAGTCAGTTTTTCTGTCCATAGATAGCTTATGCACCAAGAAGATGAGACAAGGTGCCTAACCGTTAAGACAGTGTGGATTCTCGGGAGAGAGAGCCCAGGTTTAAATCTCAGCTCTGTCCCTCCCTAGAATGTGATGGTCAGCAACTTTACTGCTAACATTCTGCTGCTTCATCTGTAAAACGTTCCTCATAAAGTAGTTTGAAAGTTTAATTGTGTTAATGCTGACAAGGAGTTTAGCTCAATACCTCTTAGCATTATCATCTTATTCTGTTGTCTTTTTTTAACAGGGTGATGACCAGTTAAATGTATTTGGAGAAGACACCACAGGAGGTGAGTTTTCCTTTACTGATTAGATCAAAGTTGTCATTTTAGTAGCTTTGCACTTGCCTTTTTTATTAAACACCAACTAAGAGATAATAAAATACCAATAGTATGTGTTTTCCCCCTACCCAAGGGATGTGACTAACAGTGGAACTCTCTGGACCTCTCCCTTCTTGGACTATGTAAAGAACCGAAGGGATCCCTTACTAAGAGATGCATTTCCTTGACTCTGGAGAGGCTCAGTAAAAAGAGAATGGTCTGGTCAAATAAGTTTGGAAATACTTAACATTTGATTTTCATTGGAAGATTTACATATGTAATAGCATAGTAGGCTTCTACAAGTCCTGCAGTAAAGAGAGATTTCTAACTCTTAATTTGACACTTTTCAAATTTAATTGGAACATAAAACTATTTTTTCCACATAGTGGTAACTATTCTGCAGTGTAACATCAGCATTTAGCCAAACGTAGACCAGGCTCATACTGCTTGGTCATGTTTGTCATAGTAGAAGGTTTGCAAACACTAAAAAATCCACTCATAATTAGCCATGCACATAATTGAAAATAGATAAAATTATGTGAATTTGAGACTGCCACAAAGGATAAAGGTCATCATTGCCCTAGGTAAAATAACTTTTAACATTTCCACTCAGTAATAAAAGTTATTATGGGGGCCAGCAGGTGGTATAGTGATTACATCACTGGACTCCTACATGGCTAACCATGGTTTGAGTCCCTGACCCAGCGGCTTGAAACTCACATTGGTCATGTGAGCACGGGTGCCCAAAAGTCTGAGAGGAGAATGGAAGAGAAGGGATTGAATTATGGCCATTCCCCCGGGGGGTGATTTTTCACTTTCTGTCTCTTTCTCTGTGTTTCTCCAGCAAACGCATATGCCCTATTGCAAAAATCTCTCAAAAGAAAAAGTTGTCATGATTATGGTTCATGGAAATACATTTATAGTACTGACTATGAACACACACAAGTGATTTGGTTTCTACATAATCCCAGCTCTAATCCTGCACTGATCTATGAGGAGGCAGCAGAAGACAAAGTGTCATTTGATAATAATGGCAATAGCAGTAACGTGAAAATTACGGTCACCAAGTGACCTCATGGTGATTCAAGGGGAAAGACACATAAACATGAGCCATGACTCAGCTGTCACTCAGTTAAGCACAAATAAGCAATTTGGTCTCAACTGGGTAGGGGATGATTGATTGTCTAATAAAGTTCCTTTTATCTTGGCTATAAATTAACACATACTTACTATGGACATTGTTTTTATGGTAGAAAATAGGAGCTATCTAAAACCTTACAACCTATAAGTCATCATGGTTAGCTTTCTACAGTATTTCATTCCACTGTATTGTCTATATATCTATTTTTACATAGTTGAGAATACATGTGTATATATAAATATTATCCAAATATTTGTACATTCAACAGACGCATGTTCCCACTCCATTAAAAACTCTTTCTAAAATGAATTTTTAATGTCTATATTATATTAATGCACCATCATTAATTTTGAATAAAAACTATTTTTTAAAACTGAAATAGTATTGAAGCACCCTACCCCACCCCTCTAAATAAAACAGACACAGTAATAATCATGGCCAGTTTTCTAGATTGCAGATACATTCAAAGTTGCTCAACTTCATTAAGTAAACTCACAGAACATGGGATAACCCCTATGTGTGAGGAATACCAGCGTATCTGCCTTAGAAAACTCCAGACAACAGAATTTCACAGTCACCATAGGCTACTCCTTAAAGAGATTGGAGCACCTATTTGATTAAAAAGAACAACAACGAAATACCTTTCCTCTTTCAACGTGAAAACCACATGGTTCCAGGACCAGCAGTTAGCGTAATGGCTGTCCCTGGACTCCCATGTAGTTGACCACGGTTCGATCCCAGACCCGGTGGCTTAAACTCACACCGGGCGCATGTGCATGTGTGCCCATGATCCCAAGAGGAGAACGGAGGAGAAGGGATTGCAGTGTGGCCATCCCCCCTGGGAGACCATCTCTCGCTTTCTATCCCTCTGTCTCTCTCTGTCTGTCTGGCGAGTGCACGTGCCCTATAGCAAAAATCTCTCAGGAAAAAAAAAAAAAAAAAAAAAAACATGGTTCCAAAAACCCCAAAGTTACTTCTTTCCTCTGCTTCCAGTTCTTTCTCTCATTTGAACCCATCCCAGTTTTTCATGCCCTGTTTTTTCTCTCTCTCATAGGTTAAGGCATTCATTCAGTTACTCTCTGCTTAGACAGATGCTCAGGAACCTTGGAAAGCAAGGATCTGCAATGTACATCCACAGGGCTGGGTTTCCAGAAAAACCACCAAACATCTTTGAACTCCAGTGTGTCTACTTTAAAACTTCATGAATTTTTTTTTTATTCTACATCATTAATGTCTGCTCAGTAGTCTTACAGCTTGAAAAGCATCTCCCTTAGCATAGGTGCTAGCCAGAGTAATAAATTATTCAAAATTATTCCCAGTGACTCCCACTAGTTACATTTGACTGACTAAAGGAAACATCAGCCTCAGATACATTTTGTTGGCCAGCATAATGCTCTGTGGACTTGATTTTGAATGTTAGCTCTTGCTAACCACAGCCCACATTATCCACAGCCACCTACTTCACTCTGCATGGCTCTTGCATAAGCACATTGAAGAAACATTTTTGGATTCTTTAAGCATAGTTCTTGTCTGTGGAATTGAACTTTCATACAATCACTGCCACTAGAACCACCACCACCACCATCACTGCCACCACTGCCCTGCCCTTGTGGATACTAGATTGAGCTGCTCAACAATTGGCCAGTCCAGAGGTGTGGAAAACTGGACCTGGCAAGATTCTCTAACTCTATTAGGGCCTGCCTCCTAAGCTTTTCATCATCCTCTTTTGCTTAGAATAGCCCTCTAGGATGGAGCAGTACCTCCTACCTGGCTTGTACAAATTCTAACTGAACTTCACACATCCTGAACTAATCTGTAGCTGCAGTCTTCACCCATCCTGCAACTCAGCCTTCAAAGGAGAGGTTTGACCCTGCCCTGCACAACTTAGTAACTCTCCTATTGTTATAGCTGGTTGATCTTTATAAATAAAC
This sequence comes from Tupaia belangeri chinensis, assembly GCF_000334495.1. Lineage (NCBI taxonomy): Eukaryota > Metazoa > Chordata > Mammalia > Scandentia > Tupaiidae > Tupaia > Tupaia belangeri. The sequence continues at coordinate 3,783,217 of NW_006159638.1, forward strand.
TTTAATGTATGACCTTAAAGCAAAGGAGATAGCTTGTCTCAGCTCCTCTCTGAAACAGTCTAATGTAAGACTGCTGTTTCCCCCGATCCCTGGGGCCCTCACTCTAAATTTCTTTTTGTTTAGTTTGAGGAACCCTTGTCTCCAGACTTAAGCAGTTACTATTAGCATTTTCTGAGCCCATAAACTGAGACCTCACAGACCTGTTCCCAATTCAGGTTTTAAGCTGTAGTAATCCCTCATTCTCACTCAAGGTCTGTTAGAATTATGGTTTATTTATTTAAGAAGGTATTTGAAACATCCAACAATAATAACAACATACTCTTGGCCAGAGGACAAAGGAAGCTATTTCCTCATGTGGCCCATTCACTTTCCGGGAACCACAGAATCCTAGGTATTTGAACAGAAAGAGATGTTAGAAATCACTGGGCCCTACCCATTCATTTTACAGATAGAAACTAAGGTCCACAGAGGGGAAGTCGCTTGCCTACGTCGAACTGGTCACAGAACCAGAAATGAAGCTCTTATCTGCCCCCCTCTTCAGATTTCCCACTGTACCCTGTATCTGAAATCCTTTAGGGTTCCACAAAGCCCAAAGGGTTTCACACTTTACCTAAAATCCCTACCATGAATTATTCTTTTGCCTTAAAGCAGTGGTTCCTGCAGTTCACTACTGACTCACCACTGTCATGACTTTTATTTTATCTTAAATTACCATATGGTATGTTATTCACTTACTGGTTTTCTGCAATTGACTCACTGTTGTTACTTAGATGTATTTATTTTAAAATAAAATTTTATATCACTATCTTAGAAGGCAAACAGCATTATTTGCTGTAAATGGAATTTTTTTTAAATAGAGGCTTTTGCCCTAGGGTGCATGTGCTCACTGGGAGAGAAAAAAAGAGACAGTAAAAGGGGAAAATGAGAAATCACCCCCAAGGGGGGGTGGCCATACTACAATCCCTTCTCCATTCTCCTCCCAGGATCTTGGGCACACATGCACGCACGCCTGGCATGAGTTTCAAGCCTCTAGGTCCAGGACTTGAACCACAGTTGGCCCTGTTGGAATCCAGCTACATAACTGCTACACTATCTGCTGGCCCTGAAATTTCTATTTTTGTCTCCCAAACTTTTGATGTTTTAATCCCTCCTTATTAAAAGGGAGCTTAGAAAATTTTTCAAACGTGAAGTAACACCAAACTGAGTTACTCAGAAATATTTAAAAATAATTTTTAAAACTAGCTGTCTTTATGATTCATGCTAAATTTAATGACATCAGTTTTGTCGATTAACTTTGATATTGCATGTTTAAAGGAAAATGTGTTCCCTGAGTCTGGAAATAGAGCTGAAATGGTCACCAGTGCCTGTTACCTGAAGCTTACAAACACATTTACTTGACTTTGCATTTACAAAACTCCAGGATTTAGGTTTTTACTTGAGTAAAATCAGGTCTTCAGCGTAATATTTCTTGCCAATAACTTAAAGTATTCTTATTTTAAAGGTTTCATGGAAGATTTGAGGAAGTGTAAAATTATTTTTATGATTGGTAAGTAACAGCCCCCATATTGCCTAATACAATTTCTGATAATAACGACTTGGTAGTGAAAAGAGACCATTCTCTTCTCACCTGGTGTTAAGTTTTATTCCTTCTTCGGTCAAAATAACACCCCCACAGTTCCCAAGTTGTTTGCTTTTATTTATACAGTTCTCTGTTGCTTTTGGCTTTGTAGCTTTTCAGCATAAAAAAAAGTAAGGAATGACTTTAGCTTTGTTGTCATAGAGTAGTTTACAAAAGTGAAAAGAAGCTGTATGTTAAAATCTAACACATGTCTTTCTGTTTGAACACTGACTCTCTCCTTCCTACACTGCATGCCTCCTTGATATTTTCAAATATACCTCAATGGTCATCCCCTATATTCTACACAGTCAACAGTAAGAACAGTAATTTGTTCTGTGCCCTAGAACAGTCAAAGTCATTGATAAGCTAATTGAGGGATAAAATGGATTGGGAGCTAACCAACACTTTATGAGCACCTTCTCTATTCTAGGTTATCTTATTTAGTCTTTTTTTTTTTTTAAGAAACAATGTTTATTTTTCTAATCAAGTCACCAAGCTGCTGAATCTTAAAAATTGCATTGTATTACTTTCATTTAACAATAATACCTTCTAATTTGATTATCCTTGGTATATAATGATTTTGTTTCTCTAGTGGTTTCCAGTTGCCAAACTGTCATGACTGACCGTTTAACATGGTGACTACTGTTTTCAAGGGATTCTGTCAGATGAATCCTCACTTTCAGTGCAATCGCTGTTGGCACACTTTCATTGATAGTCCATTCATCTGGACCTCTCTATCGTGGTTGGCCAAGGAGTCCTGCTTTGGCTGCCAAGACTTCATTCTGCTAAATATGATATTCCTGAGAGTGCATGGATATTCTTTGTGTCGTTTTTAGATACTTCTGTAAGCAACTTTCTGAACACGTGATCTCTTCAGCTTTTACTTCTCTTGTAGAGTCCTTAAGGCAGTCCCAAAAGCATGCTTCTGTAAGTTTATTGTAGGTTCCAAGAAATTCCTTAAACTGTTTTATCTGATCAGATTCTGATATCTGTGCAACCATATTCTTGTGGTATGTTTATTAGTCACCTTTTCTGATGCATGAGTTTCCTTTTTGTTCCGGGAAAGTAGCTGTCCAACCTTTGCTTGAATGTCTCCAGCGAGGCCTGTTTTCTTATCAGTTAGGTCAGGAGGTCTTCAGGTCTTCCATGAATCTCTTGGGTTTTAGTTCATGTTTAAGTCTTCTAGGGGCAATGTGCTGGCTAAAAAAATCACTTTGTTTTAAATCTTTTAGGCCAGGAGTTTGTTTCCACTCGGGGAACATCTTATTTAGTTTTTTTATACTATCTTACAGGTTGGTGATCTGTCTTTATTACATACCTGTTACATAGATGAGAAAACTGACTCAGGAAAGTTAAGGAACTTGTCCAAGATCACACAGCTAATAGTGTTGAAAGCAGGATATCCAGTTTTTCTTGTGGAAATAAATGGAACTAGTTGTGTATTGGTTAAAAATACATGGAAGAGTGCAAATATTGTCAGAGCACCTCTCAAAACTTACCGCCTTTTCGTCTAGTCATTCAAGCGTACCAAAAACTTAATATACTTACTGGTACATTTTCTGGAAAATATCTATTTATATTCAGAAATAATTAAAAAGTCTACACCTCTTCAAAAACTAGGAAAAGAATGGTTGGCAGCACCACAGAAATACAGTCAGATTAACTTAAGATCTTGTACATTAAAATGAGCATGCTTCTTTGGAAGTCTTTGGAATCTCCCTCATTGTCAGATGAAGAAACTGAGACCCATAGAACTTACGAAATTTGATCAAAGCCATTCAACCAATTGATGTAGAGAAGAGACTAGGGTCCATGAGTGTAGATACTCATTCCCTCCACCATTCCCAATCTAGCAGCTTGTAAAACACACCGAATGCATAAGACTCACACGGTGTGCATTCTCTCTCTCTCTCTCTCTCTCTCTCTGGCACATGCACATGCCCTCTAGTAAATTTTTTTAAAAAAGCATTAGAAAAAAAAAAAAAGCTGGAATAGAGAACAACCAGGTAGCATGTATGGGGTAAATTTGGATGATAAGCTTAGAGATAGGGATCAGAACAGGCTCTCCTGAGAAGGTAATATTTAAGCAAAAAGTTAAAAGGAAAGATGAGGCCAGGGAAGGGGTTAATAGAAGGTGAGAGGAGGGAAAATTCTAGCCAACAAGAACAACATGTCTCAAGCAGGGAGAATTCCTGCTAACAGAGACCTAACCTTGGTTCTGTTCTTCATTTACTTGCCTCTAGTTGACCTTATCCTTGGGAACTGGAGGGATTCTTCCCACATTTACTTTACATTATTTTCAGAAAGTAAGAGTATATTACTTATATTCCTTATTTTAAAAACATCATAATTTTAAATAAAAATTACACTATCAATTTCTAGAATTCCCTTTTCTATGTAAGTTTTATTATCATTTTTTTTGGCATCCAGATCATACGCAATATTTTCTGTTCGGCTTTTATATTAGGGTCCAAATTAAGAAATGGAGAGACCTTTTAAACTTAATATCTAAAAGTTCAAGTAGGAGTCTTTTATTATCACATAGAAATCTATTTTTAATAATGTAGCCTAAAAAAAGCTTATAAAATAGTACAGCATAGTTTGTATTTGTTGTTCCTGTCTTTTCAGTAATATTATTTCAGATTTATCCATTATTTATCACAATTTTGAAGCATACTTTTAAATGTCACTCTTACCTATGAAGGCATAACTAAGAGTTTGGCTCACGTATTACAAATAAGTCCTGTGCCCTTCAGGTCAGAGTACAATACAGTCTTTAGCATTAGACCATACTTGGGTCCACAGACCACTCTGAGAACCTCTGTTCTGAGCAAAATATTTCTCTTATATCTAACAGAATTCTTAGTATTTCAACTTACTAGTCAGTCACTCTTCTAGTGAAAAAGATTGCAGCCTGCTGTTTGGGGCAGTGAAAGGTACAATGTTGCTGTGATGTAAGAGGAAACGACTGGTCTTCTTCTAGGGTATTTACCGGACTCAGAAAATTAAGACCTTAGCTCTAATAGCTTCCTTGGCAGATGGCAGAATGGTATCTTGAGACTGCATTATTGCAGGTCAATTTGAAGCTTAAAAAAATGTGCAGGTTGTCATAGACACACCCATAGCTGTTTTTGATCAGTTTTAATAAGTAGGAGTCAATTGATTTCAGTGAAACAAGTGTGGTTTTATCCGTACGAGAAGATGACTGAAATACCTGTCACTATTTCATCCATTAATAAAGAACTATGAATTATGGGGCCGGCAAGTGGCGTGGTGGTTAAAGGCGCTGGACTCCCACATGGCCAGCCACGGTTCAAGTCTCAGACCTGGCGGCTTGCTTTCTCACTTCCTCTCTCTCTCTCTGATCAAACTGAAAAATAATAATGATAATAATAAATAAAGTTAAAAATAAAATAATTCTTTTAAAAAAAAGAACTATGAATTAATTCCAGAACTATCTACTTGAGTATCAACATAAATGCTTTTTTGGTGGAATTGACTCAAATATATGGTTAAATTAAACATGATTTTTTAAAAATCTCATTTTTTAGCTCGATGTAGCTTTGTGGAAAACAGTGTTTATTCAGAACCTAGCACATGTCAGCACTATATATAGCACATTAAGGTGTTCTTTTATTGACTACTATAGCCACTGCATGGAGTAAGTCCTATTGTCATTCTAAATTTCAAAATTGTATATTAGAGAGTTTAATTATGTGCTGAAAAGCTTGAAAGTTTGGATTTTTACATCAGCAACAAACGCTGCCAGTATTTTTCTTGAAGTGACAGGCTTTGTTTATGTTCAAGAAGATGTCTGCCAGAAACTTAAGTCTAAAAAACCATAGTTTGTCAGTTAGATGATCTTTCGGAAAGTACAAGTGGTATTCAATGAAAAGAGTAACTAGTGGGCCAATTCCATGCCCTGGTGGTTAATGAACCTGGATCTCACATAGCCAACCACAGTTCAAATCTTGGCTCCAGTGGCTTGAAACTCATGCTAGGCATATGTGCATGCATGTATGTCCAAATCCCAACAGAATGGAAAAGCGGAGAAGAAGGGATTGCAGCATGACCATACTCCATTTGGGGCTACTTTTCCTCCCTCCCTCTTTCTCTCTCTCTCTCTCTCTCTCTCTCTCTCTTTAATAAGCATTCACACACTCTAGCAAATTTAAAATAAAATAAGCAACTAGTGTAGGATCTCGATTATATGAGTGCTTTTCCTCAAGAAAGCCATTATACCTAGGTATGCTCAAGAGCCTTAAGCATACTTCCCAATTTGCTGCACAAAATAGTAAAATGATGTGTACATAAGAGTCAAGATTAAATAAAACTAATTTTTTTTACTGCCTCGTCAAGAGTATTCTTAAGTAACATTGGCCTTGGCTTTATTTTTAATTTTTTCTGCAAGTATATTGTAGAGAAGTTTACAATGACCCATACAGCTGGATACCACTGCCTCGATTCACCACAGTTTACAACTATTGCTTCGGCATCATCCGGGAAAAGCAAATAATGTTTTAGTGTTGTAATAAAAATAAGGGACCCCCAGGGTTTATGGACAGCACTCTGAGTACTGGCACCCTGGGGTTAAATAGAGTTAGGGGTGGAGTGTTGAGCAAGGATATGAGACAAAAAGAAATCCCAGACTTTGCATTTAGGGGATTTTGGAAGGGAGTCCTTGTGTCTTGTTTACACTGTCTTTTCAAATGTATATATCGGGAACCAGCAGTTGGCGTAATGGCTATGTTGCTGGACTCCCACGTAGTCGACCATGGTTCGCGTCCCGGACCCGGTGGCTTAAAACTCACGCCGGGCGCGTGTGCATGCATGCCCAAGATCCCGAGAGGAGAATGGAGGAGAAGGGATTGCGGTGTGACCATCCCCTCTGGGAGGTGATTTCTCGCTTTCTGTCTCTATGTCTCTCTCTGTCTGGTGAGCGCACGCGCCCTATAGTGAAAACCTCTCAAAAAAAAAAGAAAAGTATATATCCTCACAAAGGTGAGAAATGGGTCATGGAGAAAGGGATACATCTAAGTAAAGGTCTTGTTTCTTTGAGCTCTTGTAGGCCTGAAAAGTTCTAAATGTTTGTACCCAGTGGTGCAAAGAGTACCTGCAAAGAAAGTCTGTGGACTCACCAGAAAAGGGCAAAGAGGAACGGATCAGAAAGATCTGCTCATGTTCTAGAAAGGCAGCACAGTTGGCATATCCAATGGCAGAGGACCAAGTGATGGAGAGAAAGACCAAACTTGGAGGCAGGGGGTGAGGGGGCGGTTAGAGCTGAGTCCTGAAAAAGAAAAGAAATTCATCAGTGCTATGTTGCTGGACTCCCACATAGTTGACCGCAGTTTGAGTCTCAGACCCAGTGACTTAAAACTCACGCTGGGCGCATGTGCCTAAGTGCCCAAGATCCCAAGGGGAGACTGGAGGAGAAGGGATTGCAGCATGATCATCCCCCCAGGAGGGTGGATTTTTCATTTTCTAACGGTCTGTCTCTCTCTGTCTTTCCAGCAAATGTACATACCTTATAGCAAAAATCTCTCTCTCTTAAAAAAAAAAAATGTTTAAAAAACATGAAAGGGGGGAACCAGCAGTTAGCGTAATGGCTATGTCGCTGGACTCCCACATAGTCGACCACGGTTTGTGTCCCGGACCCAGTGGCTTAAAACTCACGCCGGGCACGTGTGCGTGCGTGCCCAAGATCCCGAGAGGAGAATGGAGGAGAAGGGATTGCAGCGTGACCATCCCTCCTGGGGGGTGATTTCTCGCTTTCTGTCTCTATGTCTCTCTCTGTCTGTCTGGCGAGCGCACGCGCCCTACAGTGAAAATCTCTCCAAAAAAAAAAAAAAAAAACATGAAAGGGGAGATGGGACAGAAGACATCCTTGTTCTTCCTCTTAAGGACACTTCCTGGAAGTTGCAGTCATCATTCCCGCTATATCTCAGTGGTTAGAGGGACACTTTGACCGGTAAAAAAGCCTGCTGAAGAATGTAGGCTACTTTCCAGGTAGCTGTGTGCCTACATAAAAATCATGAGGTTTAACTTTTTAGAAAGAAGGGCAAAATGTATATTATTTTTCTGCAGTAAAGTCTAATCTATGCCTCCTTCTTCTGACAACTGAGAAAGTGAATTTCACTTAAAAAAAAAAAAAAAAAAAAAAAAAAAATAGGAGTTGGGGACAGCAGATGGTGTAGCAGTTACGTCGCTGGACTCCCACATGGCTGATCACAGTTCAAATTCTGGACCTGGTGGCTTAAAATTCACACAGGGCGTGTGTGCGTGTGTGCCTAAAATTCCAAGAGGAGACTAGAGGAGAAGGGACTACTGTGGGGTTCTTCCCCTGGGGGGGGGGTTCTCACTTTCTGTCTCTCTGTTTGTCTCTCCAGTGAGCAAACACTCCCTATAACAAAAATCTCTCTCTAAAAATAAAAAACTTAAGTTTTGCTTTAAAAAAAAAAAATTTAAATTATTTATTTATTTATTTAATTTGACCAGAGAGAGGGAAAGTGAGAAAGCAAGCTGCCAGGTCCAGGACTTGAACCATGGTCAGCCATGTGGGAGTCCAGTGCCTTAACCACCACACCACCTGCCAGCCCCAAGTTTCGCTTTTTAATCTTCCCTGGTACAACTACATTTGCCAAAACCAGAGAAGGAAGATGCTCTGTGGAGTGAATGTTACTAGGATTGTCCACGGCAGCAGTTGAAGTGAGCTGGGCCTCCCGAAGTCTCACAGGCCTTTCACAAAGCCAGAACAAAGCAAGTGTGCAGAAGTCACGGCTCTGGTTTTGCAGTGCTTCTCTGAGGTTGCCCAATAGCCCCCTTGGCCAAGCAGCAAACTCCAGTAAGGCCACCCGCTGCCCTCTCATGCCTGCTGTGGTATCAAGAAATTCGAATAAGATTGAGCTCTTCTGAGTCCAGTGGAGGGCCTGGCAGCATCTGTTTGCTTTCAAAGCCACCGAGAGGGTCTGTTTCCGTTGGACGGCCACTGTCCTGACTAGGTCAAAACCAGCACTGTGAAAACTGCTACTATTTAGTCTAGTCCTGCCCTGCAGAGAAACGCAGAATGAACCAGCTTTCTGTCTAACCAGCATAGCCATTCAAATAGTTGAAGACAAATACATGTAAGCTCCTAAGGAGCTTCCAGCATATAACATAATGAAGAAGCTGGATGTTTTTAATTAGAGTGTAGATGTGAATCAAGAAGTTGAACCTAACCAGCAAATTAGAGGCCTCCCTTGTGCCCCCATGTAATCACTGACCCCTGTAAGAGTTGCTATGGACATTTTTAAACTTTATATAAATGGAATCATATTGTATGCATTATTTTGTACCTGTGCCCTTTCATTACATCATTTTTAAAAAGAATTCTTTATTTAATTTTATTGGTTATTATTGTTTTTAATTTGACCAGAGAGACAGAAAGAGAGAGAGGAAAAGTGAGAGAGCAAGCCACTAGGTCCAGGACTCGAACTGCAGCTGGCTATGTGAAAGTCCAGCAGCCCAATCACTACACCACCTGCCGGCCCCTCATTACATCATTGTAAGGACTACATCTTATACTCTTGTGTTATCTATTATAATTCATTATTTATTCTTATTGTCGTTCATTACTTTTTCCAATTGTTTTGCTTTTATTAAAAATGCTGTAGGGCTGGCCCCTAGCTCAGTTAAGCACTGAGCATATGGAGCCAGATCTCACATGACTGACTACCATTCAAATCCCAGCCCCAGTGTCTTGAAAAACACACGAGGCATAGGTGCATGCATACCCAAAGTCCTGATGAAGGAGAAACAGAGGAAAGGGATTGTAACATGATATGCCCCATTGAGGGTGTCTGTGCTCTCTCGCTCTCTCTCTCTCTCTCTCTCTTTCTCTCTCATAAGCACACACACCCTCTGACAATAAAGAGGGGCTAGCCCATAGTGTGGTAGATAAGGCAGCTGGATCCCACATGGCTGATCCCATTCCCTGTGGCTTGAAAAACATGCTTGAGGGGCCAGCAGGTGGCATGCTGGTTAAGACACTGGACTCCCACAAACTGACTACCCACATAGCCAACCGTGGTTTGAGTCCCATACCTGCTGGCTTGCTTTCTCATTTTTCCTCTTTTTTTTTTTTCTTTCTCTCTCTCTGGTGAGTGCACATGCCCATAGAAAATTTAAAAATAATAATAATAAATAAAATTAAACCATTCTTTTTTAAAAAAAGAAAGAAAGAAAAACACACTTGGATGCATGTGCGTACGTGCCCAATATCCCAAAAGGGAGAAAAATGGAGAAGAGATCGCAGCATGGCCATCTCCCATAGAGAATGATTTCTCACTTCTCCTTTTTTTCTCTTTTTCTCTCACTCTCTGTGTCTTTCCAGTAAGCATATGCACCTTCTGACCAAGGAAGAAAGGAGGGAAGGAAGAAAGGAAGGAAGCTAAGAAATGTTAAAATAAATGTGACTAAAACATTGATCATTTTTTTAACCTTTAGGATAAATTCAAAAATGTGAAAAATTTTAAGATTTTACTTAGACTGCCAGATTGCCCTTCAGAAAGGTTGTACCACTTTGTATTCCTATCACTTGTGTAAGATTTCCAGTTTCCATGGTGTGGCTCAGAAAGGAACACAAAACCTCAGATGTAACCCAACTAACACCAATCACAAATGCTCCCACCTGTCTGACATACCTCCGTTTCTTTTACTGTACATAAATAGACCACAGGCACGAATATTCTCCAAGGTCCCTGACAAAGACGAAAATGTAGAATGAAAGTGCTAGAAATGACCTCGAACAACAAGAAGCTTATTTTCAGTCCGAGCTTATTTTCAGATGTGAATATAGAAACCTAAAGAGGTGAAATATCAGAGCAGACAGATTCCCAATGAATACCAAAGTAGAAAACCACATGCAGTAATAAAGCTGCAAAGAAACAAAACAAAAAGATGTCTTTGGCAGTTACCTTTGGGAAGTGGGACTGTTTTTCTTTTTCCCTTTTCAAATTATTCACATCTTCAATAAGGAACATGTGGTTCTTTCACAGTGGAGAGAAAGTGTAATTCTTTAAAAGAAAGGGGGAAAAAGAGAGACTAGGTATAGACATTTCATACTAAATATTTTAATATATGTCTAAGATCCTGTGGCATGGGCTACAAAATGGAGGAGAAAGGTGACTTGGAATATGTTTAAGAAGAGTTTGGAAGAGGTAGGCCATTCTAGAATGATGCGTTCCAAGAATGCCAAGACACAAACAAGCAGAGCCTGACTGAAGCAACTTTTGAAAGGCTCTTCTGGTTTATAGGCTTGAAAAAATAAATATGCTTGGTGAGTTAGGTCTCAAACGGCCTCTAGAGACCTCTGGGGGAAGAACCAGAGGACAGATGTTTTAATGGTGTTTGTCCTGAGCAGTTTGGAAATCCTGTCGCTGTCCCTCGTTGTTGGAGCCAGGGGTGGGCTGGAGGTGCAGTTAGGGTGTCGTGAGCTGTGGGAGCTCACCCAGCAGCAAGGGGTGGAAATGTTTAGGAACCACCTGCATTTCCTCACACCCAAGACTGAGCCTTCCTTGTTTCTCTCCAGGTAGGACGAGTCATGACATCCAGTGTCAAAGTCTGGCCTGGATGCGATGTTTTACCTTTCTCCCTGTGGCTGTGGTGGGTTTTGACAGAATGAATCACAAAATCATAGATCATTAATTGTCAGAACAGAGATGAAATCATGCCCCCTAAGACCTCCCAGATAACATGTGGTAGGGCCTGATAAGGTTCCCAGACTTAAATAAAAATGAAGGATTTCTGAGTCAGCCGATGGTGTGGTCGTTAAGGCAGCTGGGTCCACATAGCTGACTGCATGGTTTGCGTGCTGGACCTGGTGGCTTGGAAAACCCATTGAGTGTGTGTGTACATGTGTGCCCAAAATCCTGAGAGGAGAAATGGAGAAGGAATTGCGGCATGGCCATACCCCTGGAGGGTGCTTTCTCACTTTCCCTCTGTCTTTCACCAGCAAGTGCACATACTCTATAGCAAAAATTTTAAACAAGAAGAAATGACAATACCCCTAGTGAAATTTGAATTTTAGATAAGCAATGACTTAGTGTTTAGCTTGAGCATATATATCGCGTAGTATAGGCTGTATCACAAGCTGCCTGTGTTTCATCTGGCAACTCCATGGGGCAGGATGAAAGCCAGCTCTGACTGCCTGAAGACTGTACAGTGCATTTCTGAGCAGCAGGTCTGTCTGATTCCAGCAAGAAGGGCCTTACATATGACAGGCTGTAAGGCTTTAGTGGTACCAGGGCACGGTGGGCCTTTGGCACAAATTTTCATTTGTTACAGGGCAACAGATAACATCTATTTCAAATAGCTCTTATAAGGATTAAATGAATTACTACAAATAAAATCCATAAATGTTTATAATGAAATAACCCCAAAACATCGTGAGCCAGAGACTTGTGTCTGAATAATATGCAATGACTTTTCAAACATGTTTAATCTCCAAACCACACCATTGGCGCAAAGTCGGCCACATTTCCCTACTTTGCTCTCAAGTTTGATGCTGAGAAAGCAAAGGAGAGGAATGGCCTTGTTTTGATAAGGCAAGGAGGATTTTTATTAACCATAACAATTATCCAGTCATGGTGGAACCATTAGCTCAGCGTTATTACACTGCAAATATGAAAATAAAGATCAACAAAGACTCCCTGTGGTGACCATTGGGGAGTTCACAGCAAATTGCCTGCCTTAGATTATCTAGTTGAGAAGTCTCAAATCAGGCTGATCATCAGAATCAACTGGGGAATTTTCTGGAGTTTTTTTATTATAAAAATCTTTCAAACATACAACAAAACTGAAAGACTATTACAATACAAAGAGTACGCATGTCTACCATCTAGGCTCTACCATTTATGTTTTACTGTATCTTATCCAATGTCTGTTCCTCTATTCATCTATCAAAATAACTTTTTCTCTTATAATTTCAAAGGAACTACAGATATCTGTACACATTTCCTGAGCAATCTTCTGAAGCTATGAACTGCCAGGCTTTGGCCCAAGAAGTTTAGAGATCTCCTGACTTAGGAATTTTTTCAAGTTCCCCACCTTCCCTTTAGTAACTATGCTACCATCCAAAGTATATATGTGCTCAGGTCAAAGGCCAAAGAGACCTGGCAAGCTACATACTGGATGTAACTCCCTCTGCCTGAAGGTGGTACAGATCCACCTCTGCCTACATTTCACTGATGAATGGAAGCTGCATGGAACTCTTAAATTCAAAAAGGTAGGCATGGGGACCAGCAGATGGCGTAATGGTTACATTGCTGGACTCCCATGTAGTTGACCGCAGTCTAAGTCCCAGACTCCATGGCTTAAACTGATGCCAGGTGCGTGTGTGTGTGCCCAAAACCCCAAGAGGAGAATGGAGAAGGGATTGCAGCGTGGTCATCCCCCCTGGGGGGTAATTTCTTGCTTTCTGTCTCTCTCTGTCTCTCCAGGGAGCATACACACCCTATAGCAAAAATCTCTCTTTTTTTTTTTTTTTTTTTTTTGAAAAAAAGGTAGGGATGAATGATTTTACAGAGAGTGGTGCTATGGAAGAACACTGGGATATGCAGGAAGAGTAATGCAATCTAATACAGGAAATCACCTACTTAACCCAGGCTCTCCAGTGTACAGACAAGGAAGCTCATGTCCAAGGAGGCGCTGAGCCAGAAAAGGAATGGAACCAAGGTCTCCTGATTGCCACCCTTGTCCGGTATAGGGCTGCCTCCCTGGCACTTTCATTCATTAATCTAACCATCCAGTGCCTCCTGTATACAAGGCACTGAAAAATAAGACAGGCCCCGCTACCGAGAAGTTCCCAGTCCCATTTAAAGTGTTTCTATTATAACCTATCACAGGCACATTTCAGTGTGTTCACCAAATTACCTGAAGCCGTCAGTGCCTTTCAAAACTAACAGAGACATTGCCTTTGAGGAGAAAGACCCCTTTGTGTTCTTTGTTTCCAGTCAGAGGGAGTCATTTCCCAGCACAGCCTGCTGAGACCCCACGTGGTCGTGCGGCTCACCCAGATGCAGAATGTGTCCATGACCCAGGGGCCTGGACCATTGAGAACCTTCCCAGAGCACAGTCAGTGACAGCAGAATGGCTTTCCTCTGAGTCATTCAGCTACAAAAATCTGAGCCCAGCGTTCATATCCATTTTCATTTAGAGAGAAAGAAATATTCCAAGGGGCAGAAATACTAGAGATTTTTAAACAAATCTGAAGATTATCTAGAAATACGATGGTTTGGTTTGCAAATGATGTTTGATACCCTCACTAGCTATCACTGTGAAGACTGCCATCTTTAAAGATGGTAAAATAGTACGCTAATATAAAACTGCTGCGTCCACTCTTTGTAAAATCACGGACTAGAGCTAGGTGGACTCTCAAACATCACCAATGCCAAGCCGCCTCATTTTACAGGTAATAAACATGACGATCGCGTGTTTCACTTTGCCCGCTATTATTCCAAGCAACTGACATGTTACCTCATTTTTCCTCATAACCACTAGGTATTATAACCATTCCCATTTTGTAATTGAAGAGGTTGAGACTCAGAGAGGTTAAGTGATGGTCAGGGTCATCTAATCTGATGGAGAAAGGTCTGAGATGTGAACTGGAACTCCAGGCCTTTAATCCTGTGTTCCTTTTATGTGAAAGGGAATAGAGTGGGGGAACCAGCAGTTAGCGTAATGGCTATGTCGCTGGACTCCCACGTAGTCGACCACGGTTCGTGTCCCAGACCCGGTGGCTTAAAACTCACGCCGGGCGCGTGTGCGTGCGTGCCCAAGATCCCGAGAGGAGAATGGAGGAGAAGGGATTGCGGCGTGACCATCCCCCCTGGGGGGTGATTTCTCGCTTTCTGTCTCTATGTCTCTCTCTGTCTGTCTGGCGAGCGCACGCGCCCTACAGTGAAAATCTCTCCAAAAAAAAAAAGAAAAAAAAAAAAAAGGGAATAGAGTGGTCACTTTTGTGGGGCCACAGAGTTCCCAGACATTGGCAGTAATTAGCAATAGTCCGTGACACTGCACCGGCTGCGGTGGGGATACCGATGTAAAAGCAACTTCTGTCCTCTATGAGCTTCGGCTGGGAAAGGAGGGAAGAGAGCGTGAGCAAGGGAAGCCAGACGAAGAGAGAATTTCAAGATGTTTTTTTGGTGGTGATAAATTCTACTAAAGAGTCAAAGATATTAAAGACTGGTACCAGAAAGCCATCCAGTACCATGTCAATTATGCAATGGCTGTTGAACTTTCAACAATTGATTTTCAGAGACTGATGAGGGTAGGGAATGATTTTGGGAAAAAATAAGAAATCACTAAAGGAGGAGGAAGTGAAAAGAGGCAGTTTTAGACTATTGAAAAAGAAAAAAGAAGAAGAATCAAGGGATAACCGGGTCACCTAGATGGTGGGGAATCAGATCCCACATGGCTGACTGGTTCAAGTCTTGACCCTGGTGGCTTGGAGGAAAAAAAAAAAAATACTGGGCACTTATGTTGCATGCCCGAAATCCCAATAGGATGGAGAAATGGAGGAGAGGGAATTGTGGAATGGCCATGTCCCATTGGTGGCTGCTCTCCCCCCCCCTTCTCTCTCTCTCTCTCTCTTTCTTTCCATCCATCTCTCCATCTCTCTATAGAAACTATGTCCTCTGGCAGTTAAAAAAAAGAAGAATATAGGAATAATTGATACAAACAGGGTGGAAATATTTTAATTTGGATTGGGGAGAACTGAGCATGTTATTATGTGGAAAAGAAGGTGTCAACCAAGAGAAATAAATTTATTATGGACCAGAACAAGAGGATTAACTTCTTAGAGAAAGCAAAGAATATTCATTCATCGTTAAATTATGCATTCTTTCAGCCACGATTGTAAAGTGTCTACTGTGGGGACCAGCAGATGGCATAATGGTTATGTCACTGGACTCTCATGTAATTGACCATGGTTGTACTCGTCCTGAATCCAGCAGCTTAAAACTCATGCAGGGCACATGTGCATGTGGGCCCAAAATCCTAAGAGAAGAACGGAGGAGAAGGGACTGTGTGGTATGCCCATCTCCCCCGGGGAATGATTTCTCGCTTTCTGTCTCTCTGCCATCTCTCTCTGTTTCTCCAGCCAGTATATGTATCCTATAACAAAACAAAACAAAAAAGCATCTATTGTGAACTGTATTTGCACTTTGGAATGAGCAAAATAGATCCAGCACCAGCCCCCATAGCCTAGTGACTGGGGGCGCCATGACTGTCCACAGTTCAAATCCTGGCCCTAGTGGCCTGGGAAACATACTGGGCTCATATACACATATGCCTAAAATACTGACAGGATGGCGAAATGGAGGAAAAGGGATTGAGGCGTGACAATGCTCCATGGGGAGTGCTTTCTCCTCCCTTTCTCTGGCTCACTCTCTCTGGAGAATGCATGTGCTCTCTGGCAATTTACATCATCATCATCATAAACAGATCAAGATGGACTCATGGACTAAAGAGTCTAAAAAGGAAGAAGGACCCAACCTCTTTGGCATAGCCGGTAACAGACTGTGGAGCTGAAAGTAACTGAGTCCTCAACTGTCAGCCCAAAAACACACTGGGCACAGGTGCCCAGGATCCTGACAGGCGGAGGACTGGTAGAAGGGCACTGTGGTCTGACCAAGCCCTGCGGAGGGTGCGTCTCTTACACACAAGTCAGACTTTCAGTAAACCATTTAAATATGTGTATATGTGCATGTGTGTATGTGTATATATGTGTGTGTATATATATCTATTTATAAACTTATTTATAAAATATAATTGTATACTTTGTTATATAGTTATTATATACACAGGAAAAAAATGCCAGATGCTATAGGAGCCAAAGCAAAAAAATGGGCCTTAGGCTGAATAGATTATTCGAAGTCTTCTAAATAGGAAAAAGGAGAATGAGGACAAAGGATAAAGGCATAAATATCATGAAAACATTGAAGAAAGAAGAGAATCTTCTTAGTGAGTAGGAGGATTAAAAATGTCTATTGAGAGAAAAGAACATGTTGAAGGACAGTGGGAGAAATATTGGAATCCATCCACAGCCATCCCATTTTGCATGTGATACATGTAGGTGGGAGGAGTTTAGACATGGTCTCGCTGTGTCCTGATCCTCCTACCTCAGCACCCCAAGCAGCTAGGACCACCGATATCAGTACCACACTTGACCTCCGAGGGAAGGTCAGGAATTGAACATGGGCCTCCTGTGTGGCCTTGGCCTCCCAAGCAGCCGCATTCCAGTGTGCAATACCACAGCTGGGCCTTGGAAATCCAATTCGATATTGGCAAAAGAGAAATATATGGGGTCATTGGAAAAGTCATGATATATTTTTTCTAGGTAAAAATATGTAATAACTTTTCTGACAATCCAATATTTGCCACAAAGCATGAAAAACTGTTATGAAGTTGGTTAGCATGACCCAATGGCTCAGTTTTCTGACTCTTTCAAAGAAATCTTAGCCTAGAGTAAATGCAAATAAAGCAAATGGTGGGATGGGTAGAGCGAGCATGCTGGTGGCTGTCATGGCCGATACAACAGAATTTGAGGGGACAAAGGATTTGGTTTCTAGAGAAAGCCTAGTGTCTAGTAGCTAGGGAGATGAGCGGAGCCCAAAGACAATAAACCAAGTTGATAAGGTCTTAATGAAGGCCAAGAACAAGCTGGAAAGATAGGAGGTCAAGGGAAAAGAGAAAGGGAGAGGAAGATGCCATCAGAGTGGGAGGATAGACCCACATAATGAACTACCAGGTTCAGTCAGATCAATAGAGAACCGAAATTGGGTTAGTGATGAAGGTCATTAGTGCTGAGAAGGAACTCTGAAGCTGAGGAGAGATAGGAATTAATGGCAATTAGAACTCAGAGAATGCTGTCCTTTCTGCTTTGCAGCTTAGAGAAAATAAACTGTATGAGTTTTCTAAACCAGATAAAGGTATCTATACATGCACTGTCAGATGTGTGTGTGTATGTACACACACTCATAGACCATAAGTACCTGTCACCAAACTTTTTTCTGACTGTGGATTATGTTTCATTCAAACTTCAGTATAACTCAGGACAAGCCAGAGAGCTGGGTAACCTCCCTTCACTGTAAATACCATTTACCGAGCACTTTTTTTTTTTTTTTGGGAAGAAAGATAAGACGGGACATTTTCAATGAGATTTGAAACAGATTTCAGAGACTTTTTCCGATATAGACTCAAGAGATCTTGACAATCTATTGGATATGTGAGATGAGGAAAGAGAGTCAAAGATGGACTGAGGCAGAAAATTGGTTATTATTTCCCCCACACTGACCCATGACCACATGACTTATAAGATGCAGAGCCAGGTTCATCTGTCCTGGGCTCTTAGCAATACATCACATTCCTCCCCTTCTGCCATTCTACAGACTCTTTCACACTCCAAGTCTCATTTCTGAAGGTATCAGTTTCCGTCTTGTGCCTTTTACCACATTCCCACTGCGTTGACAAAGGCTATTAACTGTGCTTCCTCTGCCTGGTGAGGAGTCCCAAGCTGTGCCTCTGCAGTGGTGTTACAGGTCCCACTCTCGGCCTTACCACTCCACTTGCTGTGATTGTGGGCTTACCTATCCATCTCCCAATGAGACTGACTTCATGAATGGAAAAGACCCAGCTCTGAGTCCTAGCGCTTAGCCCAGTGTCAGCCCCAGACTAGCTGCCCAACAGGTGTTTTTACTGTATTAAAAGGCCTCATGCTAATTCCAGGTTGCATGCTACATTTAACAAGAGACATAAAATGTCAACAAAGGACATTATAACCGGCTTTGTGCCATTACCATGTAAAATATTCTAAAATAAAAGTGTAACTGAAACACAAGTGCATGCATTTGTGTTTGGAATCAAGCTAGTTATCCACCTGACATCTTTATTTGTTGAGGCTTTCCTCCTGAGCCCGGAATGTGTTGCAATATTCCAGTTTTGCCACTTCTTTCTTATTTCCCTGAAGCCAAGTACCTGCAACCATTGCTTAGAAGGTCCTTATCTAGAAGAGCCCAGCTAATGGATCCAGGAGCTATCTTCTGGGGGAGAAAAAAATGCTCCTATAAAAAAATAATAATAAAATAAAAATCTGGAAACGGTGACCTGGGTGAGCGTGCTGAGGTGATGTGATTGTTTCAGTTCCACCTCCGAGAACACTTGTATGGAAGAGTGCGAACGGAGACGTGGGCTTCCTGAGCTCCCTATTCCCCGGCAGCCTCCTATCCTTCCCTCTGTGACAGTGCGAGACCTGGAAGGGAAGTGATACACCGGGCTGGGAAGTGACAGCTCACAGTAGTTGCACTTTTCACAATAGAGCACCTTTGGTCTCACATGGAAAAATAGTCTCCTTACATTTGAGGTTAAAAATAAAGATTTTTCCAGTTCGGCAGGTGGTATGGTGGTTAAGGACTCCCGCATGGCCTACCATGGTTCAAATCCCAGATCTGGGAGCTTACTATCTCCTTTTCCCTTTTTTTTTTTTTTTTCTCTCTCTCTCTCTCTCTGGTCAAATTTAAAAATAACAATAACAAATTAAATAAATAAGTAATTCTTTTTTAAATAAAGATTTTTTTCCACCCTTTTTGGCTTTTGAAGTATTCGCAGAACTCTTCAAAATGGAATCCCATGTTCCAGACCCTCTTTGTGAATCACACCACGTGGTGTCGTGTATGGGTTTCTTCAGGGGGTTAAGCCTTCAGGAATGATATGCTAAATATCAGGAGATGACAGGAACCGCGAAAGCTCCTGGTCTGCCATCAGTCATCTTGTCGCCAGAAAACACAGCCCACTCATTCCAAAATGTGGCTCCCCTGGAGATTTTTTTCCCTGTAACAAATTATCCTGGAGGGATATCAAAGCCCCATTGTTTCTTATTTAAAAGTCATAAGTTAAGACCTCAAAGACACATAAGTGGCAGTATATGAAAATTCATGTTTCCACCAGCAACTTGGCACTTTCAGTGCAGTGATAAAATCACTTTGTTCTGCCGCTCCTTCAGAGCCTAGGGAAGAATCAAGCCATTGTGCAGATTACTTAAAATTCCACAGCGCCTGCTCTGCGTGGCCAGAGAATGCTAAGAATGTGCAGCTGTTGCTCCCGCGGAAGGTTCTAACTGGGGCAGCGACTGCGCTCTCACACAGCTGTGGTTAATTTGAGCTGAAGATTTTTAATTGCCTTTGTGTCAAGATTTATTAAATAACATTTTAGAGGAACAAAAACTGTAATAGTCATATTAGGAGGATGCTGACAGAAGAAAATAATTGGAACCCAGCTTTTTTGCCTTAAAAGCCAAGTCTGAGAATATC
This sequence comes from Tupaia belangeri chinensis, assembly GCF_000334495.1. Lineage (NCBI taxonomy): Eukaryota > Metazoa > Chordata > Mammalia > Scandentia > Tupaiidae > Tupaia > Tupaia belangeri. The sequence continues at coordinate 3,803,176 of NW_006159638.1, forward strand.
TTTTCCACATGACTTGCTTCCAGACAACCCAGGAAAAGAGTTTCAAGTTAGATCTGGCTGCAGAAGCCCTCAGGGCCTGTGCAAGAGCTCAGCCGCTTCTCCCCTTCCTCATTTGTCTGGGAGTACTTCTGAGTGGCTTTCTCTCGTTTCCACACTCTCGACCCTATTATAGCGGAGGCAGGAGGCAGAGTGCTCAGGGCATTAGTGGGCGACTGGCTGCTCCCGGAAGCGGTCTGCATTATCTTCACCAGCCTTTGTGACTGCTGTTTTTGTATTACATCCAGTCCAACCGGGACAATACCGTGAGGGGTCCAACCCCTCCCTACATAGTATTGAGCAGCTGGATGAATGAGCAAAAGATAGAAATGGGGACCTTTCCTGGATTTTCTGCCAAGGCAAAGCAGGGAGAATGAGAGGCCCTTTTACTAATTACGGACTCAACTAATGTCCCTTAAGAGGAAAGTTGCCAACTGCCTCAAGGAAGGTTTTGAATACGAAGAGAGGCAAACCAGGAAGATGGCAAAATAAGTCATATATCCTCACTACCATACTAAAATCTCAATGATGTTTTGCATTTTTACTAAATGTCCCCTTATAACAAGAAAACTTCAATGGTCAGGCCATTTCAAAGTGCTTACACGTGCAAACTGCCGTCTAGGTGCAGAGGGCACCAAGAAGTGTTCAGGGCAGGCGCTCTAGTGAGGGACCTGGAGACCCCAGTACAAGCACACAGCACTGAAGTGCTGTTCACACACTTGCTCCAACAGAGCTGAGGGTGTGAGGTGTACTTCCTGCCAGAAGAGGCAAGCATCTGGTCTGGGCCTAGAGATAGGGAGGTTCATAATGAAAAGATAATGAATGCTTAAAGAAACGGTGCTATATGCATATACACAGGCAATGGAATAATATTCAGCCACAAAAAGGAAATCCTGACATTAGCGACAACACATATGAACCTAGAAGAGATTTATGCCAAGTGAAATAAGCCAGGCTCAGAAAGAAACACCACCTGATCACACTTACATGTAGAATCTAAAAAAACGAACCCATAGGAGCAGAGAGTGGAATGGTGAGTGCCAGGCGGTGGGGAAATGGGAGATGTAGGTCAGAAGATACAAAGTTTGGGACCAGCAGTTAGTGTAATGGCTATGTCGCTGGACTCCCATGTAGTCGACCATGGTTCGAGTCCCGGACCCGGTGGCTTAAACTCACACCAGGCACGTGTGCATGCGTGCCCAGGATACCGAGAGGAGAATGAAGGAGAAGAGATTGCAGCATGGCCATTCCTCCTGGGGGGTGATTTCTCATTTTCTGTCTCTCTGTCTCTCTCTTTCTGGTGAGCGCACACGCCCTATAACAAAAACCTCTAAAAAAAAAAATAAAATAAGGAAGATACAAAGTTTTAGTTATACAGCATGAAAAAATTCTGGAGACTTAGTGTACAGCATGGTGACTGTGGTTAATGATATTGTATAACATACTTAAAATTAGTTAAGAGAGTATATGTTAAATGTCCTCACCACAAAAAGGAGAAAAAAAAGAGTTACTATATGAGGCGATTAATTGGTTAACCAATTTAATTGTGGTAATCATTTCACATATATACACAGATCAAATAACCACCTTATATTCCTTAAATTTATACAATTTTTAAAAGAATTATTTATTTAATGTTCTTTATTATTACTATTTTTTCAATTTGACCAGAGAGAAACAGAGAGAGGTAGAGAGAGGGAGGGAGGGAAAGTGAGAAAGCACGCTTCCAGGTCCAGAACGCTAACCACCACCAGCCATGTGGGAGTCCAGCGCCTTTACCACCACGCCATTTGCCGGCCCCAAATTTATACAATTTTTTCAAGACCTCAGTAAAGCTAGGGAGAAAAAAAGAAAAGAGGAATAAGAAGAACATTTCAAACTGCGGATCAAGGAGAACGAAAGCACGGCAGCTTGGAAACAAATGTCTTACAGAAGGAATTGTATGGAGCTGGACGTGACAATAAAGTGGGTGAAGGGAGGGAGGGTAGGGATTTTATTTTATTTTTTTCTCCCAAAGACTGAGGAGGTAAAATAAGACTAAATTTGGAAAGTTGAAATGCCACTTAGGGAGTCTGAATCTTATTCTTGGGCATGAGAAGTCACTGAATGCTGTGGAGGTAGAGAGTGACATGGTTTTCAAGCATGTCATCTTGCTAGCGGGTCTGCTGGATTTCAAAGCCTCACTCATTTGCTTATGCAAAGGCCAAATGATTACTATATATATATGCCAGGCAGAGAGCCTGAGGACTGAATTATGGCCAGGAAAATATGGACACGGTGGGGAAGAGAGAAGGGAACGCCTGCAAAGCCGCAGTCTGGGCTTCACATCCTAAACTTGCTACTTTCTAGCTCTGCAACCCAAGACAATGGAGTTATCTTCCCTGTGCTCAACTTTCTCATCTGTAAAATGGGGATAATAACAGTACCTGCCTGTGGTTATTTTAAATTGATTCTCATAAAATGCTTTGAACTGTGGCTTGGTATCATCAGTACCTGGCAAAGATTAGCTATTATTTTCAGACGTAAGATTCTATGAGTTACAAACTAGCTGAACTTGGAGGCAAGAGAAAGAGTCAAAGATGTAATGTTCATCAAGAGGATATGGCAGATATTCTGAATTAATAGAAATAGAAAAAAAAAACAGAAAAATTATATTGAACATTTTACAAAATAACTATAATCTTCAAAGTGTCAACAAAACTCAGAAGAACTGTTCTGTATTCAAGGAGACCAGCCAGACATGACAACTGAACACAATGTGTGATTCTGAACCTGATTCACACTCTTCAAAGGACATTACTAAGTCAACTGAAATTTGCGTCGGATCTGGCTAACCATGATTTGAATCCCAACTCTGATGGTGTGTGTGTGTGTGTGTGTGTGTGTGTGTACTCAAAATCTCAACAGGGAAGAAAAATGGAGAAGGGATTGCAGTATGACCATGGCCCACTAGAAGATGCTTTCTTACTCCCTCTGGCAATTAAAAATCAAGAATGGATGACCCCCATGGCCCAGTGGTTAACAGAGCTACATCCCACGTGGCTGACCATGGTTCGAATGGGGTCTGAGTATGTTCTTGTTTCCTTATTTGTAGAAAACGACACAAACATATTCTGGAGCAATGAGGCATCCAATCAGTAACTTATTTTCAAATGTTTCAAAAGTTCTTTATACTCAGAATTCTTCTGTAAGTTGGTGATATTGAAAATAAAATCATTTCTTTTGAAAATTAACAGCTAACATTTGTTCAGCACTCACTGCTCAGGCATCGTGATCAGTGCTTTGCACATGAGCAAGGCAGCTCCCCAGGAAACGTCACTGACCTGCACATCTACCAGGACAGACTCCTATGCCCGTCCTCTGTGCCCCTGTGGCAGTACGAAGTCTCCTTTAGCCTACTGTAACTACTTTATGTCACGCTTCCACAGACTGCGAGCTCTTTGGGGGCAAGGCCTGTATTCCATTCTCCATTCATACCTATCATTCCCGGCCCTGCTCCGGTGTATCATAGGAGCTCAGTACATACTTGTGAATAATGCACTGAGGCTTGCTCACCATGGTGACTACAGTCAAAATGAGGCACCAGACTTAGAATGCATACCTGACACATGCCTTCTTTTCAAGGTGGTCCTGGCTCTGGCAAAGGCACCCAGTGCAAAAAGCTGGTGGAAAAATACGGATTTACATATCTCTCAACGGGTGAGCTCCTGCATAACGAACTGGCATCAGAATCTGAAAGAAGCAAGTTGATCAGAGACATCATGGAACGTGGAGACCTGGTGCCCTCAGTAAGCAGCACAACCTGCCCCTGACAGCAGCCTCCCCTGGCAGAGCCAATACTCAGGACAATGCATTTGAGTCTGAACTGCTGGAACCAGGAAACCCAAGGGCCTTAGTTGTGTTTTCCTTCTCTCCTATGTAACAATCTGGAAGCAGGCAGGTCTACACAGGCAGCCCATCTACCAGGTGGTACAGGCTCAGGTTCCTCTGTCTTGCTCTGCTACCCTCTTGAGAGTTATCCTATTCTACATTTTACCCCAAACCAGTCTCCACTTTGGCAGCAGTGGGAGGGGTCTTCAAAACAGAGATGAATGTGGTGCTGCAAAAATTTGGAATTTTTGTCATATAAATAAAGAATATCCCTTTTTATGCCTGTTTTCTTTCAAGTCACCATCCAGCTGAGAAGTTGGGTGTCACAGGCATCAAAAAGTACTCATGCCTGCCATGTGCAGTCCCGTGCTTGACTCTGTAATTGAGGCTTGTACGATATGATCCCCATTAGCTCATAGAGCTTTCTGCTTCCTCTTTGACCAGCTGCCACCTGCTTCCCACCTGGAGGCCAGAGTGATCCTCATGAAGGAACACAAATCATTGCAGTTACCTCATAGCTGGCCTCCTGGTCTGCTCTTTCCTCCCCTCCCGTGTACTCTTTCCATCGCAGCCAGAGTGGCTTCTTTAAAACATTTATCAAATTGTGTTATCTCTTTCCTTAGGCCCTTCTGTTAGCTCCCCACTGCACTTGGAATGCAGTCCAGAGTCTTCTCACGGCTATGGCTTTCAGCTACCTCTCAGCATGATTTCCCACCGCTGTCATCTCGCTTCTCCCACCAGCCACTGACCTCCTCATTGCCCCTCCCACGAGTCAGGCTGTTCCTTTGCACTTGCTGTTTCTTCAGCCAGAGTATTCTTCCTGTTGTATTCACTTCATTTACTCCTTTCCTTTATCGATGTCTCTGCCCACATGTCACAGTTCGTCAGAGCCCTTTCATGACCACCCCACCTCTGGCATTCTGTATCTCTGCTCTGCTTTAATTTTTGTGCCTGTGAATTATGTCTAGCTAACGATTATGTTCAAGGATATTTCAAAAAGTTTGTGGAAAAATGAAATTAAAATATGAGTTTACCTTAGCACAAAAAAAGTCTGAAATTCATGCATAGTTTTTTCGTAATGCAGTTGTCCATGAACTCTTCAAAGACCTCTTGTACTTATTTGTCCGTCTATTGTCTGTCTTCCTTGGCAGAATGCTAACATCATGAAAAGTTAATCATGATTATCTAATGATACATTCTGACCACGCTTATGATGGCTGTATTCTCTAAGCCCCAGTCAGAATTAGAGAACAAGGAATTTCCCCCATCTTGGCATCTGACTGCATTTTTCCAAACCCATTCCCAAGTTTCCATGCATCTTTCCTCCCTTATTTTCCATAAGCACTTGTTAAATCAAAAAATTTAACAGAGAACAATTTTGCTAGAAAATATTACTTCATGTCTACAAAAAGTCTTCTTCAGTCAATGGATGTCAAGTTTTATAAAATATTTACCAGAAAAAATTACAGTGAAATGCAATTTATACCATGCTTTTTCTAGTTGTAAATTGCATTATACATAGTTCATACAGTACTACCATGTGACACATGGCTGCCCTATTCATCTAATTTTAGATGCCATTATTTTAAGGCACACCAGTAAGATATAACCAGTAAGAATAAACACCAAAAGCTAAACTACAATCCAGCACTGATTGTAAGATATCTACCAATTTCATAAGCATTAAAATATGGGGAGAAGAAAAAAGAGCGAGACTTAGAATTGATGAAATAGGGTACGTCTTCTCTGAACCAGCATCTTCCAGTGGGAGCACTGAAGGAGACTTGTGGTTCTGGTGGTGTTCTGTGGAGAAGCTCAGGTCCTGACTACTTTCCCTCTGCTCCAGGGCATCGTTTTGGAGCTCCTGAAGGAGGCCATGGTGGCCAGCCTCGGCGACACTAAGGGCTTCCTGATTGACGGCTACCCTCGAGAAGTGAAGCAAGGGCAAGAGTTCGGACGCAGGGTGAGCTGTTGTTATAGGGATCATCCCAGGAAAAAAACATGGGACATCACTGTGGTCAGGAAATAACCTTTTTGATAGACAAGGAAAGTATTGTCCTCATGTTAAAGGTGGTAAATTAAGCCCAGAGAGACTTAATGACTTGCCCGCTGGTGACAATTTACTGGTAAGTGACAACTGCCGGTAGGACTAAGATTTGGGGGGACCCATCTGCATCCACCTCTGAACGCCACAGCATTGGTTACGGTGAATGGTGCTTGTGTAGCTCCTGGGTGTAGCTTGCCCTCCTCCAGAGTCACTGTTTCATATAACTCACATCATGGCCATCACCGTGGGGAGTGGTTTCTCACTTTGCCTTGTAGCTACCATCTAAGTATTAAAAAGTCGATTGCTCGATTTACTCATCATTTCTTACTATAACCAGAGTCAAAAGTTTTCTAGGTCTAATTGGCAAGAGTGGGCCCTGGACCTACACAGGCTGTCCTTTGGCTCCAGACCCCCAATTAACAATGTGGGAGCAGGCAGTGAGAAGTGAATTTGTGTAGCAGTGTGGCATTTCCAGGCAGATCTTGGGAGGAGGAAGAGGGACACTCATATGCTAAAATTATTATGTTTTTTTTTTTTCAGAGGTTTTTGCTATAGGGCACATGCACTCACCAAAAAGAGAGAGACAAAGCGAGAAATCATCCCCCAGGGGGATGACCATGCCACAATCCCTTCTCCTCCATTCTCCTCTCAGAATTTTGGTCACACACGCACACGTGCCTGGCATTAGTTTAAGCCACTGCGTCTGGGACTCAAAACACAGTCAACGACATGGGAGTCCAGTGACATAGCCATTACGCCAACTTCTAGTCCCTATATGCTAGAATTCTAATGAGCTTCAAGAGTGCAATTCTCAAGGACCAGCCCCATAGTGCAGCACATTGAGAGCCAAATCCCACATGACCCACCGTGGTTCAAATTCCAACCCTGGCAGCTTGAAAAACATGACAGATATGTGTGCATGCATGCCCAAAATCCTGACAGGATGGAGGAACTGAGGAAAAATGATTACGGCATGACCACACCCCATCGGAAAGTTATCTCTCTCTCAATCTCTCTAACCAGTACACGTGTACTCTGACAATTAAAAAAAAAAAAAAAAAAAAAGGAAAGAAAGAAAGAAAACAAAGGGACCAGGAGGTGGTATGGTGGTTAAGGTACTGAACTCTCATATGGCTTACAGCAGTCTGAGTCCTGGACCTAGCAGTTTGAAAACCACATCAGGCATGTGTACATGTTTGCCTAAAGTCTCAGGAGGAGAATGGAGGAAGCCTGTTCAAGCCTGTGAGTGGTCTCAGTCTGCCTACAGAAATCTCACCAGCTTTTCTGTGTCACAGAGATGCATGTGCCCATGCACAGGGCACTACAAGGGCACTTCAAAAGTTCATGAAAGGACCGGTGGGTGGTGTGGTGGTTAAGGCACTGGACTCCCACATGGCTGACCAGTTCAAATTCTGGACCTGGCCACTTGCTTTCTCACTCTCACTCTCTTTCTGTTTCTCTCTCATCAAATTAAAAATAATAATAAATAAAGTTAAGTAAATCTCTTTTTTTAAGTTCATAAAAATGAAATTAAAGTATCTTTGTTTTTACTGCAAAAAATCGGAAACCTATACATAGTATTTTCATAGTATGCATTTTCTGTAAACTTTTTGAAGACTCCTGGTTTGTGTGGATTTCTATAACTTTCCTATCTTCTGATCCCAAAGCTAGTTTTCTTCCCTTATTGAATTGACCATCTGTGCCTTCAGTATCCAACCTGGTATATTGGGGAAGAAAAGGGTGTGTGTGTGTGTGTGTGTGTGTGTGTGAGAGAGAGAGAGCGAGAGAGAGAGAGAGAGAGAGGGAGGGAGGGAGAGAGAGAGAGAGAGAGAGAAAGAGAGGGAGAGAAGTGAGAAACAGAAGGAATATGAGGGAGAAAAGGGGGTTCTGACCACCTCCCCAGTTAAGAACCCTTGACAACAGTGACTTTGGTGTTAGCCGGCCTATCTCAAACCCTGGCTTAGAAACTCACCAAGTTGTTTATGTTTGCAGATCAGTTTCTTCTTCTACGAGGTATAGGTTGAAAATACCTCAGTGGAGGAGATTTGGTGGAATCCTCAAAAAGCACCTTTACATTTTATAAGCCTGTGTATATTTTCCATAAATTGTTACAGGTTTTAAAAAGTACGTGCATTTTTCTGACTAGAGAAATAAAAATCATATAAGTAAGAAGCAGTACACAAAAGCATAAAACAAAGACTGGCGAGTCATCCCGAGACAATGTCTGTTAACATTTAAGGTATGTTCTTCCAGTCTTCAGCTTGCCCATTTTTATATGTTGGCTGTCAGAAAAGTCATGATGCATTTTTGCGTAGAAAGACATAGAAAAAAAAAATACGTCATGACTTTTCTGACAACCCAGTAGTTAAAATCACAAAATGTGAAAATGATAACTGTTATTTCTGAGCATTTAGAATGTGCAAGGAACTCGACTGGATGCTTTACATACATCATTTGATTCATCTATACAGTCCTGTTCAGCCGGTGTTATTATCCCCGTTTTTTCAGTTACTATCATCCCAGTGAGGGCCAAGTGCCTAGCCTGGCTCTCTAGTGTGAAACTGAAACACTTCCCTGTATACCCCTAACTAAACGTGTTCCACAACAGCCGGGCTAAACACATACTAACAAAACTAAAATACACGGACTTGCCCTTGGTTTTCCCCTCCCAGGAGAATCTTAGCTGAAATGCTACCCTTAGCCAAAATACGCATGTAATTTCCCTGGACGTGTGAGCAATGGCGTTACTATCTCTGCCTGACTACCCTGAGCTCTCTCACAACGCTTATCATTGACAGATTTGTGTTTTTGTTTATAAATGCCCCGAATGAGCTGTTAACACAGAAAGGTTATGGTCTGGCCACGGGAACATCGCATTGGTGTGATCTAGTTGTTTGGAATTGTGAGGAGTCTTGGGACTACTTGCGGTTTTCCATTTGAGATGTTTCTGCTCTCCTGTGACTTCTGGTTTGCTGCAAGACTTCTAGCTGCTTACGTAATGGTGTTGTGGGGGGCAGAGGTGTGAGGCCGATTAGTGGTGTTATTCGGGTCCTGTGCTCAGGATCGCTGGAACCATCCAGATATCCTCCTCCGCGGAGGTCCTCGGAGGGCTATACCTGAGTGAGAGTGAATGAGAAGTAGGTGTGCCACTTCATTGTCAGCCGGGGCCCTCATCTCCTGGCTAAGATGCTGGAGCATGGACTTAGGCTAAAAGCCTGAGTGGAGTCTCTAATTCTTACTAACCTCAAATCTGACCCGAAGGGAACTTTTTAGCTTAAGGGATAAACACATTACAAGGTCCACAGCAAATAATATTAGCACCCATTTATGTCATGTTTGCAACGGGTCAGACACCTTACATGTATTAACTTATTTAACCCTCACAGTAGCCCTAGGAGGTAGAAACTGTTGTTATCCTCATGGTTAAATGAGGAAACTGAAGCACACAGAGAACAGGATGGCAATAATTCTGAAAAAGAGAGAGTTCCTGACTGGCGTGCATAGTCCCTGCCCACCGGTTATCATGGCCTAGTGCATGTTCTGACTAGAAGGAGACTAAGGTTGGGGTCAGAAGAGAGCAGGGTAGAACGATTGCCCCATGTCCGCAGGTGCTGACCTCCCCACAGTGGTGGGCGGTTCTGTGCTCTGAGAGCTGCAAGGATGAGGGCAGATTCCAACTAGTGACCCTTGCCCTCAGCATGGTACCATTCTAGCTTATGGTATCTCAACAGCTTGTGAAGACAATTCTGCCCTGTAAGAGGTCCCTGAATACCAAAGGCCATGAAGAACCCAATGGCGGCCGAATTCCAGCAGGGTGGTGCTGGGGCAGGCCGTGGTCCTGAGTCTCTGTGATTCATTTAGACAAGGGCCGATTCTATGTCTTACTCACTTGATGTTTGAGGCTAACCAGAGGCCAGGATAAAAGGGCAGAAGGGAGCCAGAGAGATCATCTAAGAGACTTCCTAGAGACACATATCAAAGGGTTGGAGAGGCACAGAATATAAACGGTATTTCATTCAAATATTTCAAAAAGTTTTATGTGTTGAGAACATCAGTGGTTCAGGACACTTCCTGGACCTGGAATGGCTGCTTGGTAGAGTTTTGTGTAGGAAGAGAGCACTGATTTGGGCAAAGATAGATTGGGTCCAACCTCATAGTTTTGACACAAGGGAAAGGCTGGGTAGAGCCCCTCCTCGAGCTGTTATGGTGTGAAGATCCACCTAGGGGTCTTGTTAAAGTGCAGGCCCTGGCTCAGTAGGTAGGTGTTGCACTGGAGACTCTGCTTTTCTAACAAGCTCTCAAGTGATAAGCTGCTGGTCCACAGACCGGACCACACTTTGGAAATCCATGTGGAAGACAAAGCTACCTCTCTGCCCTGTGTTTATTTTGGTCTAGAAGGTCATTTGCTTCCAGCTCCTGCTCAGATACACATTATCTGTTTGTACCTGAATGAGGCACTGAATTATATTTCCTGTCCTCAAGTGTAGCCTGAAAATGACTCATGCAGCCCTAACCAGAAATTGTTTCACAGAACTGTGACCAGACCGTCAGCTGCCGCCCAAGCTCGCCCTCTGCTGGTGAAAAACATCATTTTCTCAAACCTTCCATCCTCCTCCCCCTTTCTTTTGCTCAAATGCTCATTTATTTTCCTTCTGATTAATAAAAACAGGGAAGCATGACATATTTCAGAGGTTCATTTTACCCTTCTTATTTTGGGAGAATTTTTACAGTTTCTTTCTTTTTTCTTTTAACATGTCTTTTGAGAATTATTTTAGTTATGGGACTGGCAGGTGGCGTGATGGTTAAGGGTGCTGGACTCTCACATGGTCGACTGCAGTTCGAGACCCAGACCTGGCGGCTTGCTTTCTCACTTTTCCTCTCTCTCCTTCTCTATGTCCTTGTCTGGTCAAATTAAAGATAAATAAATAAATAAAGTTAAATAAAATAATTATTTTAAAAACTAATTAATTATGGGACCAACAGTTAGCATAATGGCTATGTTGCTGGACTTCCATGTAGTGGACCTTGGTTCAAGTCCCAGACCCGGTGGCTTAAACGCAGGTCGGGCACATGTGCATGCATGCCCAAGATCCCGAGAGGATAATGGAGGAGAAGGGATTGTGGCATGGCCTTCCCCCCTGGGGGGTGATTTCTCACTTTCTGTCTCTCTCTGTCTGGTGAGCACACACACCTTATAGCAAAAACCTCTAAAAAAATCATTCATTCATTCACTTAATTTAATTAAACAAAGTTCAATAAAAAATAATTCTTTAAACATAGAATTATTTTATTTAGCTTTATTTATTTTCATTTGACCAGAGATGGATAGAGTGAGTGTGAGAGAGAGAGCGCAAAAGTGAGAAAGCAAGCTGCCAGGTCTGGGACTCGAACTGCAGTTGGCCATACGAGACTTCAGCATCCTTAACCACCATGCCACCTGCTGGCCCCTACATTTTTTTTTTAAGAATTATTTTATTGAAATGTATTTATTTATTTATTTTAATTTGACCAGAGAGGGTCAGAGTCAGAGTGAAAGTGAAGTGAGAGAGAGAGAGAACGTGAGAAGGCAAGCCACCAGGTCCGAGACTTGAACCATAGTCAGCCATGTGGGAGTCCAGCGACCTTGACCACCACACCACCTGCCGGCCCCTACATTTGGTTTTTTAAAGTACATCCCTCAAAGGGAAGAGATGAGTGCTACACTTTCTAGCATGCATGTTTCTATATGTTGCCTGAACGTCCTCTCCCACCCTGACTTTGTTTTCATCCCATCCCTGGAGCTTTGGCAAATCTTCTTTTACTCACAACCTAAATGTGGCAAGGTCAGGACGCAACAGTGGCTTCTTTTGATCTAGGGTTGGGTTGGTAGTGGAAGTAAAGAAGGTATCTTCCAGAGATACCAGGGACTAAAAGAACAGTTAGGAAAAGGATAGAGAGATGAGGAGAGGAATGAAGAGGAATGTCACAGATCATATCACCATCATTTATTTGTTAACACACTCCTTAGTCACCTACTGTGTGCAAGACTTGGGACCAGCAGTGGAGAATTCCTAACTACTGCACACAGAGCTAACAGAAGAAATGAGGAAAATAACTAATACTTTTGAATGTTTGCTATCTTCTAAGCAGCACACTTACCTTATTTAATTTTATTTGACCCTGTGATTATCCTCATTGTACAAATGAGAAAACCAAAGTACAGAGAAGTTGGACGACAGTTGAGTTAATGAGGAGATCAGGTGGATTACAAATTTGTGCCATCTTTCATGGTTCAGGAGGCTGATAGGCTCTGCTGCTGTTCTTCCCCCTGGGGTCCCGTCTGCAGTTGCAGTCAGTGTACACGCTTGTAACTGGGGCTGGGAGTCTCTGTCCCCGTGGCATTGCCATGTGCCTGTCTTGGGCTTTCTCACAGCTTGGCAGTCTCAAGGGAGTCGGACATCTTAGATGGTAACTAAATGTTCCACAAAACCAGGCAGAAACTGCCCAATTCTTTAAATTCCTTATTCTCTGAAAGCATATGGCATTGTGGCCACTAGATTTTTGGTAAAATAAAAAACTGTTACAAGTCAGTTCACACTCAAGGAGGTGGTGGATCAGGCTGTAGGCCTCAGTGGGGGAGTAATTTACAAAGAAAGCAAGTTAAGGAACTGAGAAAGTCCGCCTTGGAGACCAGGCGTCACACCAGGATTGGACCCTAGGAGCCTGCCTCCAGTCTTTGTGCATCCACCATTATGCTGTATCCACCGCACAGAATCCAGACTTAGCCACAGTATGCACTGGTGGCTGGTGTTGGGTGCAGTGGTGTTACTTAGGCACAGTGGTTAGTTAGCTCCGCCTCAGTGGGTCAGGGGAGCTTCACACGGGAGGAAACGCCACCACACAGCACTCTCTTAGAGCAGAGCTTAGATGGGGACTGCCTTGTGTATCAGTGGGCAGCACATAATCCCAGCATTATGTGAGGTCCCTACAGTCCCAGCTGTGCCACAGTGTCATTCTGGGACCTTCAGAGGACTCAGAAGCCAAGACAGGACATAACTGGGGACCCCAGGCCTCATCAGAACGTCAGCAGAGTGGACTTTCTGACCATGTGGTACTCCACCCTGTCTGTCCCCCAGATCGGAGACCCACACCTGGTCATCTGCATGGACTGCTCAGCAGACACCATGACCAGCCGCCTCCTGCAAAGGAGCCAGAGTCACAAGCACGCTGATGTCGCCACCAAGACCATTGCCAAGCGCCTGGAAACCTACTACCGTGCGTCCATCCCTGTGGTGGCTTACTACGAGACGAAAACGCAGCTGCGGAAGGTGAGCCTTGCCACCCTCCGCTCTCAGATGAGCCACCTCCCTTTCCTTTTCCAGTAACGGAGGAGGAACTATCAGCGTTTCAGTTAAGCGATCTGGAAACTAGAGGTGCATGCGGCTCCAGGATTTGGGCCAAAACATGAGTCCCTTACTCTCTTCACATTTGTCTCAATCAAAATTAAGTATTTGTCATTATGTGGATCCTAAGAAGTTGGCCATAGGGCCAGCTAGTGGTGTGGCATTTAAGGTGCTGGGTCCCACAGAGCCAATTGTGTACTTTGAGTCCTAGACCCAACAACTTGAAAATCACCGCAGGTGCTTGTGCATGTGTGCCAAAAATCCTGAGAGGAGGGACCAGCAGATGGCGTAATGGCTACGTCGCTGGACTCCCGTGTAGTCGACCACAGTTTGAGTCCTGGATCCGGTGGCTTAAACTCACGCCAGGTGTGTGTGCGTGTGTGCCCAAGATCCTGAGAGGAGAATGGAGGAGAGGGGATTGCAGCATGACCATCCCCCCCCCCCCGGGGGGATGATTTCTCACTTTTTGTCTCTCTGTCTCTTTCTGGCGAGCACACACACCCTATAGCAAAAACCTCTCTGAAAAATAATCCCAAGAGGAGAATGGAGGATAAGAGATTGCCATGTGGTCATTCCCCCAGGGGCTGATTTCTCACTTTCTGTCTTTCTTTTTCTCTGTTTCTGCAGCAAGCACAAATGCCCTATGGCCAATTAAAAATAAATAAATAAATACATAAATAAAACCATATAAATTTCATAGATACTGCTATCGTTGCTGAAAACAACTCCTTTTCCAGAGAGAGAGAGAGAAGGATGTGGGGAAGAAGAGAGAGAAGGGAGAAACAAGTAAGGGAAGAGGAGAGGAGGCCTGGATTCTGCCACTGACTTTCTAGGCATGCAGACCTCAGCTGCACAGAATGATGTAAAATCTTCTAGATCTAGCATTTAATGCCTCTGAATCTCCAGACTTTTTTACAGTTGATCATTGCATTTGGCACCTTTGCCTCAATGTCTTACAAGAACTGATGTTCTGGGGGAAAGCAGCATTTGAGGCCAGGAGAACAAGTAATGCAGTGAAACAATGAAGATGCTGTGGAGGGACCAGCAGTTAGTGTAATGGCTATGTCGCTGGACTCCCACGTAGTCGACCGCAGTTCGCGTCCCGGACCCAGTGGCTTAAACTCACACCGGGCGCATGTGCGTGCGTGCCCAAGATCCCGAGAGGAGAATGGAGGAGAAGGGATTGTGGTGCAGCCATCCCCCCGGGGGGGGATTTCTCGCTTTCTGTCTCTGTCTCTCTCTGTCTATCTCGTGAGCACACACGCCCTATAACCAAAACCTCTCAAAAAAAAAAAAAAAAAAGATACTGTGGAGAACCGAGTAGTATCAACTCCCCTGAGCTATAATCCATGCTGAGTCCTGATGAATTCCATGAATTTGGGAGAACTACTCAATCCTCGTTCTTTCGCTCATTTTGAGACAGCTGTATCGAGACCTGTGGTCTATCCAGCACTCCAGTGGTTTGCATGCAGATAGTGAGATGTGGTTCTCGCATCCCTGCGGCACTTAGGAGTCTGCACGGGAGATGCTCGCAGTGTGATCACGGTATGGGGCCAAAGTGAGCACAGAGATCCGAGGGGACCTTTCCTCCAGTGTTTGGAGAAAGGAAAGGTGTCCAGGAAGGTTACCCGAGAGGGACTAAACAGAGCTTTTAAGATGGGGGTGTGGATACTCCACACAAAAGAAGCCTGAGTGAAAAAAATCAGAAGGGCAAGAAATTCAGCATGGCTGTGACATAAAGTGCCAAGGAAAAGCAGGACAAGAAACGGGGATGAAGAGGTGGGCACGGACGAGATCAAGATGAACCTTATGTCAGAACACATAACTGGCATGTGGGTGATGGGAGCTACTGAAGGGGAAAGACATCACCAGGAGGTCAGTCCAGAGAGCTCATTCCATCAGCCTTGGGAGAGTAGTTCTCAAAAAGAAAAGGCTAGGAGACCACCAGGAGGCTGGGACAGACATCCGTAATAAAATTCTGAGGATCTGGGGCCGGCAGAAGGTGTGAGTTGTGGCGGTTGGGGGTGCTGGGCTTCCATATGGCTGACTGTGGTTCGAGTCCCAGACCTTGTGGCTTGCTTTCTCACTTTCTCTCTCTCTCTCTTTCTCTCTCTCTCGTCAAATTAAAGTAAATAAAGTTAAATAAAAATAATTCTTTAAAAAAAGAAAAAAGTCCCGAGGACCCAAGCCAGAGTAGGGAGAGCGAGGATCTACTGCCTGCTATTCATAGGATATCACAGGATGGGAAACATCAATCACAAAATAACAAACTTGGGGTAGGTGGCATGGTGGTTAAGGCACTGGACTCCCACATGGCTGACCATTGTTTGAGTCCCAGACCTGATGGCTTACTTTCTCACTTTCCCTCTCTCTTTCTCCCTGTCTCTCTCTGATGAGTGCACATGTCGAATAGCAAAATTAAATAACAATAGTAATCATTCTTTTAAAAAACTTGTCTCTGGGATAGCTACATCTATTGGATTGTTGGAAAAGTCATGATGTATTTTAAATATTTAGCATATTTAAATATTTGCCATATTTTAAATATGTCATGACTCTTTTCCAATGACCCTGTATTCCTTGGGAAAAACCATTCATAGGGAATTCTTACCACATGAATCTATTATTTATTTTCCAGAAAGCCAAGGAGTCCTGGGTACAAAAGTCTAAAAGGTACCTCTGGTATCTCTTGATTTAACTTAGAAATATCAAATAAGTGGCATGAGAGTCATCATCTCCAACTTCTGTACCCACGGCAGACATTGCTAATTCATTGCAGCACTGTTTCCTACAGTACCCAGAGGAGGCCTGAGAATGTTTGTCAACACACCTCTCCAGGCAGCTACTTCAGTTCATAGAACTTGATGTGTAAAATGAAACCTATTTGCTGTGTTTTGTTTAACCTCTGGCTGCCATATAAAATACTTACATCTCGGGCCAGCGGATGGCATGGTGGTGAAGGGTGCTGGACTCCCATAACCGTGGTTCAAGTCCCGGACCTGGCAGCTTGCTTTCTCACTTTTCTCTTTCTCTCTCTCAGTCTTTCTCTCTTTCTTGCTCTGCCCCTCTCTGGTCTAATTAAAATATAATAAATAAATAAAGTTAAATAACATAAAAAATTTTTTAAAAAGAAATACTTACATCTTTAAAACTAAGCAAACATGGGGCCAGCAGGTTTAATGGTAGTTGAGGCACTAGATTTCCACACGGCCGACCGCAATTTGAGTCCCTGACCAGGTGGCTTGCTTTCTCACTTTCTCTCTGTCTGTCTCTCTCTCTCTCAGTATCTCTCTCTGGTCAGACTAAAAAATAACAATAATAAATAAATTTTTAAGATAAAATAAAAATAAACAAAAATTTATTATATAAGAGCAAGTACTTAAGAATTTGGGTTGCAAAAGCCTTTCCCCATTTAGATAGTCCAGCGTTTCACCTTTTGTGCAGTCTGGAACACACATGGAAATTGTCCAGATGCAAAGAAATTCCTTCCACTTACAACATTTGTAAAGGTTGGGGCCTAGATGGTGGCATACTGGTAAGACTTGATGCGTGGCCCTCCTGGTGGCATAGTCTGTAGCATAGTGGACTGCAGTGCTGGAAGCCACATGCTGACTGGGTTTGGATCCACAGGTCCTAAAGGCCCACCAGGAGTACATGTTCCAGAAGCTGAGGAGCTGGAGGGCTGGGAAAAGGAGATTGCTGTGTGATGAGACCCTGTTGAGGGTGCTTCTCTCTCCCTCATGCATGCACTATTATTTAAAAAAAAAAAAAAAAAAGAACCCTCTGTGGGACTGACCCACATGGGAAGGTTCCAGATTCATGTCTAGAAACCTCCCTGAGTACACCAGGCATACCTGTGCCCATGATCCTGGATTGACTAGAGCTGAGGGTGAACCGTAGCATCAAGATTCAGGGGTGCTTGTCTTTCTGTCTCTTCTCTCTGTCTCTCTTGCTCATAGAAAAAATACATAAGCTTTAAAGAAAAAAAAAAGTTAAAAAAAAAAGCAATTTGTGGGCGCAGCATATGGCATAATGGTTACATTGCTGGACTTCCACATAGTTGACCACAGTTCAAGTCCTAGACCCGGCAGCTTAAAACACATGCCGGGTGCATATGTGTGCCTGCCCAAATCCCAAGAGAAGAGTTGGAGGAGAAGGGATTGCGGCGTGGCCATCCTCCCTGGGGATGATTTCTCACTTTCTGTCTCTCTGTCTCCCACTGCCTCTCTGGTGAGTGCATGCACCCTATAGCAGAAATCTGTCTAAAAACCAATGTGTAAAGGTGGAAAATCCCTAAGTATGGAGTTTAACCACTTTCAGTGACAGATAATCCCTTTTATTTCTCTCTGTTATTCTAACCAGAATTCTACAAACTCAAAAATGATTGGCACTAGATTCTGGGCTCACAGCTTTCTCAGATAAACCTGAGCTCTGGAATCCTCTTCAGAACCCCATAAGTTCGAGGCACAGGAAGTTCCGGTCTCAGCCTACTTTGCGTGTGAAGATGCTGGCAGCGGGATTCGTGATGAAGGAACGTTTATGATCTACTTTGCTAATATTTAAAACCGCTCCAGCCAGACTGCAGAGCAGACTGGGCTCTGGCCCTCAGGGCTCCCACAGGGGCTCCCACAGGGCCTCCAGGGGAAGCTCTTTCACCCGTGGCTCCGACCAGCTGCAGAGATAAGCAGGGATACCCCCACATCTTCCCAGCACCTGACCCTCCTCTGCACCACACACACACACACACACACACACACACACACACACACACACACACACACACACACACACACACACACACACACACACACACACACACACACACACACACACACACACACACACACACACACACACACACACACACACACACACACACACACACACACACACACACACACACACACACACACACACACACACACTCACACACACACAGTGGAGAGACAGTGAGTACCAGAAGGTAAGAATTGTCAAGTGAGAGTGCCTGGGGGCTGGGGTTTGGGTGTTGGGGGGTTGGACTAGGGCTTCAGAGGCAGGACTGAGAAGAGGGGAGAGGATGGGTATTTGTCCTGGAGAGGGAGAAAGCCTCTGTCCCCCTTCCTGTTCTCGGGTTTCTGGACTTTTGCCCTGACTTCTGGCATCAGCTTGTTTGCCTTCCCCTCGCCCCCCTCCCCCCACAAAACACACGGTTTCTATTTTTCAAAAACAACTTTTATTGTTTGTTTGCTGTGATTTCCAAGCCAACCTGGGCAACATAACGAGACCCTGTCTCTATTTTTAAAAAATGAAAAAAATGCAAATGAGACAAATCAGCTTAATGAGATGTATTTAGAAACTAGAGCCATGAGGTCCAACAGGGCTGAAATAGTGCACAGCGCCCCCGTGCAGCTCTGCCAGGCCTTGCAGCCAGGCCCACGTCAAACCCATCAGCCAGAGCCCCGTCCACCGCAAGTGTCAGCCTGCGTGGCCACAGGTAACCAAAGAAACGGCAACAACCTGTCACACAAAGTCATTTTAAAAGCAAAGCACAATTTATACAGCAACTGCCTTGTTCTTTTTGTCCTTATTATGCCGTCATTTCATAATAAAGTTAGAACTCCTTATAATATTCACCAAGGAATAGAAGTATATATGGTACAAATATATTCCACAACTTTCTATGTATCTCTGTCTCATTAAACCAAGCTTGATTCAGCTCCTGAGAAAGAATTTAAACAGAACCTTTCTCCATTCCACCCCTTCCTCGGGCCACTTGGGGCACATACTATTAATCAGCCATGGCATTTCCTTCCTTCCAAGTCTAGGTGCAGCCTCAGAAGTTTACTTTTTTCTTTTTTCAGGTTTTCCCATAGGGTATGTACACTCACTGGAGAGAGACAGAAAGGGAAAATGAGAAATCACCCCTCGGGGGGTTGGCCACTCTGCAAGCTCTTCTCCTCCATTTTCCTCTTGGGATTTGGGGCACGCATGCATCGTGCTCAGTGTGATTTTCAAACTGCCAGGTCAGGGACTGGAGCTGTGGTCGGCTGTGTGGGAGTTTAGCACCTTAGCCACCACGCCACTTGCTGGCCCCACCTCAAAAGCTGTCTTAACACAGCAGTACAGATAGTCACACCCTAGTAACTAACATTCATCCACAGGAGGAAGCTTTGTTCCAAGTCGAGAGACTCTGGTTAAATAAATGACAGAAACGGAGCATGGAGGGGTGAAAAGCACAATTACCGGCCAAAGGCTTTCTGGTGGAGGTATCAGAGATCCCCCGGCTCCGCCTTGTGAACTTGGGTGAGGCATTTCGCTGACCATCCTCTCAGGGCCTCTTCCGAAAATAAAGTGGGTGGGCAGAACGCGATCCCCTGGATTCTCCAAGTCTATCACTCTACGATTCTCGGGGAATTAATCTAGTATAAAAGTAACATCTATGTTTAGAAATTAGAGAAAACCAGGAGGTTCTCGCCGATCGGAGGCAAACATTCTACAGTATCCCCCCAGTCTTTCTGCTAGGAAACTTTAAAACGTGGTTGCCATTAGAGGTAACACTGATCCGGACTCCTTGGTGCAGGAGACAGGCACCGACTCCAAATGCCTTCATCTGAAACATGGGACTTACTTATAAGCTTACGTGACCCAAGGCGAAAAGAAGGCCCAAGAAGGCTGCAGGCCCAGGCACCAAGAGGTCCCCACCCTCCCCATTGCTTCGCAAACCTGTCTTTCCCTTCTTCCTAGGCCAGCATTTCTTTTCCAGGCCCACAGGCCAGAATGTGGCCACCTGACAGCTCCCACTTTCGCATGTTAGAGCACCAGTCTCTGATTCCCACTTCCAAATGCCTAAGAGACATTTTCGGCTGTTTGGCTTTGCTCAGAATCTACGTGGTCCTCTTAGCCATGGGCAGGCAGGTGGGGTCACCTGGGGTCTTTCCATTTGCTTGGTGGCTATGTTATGGAGTGCATGCAGGGTGCAGGCTGTTCTCAGGAAGCCAGACAGACCAGGTCCCTCACTGAAGAGAGAAAAGCAGGAGACAAGAGCCTAAAGCAACTGCTGATACCTTCTGTGAATGAAACAGGGAGTTGCTGGCAGTGGGTATTTCAGGGGGTTTTGCTGAGGAGGCAGCCCCCCTCCCCCCACAAAACACACGGTTTCTATTTTTCAAAAACAACTTTTATTGTTTGTTTGCTGTGATTTCCAAGCCAACCTGGGCAACATAACGAGACCCTGTCTCTATTTTTAAAAAATGAAAAAAATGCAAATGAGACAAATCAGCTTAATGAGATGTATTTAGAAACTAGAGCCATGAGGTCCAACAGGGCTGAAATAGTGCACAGCGCCCCCGTGCAGCTCTGCCAGGCCTTGCAGCCAGGCCCACGTCAAACCCATCAGCCAGAGCCCCGTCCACCGCAAGTGTCAGCCTGCGTGGCCACAGGTAACCAAAGAAACGGCAACAACCTGTCACACAAAGTCATTTTAAAAGCAAAGCACAATTTATACAGCAACTGCCTTGTTCTTTTTGTCCTTATTATGCCGTCATTTCATAATAAAGTTAGAACTCCTTATAATATTCACCAAGGAATAGAAGTATATATGGTACAAATATATTCCACAACTTTCTATGTATCTCTGTCTCATTAAACCAAGCTTGATTCAGCTCCTGAGAAAGAATTTAAACAGAACCTTTCTCCATTCCACCCCTTCCTCGGGCCACTTGGGGCACATACTATTAATCAGCCATGGCATTTCCTTCCTTCCAAGTCTAGGTGCAGCCTCAGAAGTTTACTTTTTTCTTTTTTCAGGTTTTCCCATAGGGTATGTACACTCACTGGAGAGAGACAGAAAGGGAAAATGAGAAATCACCCCTCGGGGGGTTGGCCACTCTGCAAGCTCTTCTCCTCCATTTTCCTCTTGGGATTTGGGGCACGCATGCATCGTGCTCAGTGTGATTTTCAAACTGCCAGGTCAGGGACTGGAGCTGTGGTCGGCTGTGTGGGAGTTTAGCACCTTAGCCACCACGCCACTTGCTGGCCCCACCTCAAAAGCTGTCTTAACACAGCAGTACAGATAGTCACACCCTAGTAACTAACATTCATCCACAGGAGGAAGCTTTGTTCCAGGTCGAGAGACTCTGTGGTTAAATAAATGACAGAAACGGAGCATGGAGGGGTGAAAAGCACGATTACCGGCCAAAGGCTTTCTGGTGGAGGTATCAGAGATCCCCCGGCTCCGCCTTGTGAACTTGGGTGAGGCATTTCGCTGACCATCCTCTCAGGGCCTCTTCCGAAAATAAAGTGGGTGGGCAGAACGCTATCCCCTGGATTCTCCAAGTCTATCACTCTACGATTCTCGGGGAAAAAATCTAGTATAAAAGTAACATCCATGTTTAGAAATTAGAGAAAACCAGGAGGTTCTCGCCGATCGGAGGCAAACATTCTACAGTATCCCCCCAGTCTTTCTGCTAGGAAACTTTAAAACGTGGTTGCCATTAGAGGTAACACTGATCCGGACTCCTTGGTGCAGGAGACAGGCACCGACTCCAAATGCCTTCATCTGAAACATGGGACTTACTTATAAGCTTACGTGACCCAAGGCGAAAAGAAGGCCCAAGAAGGCTGCAGGCCCAGGCACCAAGAGGTCCCCACCCTCCCCATTGCTTCGCAAACCTGTCTTTCCCTTCTTCCTAGGCCAGCATTTCTTTTCCAGGCCCACAGGCCAGAATGTGGCCACCTGACAGCTCCCACTTTCGCATGTTAGAGCACCAGTCTCTGATTCCCACTTCCAAATGCCTAAGAGACATTTTCGGCTGTTTGGCTTTGCTCAGAATCTACGTGGTCCTCTTAGCCATGGGCAGGCAGGTGGGGTCACCTGGGGTCTTTCCATTTGCTTGGTGGCTATGTTATGGAGTGCATGCAGGGTGCAGGCTGTTCTCAGGAAGCCAGACAGACCAGGTCCCTCACTGAAGAGAGAAAAGCAGGAGACAAGAGCCTAAAGCAACTGCTGATACCTTCTGTGAATGAAACAGGGAGTTGCTGGCAGTGGGTATTTCAGGGGGTTTTGCTGAGGAGGCAGCATTTGAATTAAGACCCGACTCACATAAACACAGCTGTCTGGGACTCTTTCCTGTAAATAAGTGGGGGGACAGGAATCTCCAGAAGAGAAGGACTTCTTTTGAACTGAGAGAAACCACAGAACTAGCTACCTCAAGTGGCACACGTAGAATTGCATAAACTGATATTTAAAGCCTCTGTTTTTCCTAGGTATACAAGTAATAACTATACATTGTTTTAAAAAGAAACAAAGTAAAAGCACCAGCAGTTAGCGTAATGGCTATGTCGCTGGACTCCCATGTAGTCAACGGCAGTTCGGACCCTGGACCCGGTGGCTTAAAACTCACGCCAGGCACGTGTGCATGCGCGCCCAAGATCCCGAGAGGAGAATGGAGGAGAAGGGATTGCGGCGTGACCATCCCCCCTCGGGGATGATTTCTCGCTTTCTGTCTCTCTGTCTCTCTCTGTCTGGCAAGTGCACGCACCCTATAGCAAAACCTCTAAAAAAAAAAAAAAAAGAAAAGAAAAGAAAAGAAAAGAAAGAAACAAAGTAGAACCCTTAAGGATATAAACATAAAAATTAAAATTATCTAGAATTCTTTTTTTATTTAATTTGATTTATTTTTATTTACTTTTTTTTCTTTTAGAAATTCTTGCTGTAGGGTACATGTACTCATCAGAGAGACAATGAGGAATCACCTACCAGGGGGGATGGCCACATCACCATCCTTTCTCCCGGCTTCTGGGCACACACGCACACACACACACACACATACACACACATGCCTAACATGAATTTCAAACTGCTAGGTCCAGGACTGGAACAGCAGTCAGAGACGTGGAAGTCCAGCACCTTAACCACCACACCACCTGCTGGTCCTATTATTATTTTTTTAATTTGACCAGAGAGAGACAGAGAAAGGGAAAGTGAGAAAGCAAGCCACCAGCCCCAGGACTTGAACCACAGTTAGCCATGTGGGAGTCTAGCTCCTTATCCACCACATCATCTGCCAGCCCCATCTAGAATTCTTATACCCAAAGAGAAGCACTAATGAGCATTTTGATAGATGGTGTTATATTTGTTTTTCTACATTTTTTACATACATTTTACTCATGGAATAATTAGCCCAGAAACACCCCAGGTCAGAGATAAAGAAGGCCTAATAAAAAATATCTATCTCTGAGTTATTTATTTTTCTTAGTAAATTGTTTTAAATAAAAAGGTCAATGACCAATTAAGCATGAGTTTCACAGGTGCAGAAAATCAAGTTCCTTGGCAACTCTGCCTTCATAAGGAAGAAAGTGGGCCTTCTGCTCAGCAGTCCTGCTACAGAGTCCCAACTTCATAAATAGTGTAGCCCTTTTCAGTAAGTACCCGTTATTGTTCTGGGCAGTCTTCAAACCCAACAGGAGACCCCTGTGTACTGAAGGATGTGAATGAGAAAGGCAGTTTCTGCATGACGGTGAAAGGAGCAAGGGCAGAAGGTACTGTAACGTCAGATCTCAAGTCCCAGCTGCAAAATCCACCCGACAACTCATAACTGACTGGATTTCTAAGTCTAGGGTCTAACACAAGTGAAAAAAAAATTGCTTTTATGCCTTGAGTTCCCTGAACTAAGTTATTTAATTAGGTTCTTGGCAAGAAATTTGGGACACCAGTTTGTGAAGATAAACTCTTTTTGGGGACCAGCAGATGGCATAATGGTTATGTCACTGGACTCCCACATAGTCGATTGCAGTTAGAGTCCCAGGACCCAGCAACTTAAAACTCATGCCGGGCGTGTATACGTACATGCCCAAGATCCTGAGAAGAGAATGGAAGAGAAGGGATTATGATATGGCCATCCACCCTCGGGGCGGGGGGAGCTGATTTCTCACTTTCTCTCTCTCTCCAGTGAGTGCACATGCCCTATAGCAAAAAAACATCTCTTAAATAAATAAATAAATAAAGGCAAACATGAACCTCAGATAGCTCAGGAGCTGTGGAATAGCTCTGATTTTTTGGTAGAATTTACAAGTCCAAAGCTTTCTGATCAAGCTTGCACTGTAACCTCGTACTTCTCTGTCAAAGATCTCGCCTTGCTGGTGTCTAGGTGTCTGCAATTTCTGCCTGAAGTAAGTATCCGTAGGGTGTTGGAATTTTTATGTTGCTAATGTCACTTGTAGAAGTGGCAATGACAATTTTATGGTGAGTTCTATGCAGAGGAACTTGATTGAGGCCCAGAGGTCCAGCCACTAGTAGTGAGCCACTGTCTGTTGCTTCAGGAAAACCTCTGTCTTGCCTCTGAGATGTCCCGTGAGGTGGATCAGAACAGCCCCAGGAGTGGTACCAGTTTTCCGAGGTCTTCTGTCTTCCCGAGTCACTGAATAATGTGCCCTTTGCCTCTTTCTGTAAATGTTCCCTGGAAACCTCGATTTCACATTTATTCACCTCTGTTTTAACTATCTATGATTGTGTAGCAAACTAAACCCAAAATTTAGTAAACATGAAATGACGGTCTATATTTGATACTCACGGCTCCGGTGCATTAGGAATTTGGAAAAAAGCCGGCTGTGGTGGCTCTTCTCTGCTCCTTGGTGTGACTGGAATGGCTGGGAGGACTCAAAGGCTGGGGCTGGCATGGCTACTTCAAATGTTTTCTTCATTTGCATGTCTGGTGACTGAGCTGGGATGGCTTAGCTGTCCCCGAGCACCTACGTGTGACTTCTCTAGAGTGGACTGTGCTTCTCACGACACCACCCATGGGTTCCAAAGGTGGAGCCCCAGGGAGAGCATACCCTGGTATGTTCCAGGAGACCAAGCCAGGAGCTACAGGCTTCCTCTGACCTAGCCAGGATGTCACACAGCGTGGCTTCTCCTGCACTCCATGGTTACAAGCGAGTCACGGAGGCCAATCCAGGCCCAGGGAGAGATCATGCTTCTTCTCTTTATGGGCAGCAAGGTCACGTTAAGAAGAGTATGTGGAAAAAAAATGGGGTGGGCAGGTGGCGTGGTGGTTAGGGCGCTGGACTCCCACGTGGCTGACCATGGTTCAAGTCCCAGACCTGGCAGCTTGCTTTCTCACTTTCTTTCTCTCTCTCTCTCTCTCGTTCTGTTCCCCTCCAGTCAAATTAAATAAATCAATCAATAAAGTTTTTTTTTTTTAAAGAAGAGTATATGGGGGGCCAGCAGGTGATATAGTAGTTAAGGCACTGGACCCCCACATGGCCAACTGTGGTACAAGTCCCAGACCTGACGGCTTGCTTTCTCGCTTTTCCTCTCTCTCTCATTCTCTCTCTCTCTATCTCATCAAATTAATGTAAATAAGTAAATAAATAAATGAAGTTAAAATAATTCTTAAAAAAAAAAATAAAGAGTATGTGGGGTGGGAGTTACAAAGCAGCCATCTTTGGAAACTGTAATTCGCTACACCCTCCAATTTAGAGGTGCAGGTGGAGGGGAACCCTCCAGACCCAGTGCTGTCTGCACACAGGGTTGCCTTCTGTTCCCTGGCATGCCGGTGGCATTCAGCCCTGGTTACACAAATCTCAGGAGGTAGATCGGTTGCACGGCTCCTCCTGCAGGCTCTGTGTCTGTGGAACTGCAGGCCTGAGGTGTGACGAGCAGAACCCTGGCCACCCTGCCGTGCGCCTGCTCCCAGGGCTCGTCCTGTTTGCCCTGCCATATCTGGATTGTCCTTCAAGCTTGGGATGGATGCCCTCTCCCTTCTCAGTTATTCTTCTGGTAATTACAGTCATTTTTAAAAATTAATTCCTTATTTATTTTTATTTATTTTTTAAAGTTTGCTATAGGGCACATATGCTTACCAGAAAGAGAGAAAGAGGGAAAGCAAGAAAGGAAGCCACCGAATTCAGGACTCCAACCATGATCAGCCATGTGGGGAGTCCAGGCCTCAACAACCACGCCACCTGCTGGCCCTGGTAATTACAATCTTATATTGGATCTAGAAAAAGAGATACTGGTCCGACAAAAGGAGACAAGTTCTCAACTTCAAGTCACGGTCACTTAGGTCCAGCCTTGGTGACACAGGTGGGAGGGCACTGCTGGGCAGTGGTGTGGCCACATGGGTGGCCCGGGTTTGGTTCCCAGCTCAACCTTGAACAGGCCAGGTCTGCATTCCTAGCTAGCTAGGAGGCTGTAGCAGGAGGATTATGATGCAGTCATACTGTCAAAAATAGCTCTCCTTGGGACCAGCAGATGCCATAGTGGTTCCGTATATGGACTTCCCCATGGCCGACCGTGGTTCGAGTCCCAGACCCGGTGGCTTCGAAATCATGCCAGGCGTGGGTGCATGCCCAAGATCCCAGGAGGAAAATGGAAGGGGATTCTAGCGTGGCCATCTCCCTTGTGGGGGAGATTTCTCACATTCCCTCTTTCTGTCTCATATCTCTCAGGGGAGTGCACACACCCTATAGCAAAACTCTCTCTAAAATTAAAAAAAAAAAAATACCTTGCCTTCCTTTGTGTATGTTCTCTCTCTCTCTCATTACAAAAAGAAAAAGGGGTCCCTTAGCAAAGTACAGATGCCCGTTTTCTGGTCATCTTGTGTGTCAGGGACAGATTGTGGAGTACAGTTTCAGTGGCAATAGGAAATAATCCTAGTTTTCAGAATACCTGTGGTTGCTATTTGTGGGTCTTTGCAGTTATTTTAGTAGAAAGCTAAGAGGCTGTCAGGGAGGCTGGCGAGGTCCCACACAAAGCGGAGGTGGGGGAGACGTTTCCCTGAGAGTCTCTGAGGGTCGAACAGGCGAGGACGAGGAGAGCAGTAGTAGGTGACTCCATGGTCCTCACTGCATTAGGACTGCCCCGTGTTCCCGCTGGTGGCTGCGGTTAGATTTCAAAGGTGTTTTGTTTTTCAAATCCTTTTGAAAAACTTTAGATCCAGCACGATATTCTTTGCACCCTGTAGTCCTGTTGAAATGAGCCGTGCTGGCGACATGCCGTATCCTCCCAAAATAGCAGGCAGAGACAATTCCAGGCCTTTGTACTTCTCGGTCTGCATTCTGGATTTTTTGCCTCTGTGGTGGTTTAATCACACGGCAGGTCTGTCTTTGCCCATCTCAGGGCAGCCCCTTCACTGGAATCCACTTTAACTCAAAACTTCTCAAGGAGGTACTAGCAGCAGAAAATTGGGGCTCCCGTGTAAGGTCCTTGGCATGATCAGCAGTCATTAATTGAGACCCTCTGGTGCCCAGGGCATGGTGCTTAATTAATGCTGGGCATTCGGGGGAGAAAAACATAGAACACAGCACCCGCAGCGAGGTGGTGAGAGCAGCGGCAGCATTACAGAACATTCCAGGTCTCGGGGGCACAGAGTGCAGGCGCTGGGGAGGCACGTAAAGGCCTCAGAGAGGAGAGGACATTGAGCTGGGTCCTGAGGGTGGGTAACGAGCTCACGCCAGGTGGAGGAGAGGAAGCAAGTGAGAGCCCAGTGATGCCAGCACAGAGGAGCGCAAGCAGCGCCGGGTTAGCCACGAGCTAGATTAGGGGCCAGATGGTGGTGCCGCCGTGAAACACGATGCTCTGCTAGACAGTCCCACACCAGAATGTCCCCAGTTCAAGTCCAGAAACTTCCCCTAGTACACCAGACAAGCTCGCCCATGACCCAGGGCTGGCTGAGAGTGGATGGCAGCGTCGAGACCCTGTTGGGAGTGCTGCTTCTCTCGCTCTCTCTCATGCACTGAATAAATGGGTAAATAAGCAGCATTCAGGAAGACTGTGCAGGGCCTTAAATGCATTCATTCACTCATCCTTCATTAAGCACATGTGTTAGACTGGCACTGTCCAGCAAAAACAGAACATGAGTTACATATGTAATTTGAATTTTTCTAATAGTCATACAAACAAAAAAGTAAAAGAAAATATATCCTAAGTATTAGCATTTCGATGTATAATCAATATAAAAATTATTAATAAAATATTTTTAATTTTTCTTCTTTTTTTCAGAGAAATATTTTTGTTATAGAGTACATGTTCTCACTGGAGAGACAGAGAGAGAAAGTGAGAAATCAGTCCCCAAACTGGGTGGCTATGCTGCAATCCCTTCTCCTCCATTCTTCTTCCAAGATTTTGGGTACGCACGCACATGCACCCAGCATGCATTTTTTTTTCTTTTCTTTTCTTTTTTTGGGGGGAGAGGTTTTTGCTATAGGGCATGTGCTCTCACCAGAAAGAGAGACAGAAAGCAAGAAATCACCCCGCAGGGGGGATGGTCACGCTGCAATCCCTTCTCCTCCATTCTCCTCTCCGGATCTTGGGCACGCACACCGTCCCGGGATTGGGTTCAGCCATTGGGTCCGGGACTTGGACCAAGGTTAACTACATGGGAGTCCAGCTACATAGCCATTATGTCATCTGCCAGTCCTCAGCATGCATTTCAAGCCACTGGTTTTAGAACTCAAACCACAGTAGGCCATGTAGGAGTCTAGCACCTTAACCACTATGCCATCTGCTGGCCCCTTACCTTACATTCTTCATTTTTAAACTACATTTTTAAAATCTGGTTATATACATCTCAATTCACATGCTAAATTTTCATCAGAAATACTAGAACTGTATTTATATCTCCTAAAATTTACCATTGGTAGATTTCACATACTCTAATCATTTCAAAATCATTTTTTATCTTTCTAATGACTGTCAAATCATTTTAAATTTTAGACTAATGTTTAGTATTAAAAAATTCAGCTCCCCAGGACCAGCAGATGGTGTAATGGTTATGTAGTTGACCACAGTTTGAGTCCCAGACCCGGCGGCTTAAAACTCAAATCAGGAATGTGTGCATGCATGCCCAAAATCCTGAGAGAATGGAGGAGATGGGATTGTGGCATGGCCATCCACCCTGGCGAGGGTGGGTAATTTCTCTCTTTTTTTTTTTTTCTTTTTTTCTGGAGAGATTTTCACTGTAGGACGCGTGTGCTCGCCAGACAGACAGAGAGAGACATAGAGACAGAAAGCGAGAAATCACCCCCCAGGGGGGAGGGTCACGCCGCAATCCCTTCTCCTCCATTCTCCTCTCGGGATCTTGGGCACGCACGCACACGCGCCCGGCGTGAGTTTTAAGCCACCGGGTCCGGGACACGAACCGCGGTCGACTACGTGGGAGTCCAGCGACATAGCCATTACGCTAACTGCTGGTTCCCGGGTGGGTAATTTCTCAATTTCTGTCTGTTTCTGTCTCTCCAGCAAGCACACGCTCCCTATAGCAAAAATCTCTTTTTAAAAATTGGCTCCTGAGGCCACCAGGTGACATGGTGGTTCAGGCACTAAACTCCCACATAGCAGACTGCAGTTCAAGTCCTGGATCTGGCAGCTTCAAAAGCACACCTAGCACTGTGCGTGTGTGCCCAAAATTCCAAGAGGAGCATGCAAAAGAAAGGACTGTAGAGTGGCCATCCCCTCTGGGAGGTGATTTCTTTCTTTCTCTCTGTCTCTCTAGTGAACACACATGCCCTGTGACAAAAATCTAAAATTAAATTAAAAAATAAAAATTCAGTTCCTGGGACAGCAGGTAGAGTGGAGGTTAAGGCTGCTGGATCTCACATGACTAATTGCGCAGGTCAGGCCCAGCAGCTTGAAAATCATGCTTGTGTGCGAGCCCATGATCCCAGGAGGAGCACGGAGGAGAAGAGATTTTGGCATGGCCACCTCCCCAGGGATAATTTCTCACTTTCCCTCTCACTGTCTCTGTCTCTCCCTCTTTGGAGAGCACACATCCCTAAGGCAAAAACCTCAAAACAAATCTAAAAAGATAATGAAGAGGAAGATGGTGGCACATAAACAAGACTCCTAACCTGCTCTGTGACAGCTTGGGTTAGTCCCTGAAGCCCACAGTGCCAGGGCGTGGAAAATAGAAATGGAACTCCAGCAGTGTTTTGAAGAGGGTGCGGAACATGCAGGAAAAACAGAAGTACACGCAGGCGGTGTTTGAACCAGCTGCTTAATGACTTACAAGTTCACAGAACTAAAGAGAAAGAATAGACGAAACATGTCATTCCCAAGGCAGAGTAACGGCTTCCTTAAGTTAGCCATCTGTCCTGCCGACTGCTGGGAGAAGTACTGTCACTGAAGGTGGCTCTTCCTTGTTGTTTTTTAATTTTTTTTTTTTAAGTTTAGTTATTTATTTCTTCCATGAGCCAGAGAGGAGGAGAGAGGAGACAGAGAGACAGCACCCCCAAAAGGATCTTGACACCACAGTCCACCCCCGGTTTCAGCCAGCCCCGCATCGTGGGTACACAGAGGACTAGCCTACTCAGGAGGGCCTCTGGACCTGAACCTGGAACCTTCCCACATGAGTCAGCCTTGCAGAGCAGGGCATCCTACTGCCATACCAGCGTCCCACTCCCTATTTTTCCTTTGAAGAGTTGGGTGAAAACTCAAAAACTATGCCTTGTGTACTTTTACCTTTTTTTAAAATGTTTAAAATTTATTTTAAATTTTATTTATCATTACTTTTTAAATTGAACAGAGAGAGAAAGGGAACGTGAGAAAGCAAGCCGTCAGATCCAGGACTCAAACGGTGGTCAGCCAGGCCAGGTGGGAGTTCAGCACCTTAACCACCACGCCACCTGCTGGTCCCTCTTTTACCTTCTTAATAAAATAACCTTTTCTACACTGACCAGGGAATCACCTACTGCAGGATTTTGTAACAAGTCTTAGAATAAAAAGGGTCCATTTTTAAAATCAGAAACTACATACTTAGTTTTTAATTAAGTTAAATACACCAAAACCTCATACTTTTCCATCCGACATGTTGATTCAGAATCAGAGATCTTTTGAGGAAAGGCTATCTGAAAGTTAGTGTTGACGATTCATGGGAAAAGAGGGTTGTTGTAAATGAGTATCACAAACGTTGATTGTAGAGCAAACACATCCTGCGCCGGACGACATGCTATGTTCGAGTTTGCATAGTTGCTAAGAAAGTCACACAACACAGTCAGCGTGCTAATTACCCAGGAGCCTGTGTTCATGGAGGGCAGTGAACATCAGCACCGTGGAGACCAGCAGATGGCGTAATGGCTACCGCCCTGGACTCTCACATGGCCGAGTCCTGAGAGAATGGAGGAGAAAAGATTGCGGCATGGCCGTCCCCCCAGGGGGTAATTTCTTGCTCTCTCTCTCTCTTTCTCCACCATGTACACATGCCCTATAGCAAAATTCTCTCTGAAAAAAAAAAAAGGGTGGGGAGAACCTACTTTGAGATTTGGGAAAAGTCAAGGTAACCCTGGAGACCGAGGGAGACATTTGGAAAATAGCCAGAAGGCTTTGGTCCCACCCACTTCAGCCAGGCCTACTTCTCCTATAAGAGAAAAGAAGCGCCTTCTTGCCCCTAAAATCTTATTGTGGGGCCGGCAGGTGGAGTGGTGGTAAGGCACTGCACTTCCACGCCGACTGCAGTTCACCCCAGACCTGGCAGTTTGCCGTCTCACTTTCCCTCTCTCTGCCTCTCTCTGGTGAGCACATGTGCTCAATAGCAAATTTTAAAAATAATAATAAATAAAATTAAATTCTTTAAAACAAACAAAAAAAAAACAACAAATAGAATCACAGCAGCCCTCCCAATATCTTTCTCTGTCACAGCTTCGTCCCCGGAAAGAAGTAACCACTGTCCTCATTTTTATAATAATCATTTCCTTAGTTCTCAGTATTATTATTATTTTTTTTTTGAGAGGTTTCTACTATATGGCACGCACGCTCTCCAGAAAGACAGAAAGCGAGAAATTACCCCCCGGGGGCGTGGCCACACTGCAATCCCTTATCCTCCATTCTCCTCTTGGGATCTTGGGCACACACACACATGCTCGGT
>NW_006159638.1:3835475-3844334 GCF_000334495.1 Tupaia belangeri chinensis
GAGTGAGAGAGGGAAGGAGAGAGAGGTAAAGTGAGGAAGCAAGCTGCCGGGTCTGAGACTCGAACCATGATCAACCATGTTGCAGTGTAGTGCCCTTAACCACTACACTACCTGCCGGCCCCATCCCTTATGGATTTCTAACCAATATTAAGTTAGCATTGTTTTTGAACTTTATGTAAATTGGGTCATACTGTATTCATATGAGAACTGCTCTTTTCCCTCAACTCTGTGTGATTAATCCATGTTGTTGATTCTAGCTGTGTTCTTGTTACTATTACTGTAGCATTCCATTATGGACTGTGCTGCAGTTTGTTTATCTGTCCACTGGGGGTGGACACTTGGGTTTTTTCCAGTTTGGAGCCATTATAAACAACATTTCTTTCTTTCTTTTTCTTTTCTTCTCTTTTGGGGAGAGGTTTTTGCTATAGGGTGCATGCACTCACCAGAAAGACAGAGAGAGACAGAAAGCGAGAAATCACCCCCTGGGCGGATGGTCACACCACAGTCCTATCTCCTCCATTCTCCCCTTGGGATCTTAAGCACGCACGCACACGCGCCCAACATGGGTTTAATCCACTGGGTCCGGGCCTTGAACCATGGTCGACTACATGGGAGTTCAACAGCACAGCCATTACGCCCAACTGCTGGTCCCACAACACTTCTATTAACATTGTTATATCCATTTTCTGGGGCATTTAAATATGGAAGGTTATCCCTCTTTTCTTTTGAGAATTTAGTCTACTTTTGGAATCAATGAAGTCCCTAGGGTTTGCAAAATTTAAACTAGTTTGCACAAAGATCTAGGTAGTTAAACATCAAGTGCTTCTCTGGGACCAGCAGGTGGCGTGATGGCTAAGGTGCTAGACATTCCCATATGGCTGACGATGGTTTGAGTCCTGGACTTGGTGGCTTGCTTTCTCAGTTTTCCCTTCTCTATCTCTCTCTGTATTTCTCTGCTCAAATTAAGAATAATGAATAAATAAATAAAATTAAATTAAAAAATGATTATTTAAAAAAAAAATCAAGTGCTTCTCAAAGTGTGGTCCAAGATGGCTCACAATGAAACCATCTGCGGAAATTGTTAAACACTCAGAATAGAAAGCCCAGCCCAAACATACCATGAAACCCTACGGAGATGAGGCTTTCAACACCTCACTAACTGCCCCCGGCACAAACTCCCTCCTTGTGAATCACCAGGCTTCAATGTTTTCACCATTGTTGTTGGCATCTAATGAACCTCCCTCCTCGTGACTTCACGTCCCAACCAGGACGCAGCCTCCCACCCCCACCCCGCACAGTCACAACAGATGAACTGACCACCAAAGTCCACGGTTCACATCGGGGGTCGCTCTTGACATTCTAGGAATTTGGACCAATGTGTGAGGATGAGTCCACCAGTTCCTCTCCCTCAACTCCTGGCAGCCACTAATCTCTTACCGTCTCCACAGTTTTGACTTTCCAGAATGTCAGATAGTTGAAACGACACGTTATTGACTTCGGTCGCCTAAAACAGGCATTTAAGTTCTTCCATGTCTTTTCATGACTTGGTAGCTCATTTTAGGACTGAATAATACTCCATTGTTTGGATGTACATTTAGCCATCAAATACTGATGGACAAGGACCAGCCCCATGAGCAGGGCACAGAGGGAATGCCCTGCTCAAGAGAAGCTGGGTCCCCCTTGGTGACTACAGCTCACATTCTTAGCGTGGTGAGCCTGAAATACATGAGGCTTGCGCGTGAGTGCCCAGGATCCAGTGGACTGGAGGACTCGCGTCATGACTAGACCCTGGAGAAGGTGCACATTTTTCTCTCTGTCATGCAAAGGTTCCATAAACCCAAATACTGAAGGGCATCATGGTTACTTCCAAGTTTGGTCAACTGTACATTGAACTGCTATAAATATTTATGTGCAGGCTTTTATGTGATATAAATTTGCAGCTCATTTGAGTAAATACCGAGGAGTGCAACTGCTTGATCATAGGGTAGGAATACATTTAGAGACCAGCTGGTGGCACGGAAGTTAAGGTGGCTAAACCCCACATGGCTGACAGCACAGTTCAAGTCCTGGACCGGGCGGCTTGAGAACACGTTGGCGTGTGTGCACACATGCCCAAAATTCC
This sequence comes from Tupaia belangeri chinensis, assembly GCF_000334495.1. Taxonomy (NCBI): domain Eukaryota; kingdom Metazoa; phylum Chordata; class Mammalia; order Scandentia; family Tupaiidae; genus Tupaia; species Tupaia belangeri. Next base: position 3,837,598 of record NW_006159638.1, read on the forward strand.
AAGAAGAGGGAGAAAGAGGAGAGACTGTAGTGTGACCGTTCCCCTTGGTGAATGCCTTATCACACCCCCTCCAGCAAGAGCACACGTCCTCTGGCAAAATTAAAAAGGAGAAAAGTACAGTGTTTAAGAAACTGCAATGTCTTAAGCGACGACCATTTTTGCATTACCACCAGTAATACTTTGTGTTGCCCCACACCCTCACCAGGGTAGTACTGTCAGTTATTTGGATTTGGGCTATTTTAAAACATGTGCTTTCTTTTTTTTTTAATAATTTTATTTTATTATTAGTTACTTTCCAGTTTGATCACACAGACACATAGAGAGAGGGAAAGTGAGAAAGCAAGCCACCAGATTCAGGACTTGAACCACGGTCAGCCATGTGGGAGTCCAGCACCTTTAACCACCATGCCACCTGCCGGCTGGCTTTTTGTTTTTTGAAGTTTTTGCTATAGAGTACATACACCTTCAGTGTGTGTGTGTGTGTGTGTGTGTGTGTGTCGGAGGGTGCTATGCCACAATCCCTTTCCCTCTATTTTCCACACACACTCAGCGGGATTTTCAAGCCACTGGGTTCAAGATTCAGACTGCACTGTTGGCCATGAGGAATCCAGTGCCTTAATCTCCGTGCCTTTTGCTGGCTCTTAAGACACCTAGTTTTTAAACACAACTCATCACATTTTTCTCTATGATTTTCAGGGATCTTGTATTTTAAAATTTTTCAGAGCAGGTAAGGAGATAATCTTTTTTAATTTTCAATAAAAATTATCTTACTTACAAATGTTGCTTAACAGGCTTTTTCTTTTTTCTTTTTAAATATAGATAAACGCAGAGGGAACACCTGAGGAAGTTTTTTCTCAACTCTGCACAGCTATTGACTCTGTTTTCTGAAGGCAAAATGCATGCAAGCAAAGCAGAGTGGACACAGAAAAACATTAAAAGGGTCATCCCTTAATACAACATGTTTCAAGTTAAGTCTTTGTGTTCCCCCAAATATTGACACTGTTTGCTTCCCAGCTAGACTGTGCTGAGAGGTGTCTGCAAATCATGCATGGTGTATTTGGAACCGCCAGCCTTTCCCTCATACTTCAGCTGTCTGCACCCCCAGCACGCACACTCTTCTCATGCAGGCTGTTCCTCAGAGCCAAGTCAGTATGTGAACACCAGCGCGGTGCCTGTGTCTGTCAGTTGTGCCCCAGAACATGCTGGAATATGACCATTTGTTTGTACTCCAGATCCAACAGGAAGTCAGCATCTATCATCTCAGCTTCCTTCCTCTCCCCAGTATCAGTATCTGCTCCCAGGCGGGCAGGCAGGTGCAGGCCTGGGCATCTTCCTGTGGTGGCTGGCTGTTTCCGCCTCCCACCCACTCATGGCCTAGAGCTCAAAAGTGAGTGGACTAGACAATGCCATGTGTACCAGATGGGGGCACCGAGCAAGTAAATGTGGAATCGTATAGCTTTTCCAGCACAGCAGAACTCAGGTGGGTCATCAGGAACGTTCTCTACTTATTTTTAGGCAACTGGCGACTTACAGTATTGCCACAACGGCTGAGAACAAATCAATAAATCGCATACCCCAGTCTCCTCTCCACACAGTGGTGCATCTCGGCAGCATAAATTACCAACGACTAAAAGTAATTCAAAGGCATAAGATGATGTGCTGTTTCATTCACTGGAAAAATACCAACTAATAATGTTGATTTTAAATGATTACCCATTTACTTATTGCCAAGCAAGTAAGAAAGTACAGTAACAAAACTGATGTGGGCGGGCGGGGCATGTCAGTAAGTAGTGTTTAGCAGATTCCGATGACGTGTTTGTTTCCTACAGGCCCTTCTCAAGGGTTTGCAAACCTTGTTTTGTGCTTCTTTGCATCAAACAAGTGAAGTTTTCAGTTCTCTTTTGTGCAATAAATGTCAAATCAGAGCTTCTTCTATATTCTATTGGGATAAGTGCATCTTCCACTCAGTCACTACAAAAAAACCAGAGTTTTCAGTTTGCATGATTTTTTTCTTCAATGATTGTGCAGAAAAGGATCCATTTCTGAGACAGAAATGTATTTTTAAAGTCTTTTTTTTTCTTTCTTGAAATGGTTATGTACAAATAAAATAAATGGAAGACAGGATAACTCTTTTTCTATTTATTTGTAACTCACATCATTCTGGAAAGCATTTGAAGTCTTATTCCAAAAAGAATTAGAAGCAAACACAGTACTAGTTGAGATTTATGATGTTTATATGGTTTTAATTTTGGTCATAGATCAGTTTCGAGCTATTACAGAGAGAATCTTAATGTATGCAAGATACATGGTCATTTTCATAGTTCCTTTTTCTCTAGCACTCATTCTTAAACAGAAATGTCAGTGTCTGCTAGAGAAGAAATTAATTTCTTTGGTTACAGTTATGCCTCTATTAACAAAAGGGGGCATGTTCCACAACTCACACAGTTATCAAATACTTTATCCTATCCCAAGTTGTCATACTGTCTACAGGGAAGCATGAGTATTTCAGCAAATTAGAAAAAAAGAAAAAGGTTTACAGGATGAAAGTTTTCAATTGTGTCAGAAAACATAAAATGCAGGGATTAACATTTTCCAAACGCACAGCACATATTGGCAAACACAGTCCATGCCCACTATAGCTTCAACTGCGCAGGGAAGCAGACAGGCCCAGCCGCGCTTTTACGGCTGTAGCTGGCAGCCTTGTTTAAAAATATCAGCAGGGCCTTTGTCCCTGAAGGTATCTGAAGGTGCAAATCGGGTGCACACAGCTGCTAAAACACTGATGTGCACAGCTTGAGATGACATCACTAAAGACACAGGACTTTAAGGTAGGAAAAGGACCGTAGTGGTCTCTGCCTTGCAAAAGACCTTTGGGTATGTAGAAAACCATCAGAACACAGCCCAAGCTAGGCCGCACCTGAGCTGGCCCTGTACCCCATCTGACCCCAACCGCTACCCTCCTCTTGCTCACTTCACTCAAGTTACACTGGCCTCAACGTCCCCTGAACAAGCCTAGCTCTGTACCGGCTCTGGCCCCGGCCACTGCCACCTTTCTCCTCTGCCTCTTCCTCCAGCTTATCCAGAGCAGATTCCTTCGCTCCACTCAGATCTCTGTTCAAATTTATCCGTTATCAAGGCTTGCTTTGATTATTCCATCTAAAAGGACACACTGTCCCCTTCCTCCCACTACTGCTTTTCGTGACACATTATTTTCTTCACATCATTTATCCCTACTTAAAATCAGTATTTTTCACTTGTTTATTGCTGGTCCTCTCCATTAGATTATAAGATTTGTAAGGACTGAGCTTTATATGGCCAGCCTCACTCGCGGCAATTACGACTGAGAGCTAACTTCCTAAGTTCTCTGTGCCTCCAGCTTCCTCATCTCCAGGGTAGAGACCGTAGCAGCGCCAACTTCATGGAGCAGTGTGAGGAGTAACCATACGCGCAGCCGCGGACTAGTTCCTGGTGCCCAGTGACAGGAGACTCTGTCAGCATTTACTGAGTGCTTCACATCCACAACTGGGACCAGGACCCGCCATTGTCACTCATTGTCGCATAGCTCTAAAAACAGGGCAGAGAACTTACATGGCCTCACTGGGGTCCCACAGAGGACCAAAACCTTCTGGCTGCCCAAAGTTGAACCACACCCTCCAGATAAGATAGACTTCAATTCCCGGTCTTCTCACAGCTCTGTAAAGGGGACCCCCGGAGGGAAGCCCTCTAAGGATCTCACACTCAGTCATAGATGGTGTTTCCTAACTTCTTACAGAAAAATAACTCACCAAAATGTTGGTCATACCGCCAATATTTAGTATTAAGAGTCAGGCCTGACCCAGTCCTGTGGCCTGCTGGGTAAGAGCACTGGATCCCACATGGCTGACTGGCTTGAATCCTGGCCCCAGCGGCTTAAATAAAAAAACACACTGGGCGTGCCCCAAATCCCAAGAGGATGGAGAAATGGGAGAGAAAGGATTACAACATGACTACGGCCTGCTGTGGGATGCTTTCTCCCTCTCCCTGTTTGTCTATCTGGCAAGCACGTGTACCCTTTGGTAATCTAAAAAAAATAAATAAATAAGGTCAGGTCCTAGAGCTACAGAGAGACGTGGATAGTACACTCTCTCTTCTCATGGAGCAAAATGTGACACAACTCAGAAATTAATTTATCACCTACACAAACTGTGGGGGGGAGGGTTACTTTTTTTCTAGGTTCATATAAACAACACCTTTTTCATCAAGGAAGGAATAAAAACACTTTACAGCTTTAAAAGGACAATGGTTGTATAATCTTATGGTAAAGCCTCCTTTTAATCTGGAGACCCCACTTCCATCCAGTGCACCGAGAACAATGGACTCCAAACATTATCATCCATTGCTGAGAAATAGTTTATAGAGCACCCCACACTCAGGACAGAAAAATCTCACTAAACAGCACTTGTCCTTATTTATCCTTATATGGTCTGTTTTCTCTATCTCATGGTTTTTTGTTTTTTTTTTTAATGTTCATCACATGTCAGTAAATGGTTGGGTTCTCCGATTTAATTTAAACAAAGGGGGAAGGGGAGGACAATGAACAAGGCACACTGATGGATGAAGAGAAGCACCCGACACACATGGGCAACAGTCCTGAGGCAGGAGATGCAAGTCTCAGCTCCAACTTTGCCCAAAACTCTGACAACATGTTTGCTGTCAAATTAGAATACATCACTAGTGTGTGTGTTTTCCTAATTCACAATGGCAGAACGTTCCAGTGCCCCCATCCATAGATATGCTTCTCAGTTCTGTGCTACGGACCTGGACACATGCCCAGCTTTGTACACTAGGAACCACACACACCTGGAGAGGACAGGAACCGTGCACGCCTCCGCTCCTAATGCTCAGTGATGCCTGACACAGAGAGAAAATCCCTGCTCAGGAACCAGGGTAGGGAGCCGGACACTAGGGGGCAGTCTGTGCAGGTTAACGTCCAGGCATCACTAATTTAATAACAGTATGACCTGGGCAAGGTATTTAACCCTGGCTACGTTTCCTCCTGGGAAAACAGGTAACAAATGAACCTGCCTTGTGGGGATGCTGAGAAGTCACTGGTTACTATGTGCTTACTGGGCACACAGTAAGCCTGATATGGATTTTTGCTATTATTATTAGTACATCACACTGAAGAAAACCTCTTCTGCCTAAACCATACAGTAGTGGTTTTAGGTGTCATTAAAAGTTTCTTCAGTAATTAGCAAATAACTTGAGTATAGTTTATCAGGAAATAGATCTTACCTACTCAATACCACTTAATAAGCAATGTGTTAACAAGTGTATCTCTTACTGTTAATACTTCTTTGTAGGCAGACAGAAGGCCTACTTGAAAATGCCAGACCTGCCCATTCTTGCAACCCTCAAACTTAAACAACAAAATATTACTGTTACTACTATTCTTTAGGGCCTTTAAAGTTAAGGGGACTATTTGCTTGGAGCTGAAAAATACAAAATAAACTCTCTTCTGCTGAAGCAGAAAATAATCCTCTTTACCACTCATAAGTCTCAGAATCTTTTTTTTTTGTCCTTGAAAAATCTGTTCAAGTGGGCTTGTCTATTCTGTTTATATAACAGTCGTATTACTCAAAGCTCTCTTCCAAAGCATACTTCATACTTTATGAGAGTTTTGAATGGCACTGAATGGTTCTCCAAAACTGATATTGTTTCTTTACAAACACAGAAGTTACGGAAGCTATCATCAAGTGCTACTGTCTTGCCTAAGTACAGGTTGAAGGCAGATCTTTCTGGTATATGCACATAACATTTCATGTCAAAATGCCCAGAATGCTGACTCCCCCCACTAGTCATTCCTCTCAAATGGTTATATTTCTATATTTAAAATTCTATTTCTTTTCTTAATTAAAGGATATGTCTATATCCTTGATTTATTACACACTGCATATAAACCTGGAAAAAACATAGTATACAAAAATGTATAACAATCATATGCAAACCAGAAATTAGAACAAAAAAAGTTGGGCTGGCCCCATGACCTACTGGTTAAAGGAGCTGAAACCCACATGGACAATTACACGATTCAAATCCTGGACCCAGCAGCTAAGAAAACACACCAGGCACATCTGTGTGCATGCTCCAAATCCCAAAAGGATATAAAAATGGAGGAGCAGGGCTTGTGGCATGACCACGCCCCTGTGAGCACTGCTTCCTCCCTTTCCCTGTCTCGTGCAAGCACACACATCCTCTGGCAAATGTAAGAAAAAAAGTTTAACTTCAAAAAAGAGTCAACTGAGTTAAAGAGTAATATAAAATAAATGAAGTTTCTGAATTAGGCAAAGGCAATGTGTTAACAAAAGAACAATTCAGGGTACGATTTCACTACCCTGCTATATTTTAAAGGGAATTACCAAATGATAATCCCTTGATTTCAGAGAGAAAAAATTTAAAAAAAAAGGATAACTGAAAAATTGGGTCGGGGGAACCAGCAGTTAGCGTAATGGCTATGTCGCTGGACTCCCACGTAGTCGACCGCCATTCGCGTGCCAAACCCGGTGGCTTAAAACTCACGCCGGGCGCGTGTGTGTGCGTGCCCAAGATCCCGAGAGGAGAATGGAGGAGAAGGGATTGCGGCGTGACCATCCCCACTGGGAGGTGATTTCTCGCTTTCTGTCTCTATGTCTTTCTCTGTCAGGCGAGCACACGCGCCCTATAGTGAAAAACCTCTCCAAAAAAAAAAAAAAAAAAAA
>NW_006159638.1:3844651-3859603 GCF_000334495.1 Tupaia belangeri chinensis
CAAAAAAAAAAAAAAAAAAAAAGAAAAGAAAAATTGGGTCAGGTGTAATACTTAATATACTGTCTTTTCCTTTAGTCAATAATATTTCCAGGAAAGAAATTGTATTTCAAAAATCAACCTGTTTGAATACATGGGGCCTTGTTTTGTTTTGATCAAAAATAACTACAATAAAATTTTCCAACTAAAGTTTTCACCCCTGGACATTAATAATTGCCTTTAACTATGGTCTTTATTTGTAAGCTACTTTAATTTTGTGTTTCAGCACATACTGATTAAAAAGTGTCATCTTTCAGAGGGCTTCTCAAGGTCACCCTCTTTTCCATAATATGCCTCTTACTCTTGATAAAGGATAGAAAGAAAACCCTTATATATGAGAAGCAAATCTTTGTAAAAACCAAATTTCTGGTTTTAACATTGGTTAGAAATCCAAAATCTAGCCAAAAGGAAGTCACAACAAGCGTTCTATAATATAAACAGACGGTATCCACATCGTTTATTTCTCACAGTTCTCCTGACAAATGAACATTATTCAAGAACATACTGTATACACAGATAAGAAGAAACATACAAAATGCTTTAAATGATGCACAACAAAATCCAGCAGTATAAAAGAATGCATGTGAACTCTTGCTCACTGCGCAGACTAAATTTAATCACTTGTTTAAATAGTAATAAAAATACAATCTTTTATGGATCTTGTGCAGACTACAAAAGAGGGAAATTATTACCATATATATGATTTTTATATTAGGCAGTTTTCTTTGATGAGTTGTACGGACAACTCCAAACACAGAGGCAGAAGGCTGTGTATTTTAAAGGAATTAATGTTGTGAATTAGACTTTACACAGTTACTACCACTGGCACTTTTCACCATAGTTTGTACACATCACATGATCATCTTATATAACATTACATTTAAAAAATATATCTGAGTGACAATTTTATAACATTCACACACCATGAGCTGGTTAAGGAGGCAATGCCACGGTTGCCTCCTGTAGTGCTTCACTGTTGGTAATAAGGACAGTTCATTGTGGTTAAAAGAAATTAGATATCAATATGGTTAAGCAGCTCCAATTTACTAAAGGCCACCAGGGGCCACCACGGGGACAGTGAGTTCTTTTAAAGTGTATATCCTAGAAGCAAACACCATCATTGGTTAAAACTTTGTCTACAGAAGTCAGTTTCTGTGCTGAAAACTATTTTCACAAAACTGAAAGCTACTAAACTGTTTTAATATAAATACTTTGTCTTCTCGTTATCATATTTATGACCAAGTTCTTTGAAACCTTTGGAATTTACTCTCACGTTAATGTGTGCTCTCGTCTCCACCTCGTCCATTTAAGACAGCCACCTAAAAGGCTTTAGATGGTGGTGAAAAACTCCCCAGGGAAACCCTTTCTCACCAGGAATGTTCAGCTGCTGAACAGTGATCTACAGCCACAACGGTGCAGAGCTGTACTTGACGAGAACACTCGGAAGCTCTCATGCTGTGAGTGTCATTTCAGGGAAAGCAGAGGATCTTTCCAAACTGTGCACATAATTAACAATGATACCATTGCTATGTGTTGAAGAGGACTAGTGAAGGATACTCTCTTCCATGTCATCTGTTTGCTGGAAAGTAGTTTGGGTCAAGGTAATTATAACTGGTGCCTTGGGACACACAGTAGTCTCTGTCTAGAAATGTCTCTGACCTATAAACAGGTTCTAACTGGTGATCTTCCTTGTGGATATCTGTTTCATGTAGGCTGAAAAAAAAAAAAAGCACACAAACACATGATTACATGGTATCGGATTCATTTTGGTCTGCATATTATAAAACTTGCTCACGGCTCTACCTTTATAATCCATTAAACTATAGTCTAAAGGAAAGTTAAGATGTGGTATAATTAAAGTAAAAAAACTTAATTGTCTAGAACAACACAGTGTGGCTATTTCCTGGTAAGTTTGGAAGTTGTATTCACTAATGGCTGAAAAGCTCGTTATCTGCCAAAATTTAAGACCAACAAGGAAACGCTTACCAGTCTGAACAAGAATCACAGAAATCCAAAGACATTTCTGGAGGACAGTCCTGGCAGTGCCATCGAACACCCTGGATAGGTTCGATGCCACAATTATCACACTGTAACAGATTCCGAAAAGAAAAAGTATTAAGCTATATTGCTCCATAACCTTCTTTAAATTTTCTGCTGGGAAACACACGCTGTGCACACAGACATCTCGTCCTCTCTCTCCAGGCATGGGGCAGTGGTGTAACATAAAAATGGATTTCGGTTAGACACGATTCTTAGCAAATGAGGTAAAACTCCGCCCATCAAGATTACGATGATGTTCCCAGGTGACAGGAACATCACAGGAAAAATCTTCAAGGAGACTTTAATATATGTAGGGATGGAGATATACATATATATATATCTATATAGATAGATAGATAGGTAAATAGATAGATATAGATATATTCCTAAATTTACTTCCTCCATGAGTGACAAAGAGAGGGGCAGATGGTGGTGTAGAAGTAAAACACCAGCACTCTGAGAGGCTGACCTATGTGGGAAGGTTTAGGGTTTGAACCCAGAGGCCTCTGAGTATATCAGATACAAGCATGCCCATGACCCAGGGCTGGCTGAAGCTGGGGTGATTATGGTGTCACCCTGTTAGGGGGGCCAGCAGGTGGCATGCGGGTTAAGGTGTTGGACTCCCACATGGCCGGCCACAATTCAGGTCCGGGACCTGGCGATATACTTTCTCTCTTTGTTGGTGGTCAAACTGAAGAATAAAAATAAACAAAATAAATAATTATTTAAAAAAAAAAAAAGGCCCCAGAATAAAAATAAACAAAATAAAAAATTATTTTAAAAAAAAAAAAAGGCCCCTGTTAGGGGTACTGTCTGTCTGAGAAGAAATAAATAAATGTTTTAAAAATGAGACAGCAGAGACAGAAAGAGACAGGCCCACCCAATAGAATCCTCATGCTACTATTCACTCTGAGTCTCAGCTGGCCTGGATCACTGGCATACACGGGTGCTGGGCACGCTCAGGGAGGGCCAAGTCGCACGTCCAGGACCTTTGCTAGGTGAGTCCAGCTGCAGTATCACTGCATACTGCCTGGCCTCTGTTTTTAAAATTTTAAGTAAATCATCTCAAACTTGGGTATTTTGTGATTAGTAATCACCTAGTTGAAAAGTACCTCAGGGTACCAGCAGTTAGCGTAATGGCTATGTCGCTGGACTCCCACGTAGTTGACCGCGGTTCGCATCCCAGACCCGGTGGCTTAAAACTCACACCGGGCGTGTGTGCATGCGTGCCCAAGATCCCGAGAGGAGAGTGGAGGAGAAGAGATTGCGGCGTGGCCATCCCCCCTGGGGGGTGATTTCTCGCTTTCTGTCTCTCTGTTTCTCTCTCTCTGTCTGGCGAGCGCATGCGCCCTATAGCGAAAATCTCACCAAAAAAAAAAAAGAAAAAAAAGAAAAGTGCCTCAGACCAGTGAATGCTGAGTGATTGAAAAACATTCACGTCATACTTTAGTTCAAAGTATTCAAACATGTTACAGAACTGTTTAAACAGGTTACTGTAGCTGAAACTGATTCAGGTGACCAAAAGATCCTGTGTGAACTTCTCCTTACAAAATGTCTCTCTAAAGCCTAGTGGCTCCTAATAACCAATGTCCATTAAAACAAAAACTAGATTGATCCAGCTCTTCCTTGGGGTGGTGGCACTACCATAGCTCCTTATGTGTTCTGCGCAGTTTGGGAAATCAAAGTTAATCTCATTTTCAGTCTCCCTGATCGTCAGGCCAACGAGAGTGGCTGACAGACTGGTGAACAAGCCAGGGCTGGGTCTTACAGCACAATTCTGAGAAGTGGGGCAAGTACTGTCTTCAAAGACCAGAGTGGCACTGCAAGTCAGGAAAACCTCTAATCGAGAAGCAGGTCAGTGAAAGATCAAGAGGGAAAACCACTGAAAAGCACTATATGGCCAGTGGCTCTGCCAGAGGCGGAGAGATTCAATCAGCAGCCACAGCATACATCAACACTGTTAGGTACACCAACACTGAAACCGCCACCTTCTTGATCTCATTATTATTCCCTCTGATCCAACAAGTACGGTCAATTCTAATGCCTAAAGTTTCCTCAAACCTGTCACTCTCTTATTTCCACAGACACCAGTCAAGTTCAGGGCACGTCCACTTTTTGTCTAAATTATCTAAAGAATCTCCAATCAGTCTCTTGTCTCCAGTCTTGCCTTCCTCTAATTCAGTCTTTTCACCATGGCCAGAATGGTCATTTCTCCCTTCGCTTATTTGTTTTTAATTGCATTAGAAAAAAAACATGCATAGGAACTAGTTGATGGCATGGCATAATGGTTACGTTGCTAAACTCCCGTGTAGTCGCCCACGGTTTGAGTCCCAGACCCAGCAGGTTGAAACTCATGCTGGGTGCATGTGCGTGTGTGCCCAAATCCGGAGAAGAGAATGGAAGAGAAGGGACTGCGGCATGGTCATCCCCTCTGGGGGTGGAGTGGGGTGATTTCTGGCTTTCTGTCTCTCCAGCAAGCACAGCACCCTATAGCGAAAATCTCTGTTAAATAAATAAATAAATTATTGTTTTACAGAATTTAATAACGGCCGAAGAATAACTCTAAACTCACTGCCTTCTTAAAAGTTATCAACATTATTAGTTTAATTAAAAAGATCTTTCTGAAATGTAACTTTATTTTTCTCTGCTTAAAATTGTTCAGTGGTTCCCTAAACTCTTAGGAAATTTGTAATCCTTAGCAAAATTTCCCAGGCTCCTCAATGGCCTTTGTCTACTTTTCAGTATCACCTCTACTTGTATTTAGTGGGTTTTTGTCTAAAGAATTATTTAATAATGATGATGATGATAATGATGACGACTATGACTATTATTTTTTTATTTCACCAGGAGAGACAGAGAAAGAAGGAAAGTGAGAAAGCAAGCCACTACGTCCAGGACTTGAACCACAGTCAGTCATGTGGGAGTACATCATGCCACCTGCCGGCCCCATTTAGTGGTTTCATTTAACTTCTCTAAATTCCTCTTGAGAATGAAAACAGCACACGGCAGGAATTGAGTCCTATATACTGCTGAATCTCTAGTACTTAGCAAAGTGCCTGGAACATAATAGGTATTTCAAAACAGGGGGTAATAAGTGGATATATTTCTATTAGCCTCTCTAAAAGACAGCTGAAAGGAAAAACAAGCCAAAAGTATTTCTGATCCAGGAACAACAGCTATAAAGAGAGAAACAGTTAGACAAGACTTCTCATCTCGTATTTTATCTCAAGTTATAGGTACCTGTATGTTTGCTTTCTTGCTACTGATAAACATCTTAACGTCAGGAACTATGGCACACTACTTTGTATAAATAAACAGGACAAAAGAAAAATGTACTGATTTCCCCTGCATGTTCAGAAGTTCAGAGCTTAACACTACAGATACCACTTTTTATCATCCTTTCAAAAATTACGAGAATAATAAATTATATGAGTAATAAATTCTACTGAACAGAATTTACCTTGAAGCCCACATGTTGTACAAAGCCACTTTCTGCTTGCATTTGCTGAAGTTTCTGCTTCTTTAACTTTTTAAACTGTAATAGTTCTTTATATTCAGGTAAATTCCTATACATGATAGGAATGCTTTCTTCATCCTATGGAAGATAACAGAATACAACACAAAAATGTCAGTTTGATCATTAAAATGAACTCAGTGTAGGAAATACCGATATGGAATATTTTCAACTTTCAAGGCTTCTCACCTTTCAGGACTCACAGAAAATCGCTGCTGCTGTTAGCAAAGTTTACCGCTGCTACTCTGGGAGGACTTTCTAATGCAACAATAATACTGAATTTCAGCAGACCACCTTATAACACGGCACTGGGGGACCGTGGCGCGACTCCCACCTCGGTCACACACTATTGGAAACGCAAACCCATCCCTATATACACAGGGCTACCCGACAGACTCTCACGATCTACCGCCCATGAATCTGACAAGTTCCTCTTCTCCACTCTAACAGATTGTTATGCTTTCTGCTGCGAACAAGTAGACTCCCTAATAGCAAGCAAACCAACTGCTGCTCTTGTTTTCTGCTCTGTACTCTCAAAGATCAAAGCTGTGTCTTTTTCTTTTTTACAAGGAGATAAACTGAGTTACAAAAATGATTACTTAGAACAGACTATAAAGGAGAGAAATAGGAAAACGGTAAGTTGATGTCAACCTTAAAAATGTAACCTCTTTCAAGACATAAAATCTACTCAATATTGTAAGGCTTTGTTATGTAAGTTTAGAATCCCCACCGCTCTGCCATGTGGACTAGCAATTATATACTCAAGGTGCTAGCATGCAAAATCTGTCTATTTAAAATGGCTGAGAACGCTGTTCGTCACCGGGCAACTGCAACACCCTCTCACATGCCAGATCTCCTATTACTGAACCTACATTCTTACATCAGTTCTGCTGCAATCTCCATTCTTTCTTGATCTCTCAACTCTAAAAGCCATGCCATGGACACAGCCTTCAACTTGAAGTGTTTTACCTTCAAAATATTAAAATCAGACTTCCCACCTACGATGTAATTTTTTTCTATTTCTCTCATCCCAAATAGCATGCTTTAAAAACAAACAAACAATGGGGCCGGCAAGTGGCATGGTGGTTAAAGGCGCTGGACTCCCACATGGCCAACTACGGTTCAAGTCTCAGACCTGGTGGCTTGCTTTCTCACTTCCTCTCTCTCTCTCTCTCTCTCTCTCTCTGTCTCTCTGATCAAACTGGAAAATAATAATGATAATGATAAATAAAGTTAAATAAAATAATTTTTAATTAAAAAACAAACAAAAAACTCACTAAAATTAGTAATCCCATGCTGCTTTTTGTAAACCTCGCTAAAATTTCTAGTCAATGCTCCTTAAAAAAACTCACCAAAATTTCTAACTCTTACACAGCTTCCTACTCTGTCAGTTTTGTTCATGTTCTGCCATCCAGGGTTCATTTCTTTCCTTTGTTACCTGCTGCCTGATCCTATGATCACTCATTTCCTAAAAGTGCCCCATAATTCACTGACCTCTATGTTCCGCCGATTCCTGATACTGGCTGGGCTAAACAACCCCTTATGTTTATTTCATATCAAGGAAACGGATGCTTACAGAAATCATGCTGGAGCCAGCAGGTGGTGTAGTGGTTAAGGGCGCTGCATTCCCACCTCCTACCGCGATTTGAGTCCGGGACCTGGTGGCTTGCTTTCTCACTTTCTTTCTTTCTCTCTCTCTCTTACCCTGCCCCTCTCCAGTCAAATTTAAATAAATAAATAAATAAAATAAAGTTCAATAAAAATAGTTTTTTAAAAAAAGAAATTGTAACACTTGCCCATGGTCATACCATTTATTGGGTACAAGTTGGGTAATTTGAATCAAGGTTTGTCTGACACACTCACCAGCCTGTGGCAGAAATCTAAGAGTTATCCTTAAATTTTCACTCTTTCTCACATCAAATCCACCAGATTTTGTCACTACTTAATATTTTCTAAAATCTCTTTCAAGGGCCCAGACAGTGGAACAATAGTAAAAATGTGATGCTCTATAAGAAAGATCCATATGGTAAGGTTCTGAGTTCACATTCAGAGACTTCTCTGAGTGCGCTGGGCACAAATGTGCCCATAATCCAGGCCTGTGTAAAAGGGGCTGTTATGGTGGTGTCGAGACCCTGTTGAGGGTGCTGTATCTCTGTCTCTCTTGCTCATGGGAGAAATAGAACAGAATTAGAAACAGAATAGGATAGGATAGGATAGGATAGGATAGGATAGGATAGGATAGAATAAATTACGAGAATAATAAATTATATGAGTAATAAATTCTACTGAACAGAATTTACCTTGAAGCCCACATGTTGTACAAAGCCACTTTCTGCTTGCATTTGCTGAAGTTTCTGCTTCTTTAACTTTTTAAACTGTAATAGTTCTTTATATTCAGGTAAATTCCTATACATGATAGGAATGCTTTCTTCATCCTATGGAAGATAACAGAATACAACACAAAAATGTCAGTTTGATCATTAAAATGAACTCAGTGTAGGAAATACCGATATGGAATATTTTCAACTTTCAAGGCTTCTCACCTTTCAGGACTCACAGAAAATCGCTGCTGCTGTTAGCAAAGTTTACCGCTGCTACTCTGGGAGGACTTTCTAATGCAACAATAATACTGAATTTCAGCAGACCACCTTATAACACGGCACTGGGGGACCGTGGCGCGACTCCCACCTCGGTCACACACTATTGGAAACGCAAACCCATCCCTATATACACAGGGCTACCCGACAGACTCTCACGATCTACCGCCCATGAATCTGACAAGTTCCTCTTCTCCACTCTAACAGATTGTTATGCTTTCTGCTGCGAACAAGTAGACTCCCTAATAGCAAGCAAACCAACTGCTGCTCTTGTTTTCTGCTCTGTACTCTCAAAGATCAAAGCTGTGTCTTTTTCTTTTTTACAAGGAGATAAACTGAGTTACAAAAATGATTACTTAGAACAGACTATAAAGGAGAGAAATAGGAAAACGGTAAGTTGATGTCAACCTTAAAAATGTAACCTCTTTCAAGACATAAAATCTACTCAATATTGTAAGGCTTTGTTATGTAAGTTTAGAATCCCCACCGCTCTGCCATGTGGACTAGCAATTATATACTCAAGGTGCTAGCATGCAAAATCTGTCTATTTAAAATGGCTGAGAACGCTGTTCGTCACCGGGCAACTGCAACACCCTCTCACATGCCAGATCTCCTATTACTGAACCTACATTCTTACATCAGTTCTGCTGCAATCTCCATTCTTTCTTGATCTCTCAACTCTAAAAGCCATGCCATGGACACAGCCTTCAACTTGAAGTGTTTTACCTTCAAAATATTAAAATCAGACTTCCCACCTACGATGTAATTTTTTTCTATTTCTCTCATCCCAAATAGCATGCTTTAAAAACAAACAAACAATGGGGCCGGCAAGTGGCATGGTGGTTAAAGGCGCTGGACTCCCACATGGCCAACTACGGTTCAAGTCTCAGACCTGGTGGCTTGCTTTCTCACTTCCTCTCTCTCTCTCTCTCTCTCTCTCTCTGTCTCTCTGCTCAAACTGGAAAATAATAATGATAATGATAAATAAAGTTAAATAAAATAATTTTTAATTAAAAAACAAACAAAAAACTCACTAAAATTAGTAATCCCATGCTGCTTTTTGTAAACCTCGCTAAAATTTCTAGTCAATGCTCCTTAAAAAAACTCACCAAAATTTCTAACTCTTACACAGCTTCCTACTCTGTCAGTTTTGTTCATGTTCTGCCATCCAGGGTTCATTTCTTTCCTTTGTTACCTGCTGCCTGATCCTATGATCACTCATTTCCTAAAAGTGCCCCATAATTCACTGACCTCTATGTTCCGCCGATTCCTGATACTGGCTGGGCTAAACAACCCCTTATGTTTATTTCATATCAAGGAAACGGATGCTTACAGAAATCATGCTGGAGCCAGCAGGTGGTGTAGTGGTTAAGGGCGCTGCATTCCCACCTCCTACCGCGATTTGAGTCCGGGACCTGGTGGCTTGCTTTCTCACTTTCTTTCTTTCTCTCTCTCTCTTACCCTGCCCCTCTCCAGTCAAATTTAAATAAATAAATAAATAAAATAAAGTTCAATAAAAATAGTTTTTTAAAAAAAGAAATTGTAACACTTGCCCATGGTCATACCATTTATTGGGTACAAGTTGGGTAATTTGAATCAAGGTTTGTCTGACACACTCACCAGCCTGTGGCAGAAATCTAAGAGTTATCCTTAAATTTTCACTCTTTCTCACATCAAATCCAACAGATTTTGTCACTACTTAATATTTTCTAAAATCTCTTTCAAGGGCCCAGACAGTGGAACAATAGTAAAAATGTGATGCTCTATAAGAAAGATCCATATGGTAAGGTTCTGAGTTCACATTCAGAGACTTCTCTGAGTGCGCTGGGCACAAATGTGCCCATAATCCAGGCCTGTGTAAAAGTGGGGTGTATTGTGGTGTCGAGACCCTGTTGAGGGTGCTGTATCTCTGTCTCTCTTGCTCATGGGAGAAATAGAACAGAATTAGAAACAGGATAGGATAGGATAGGATAGGATAGGATAGAATAGAATAGAATAGAATAGAATAGAATAGAATAGAATAGAATAGAATAGAATAGAATAAATAGAATAGAATAAATAGAATAGAAATGAATTTTAACAAAATTTTTTTAAAAAAATTAAATCTCTCTTAGGCTGGCCCCATGGCTTAGTGGCTAAGAAAGCTGAGACCAGCAGATGGGATGTTACGTCACTGGACTATGACCACGTTCAAGTCCTGGCTTGAAAATCTTTATGTCCTTGGGAACCAGCAGTTAGCATAATGGCTATGTCACTGGACTCCCACGTAGTCGACCACAGTTCGTGTCCCGGACCCGGTGGCTTAAAACTCACGCCAGGTGCGTGTGCGTGCGTGCCCAAGATCCCGAGAGGAGAATGGAGGAGAAGGGATTGCGGCGTGACCATCCCCCCTGGGGGGTGATTTCTCGCTTTCTGTCCCTATGTCTCTCTCTGTCTGTCTGGCGAGCGCACGCGCCCTACAGTGAAAATCTCTCCAAAAAAAAAAAAAAAAACCTTTATGTCCTTTAAGCAAATGAATCAAAACTGCACTATGTATTGAGGAAGTAAAATTTCAGGAACAATAAAATAAATCAAAATATAGTAATAGCATAAAAAGGGATCCCTATAAATGGAAAGTAAAATTAAATGAATTAATTAAATAAGCATACAAATAGTAACAACACTGAAAAGAATTATTCTAAGAGGATTTAAAAATCAATTTGACTTTAACCTCTACAGTGGGTGTATCCCAAGACAGTGGAATTTATCCTAAAATTAGTTAAAAAAAATTCAGTTTTTAGTAATCATGTTGTTGATGGTGGTATTAATACTAATATATCCTGGTAGCACAGTGGTTAAGGCGGCTGGATCTATGGCCAACTGGGCGGTCTGATCCCTGGGCCCAGCGACTTGAGAAACACACCAGGTGCATGTGCATTCACACAGAAAATCCAGAGAAGTGGGAGAAGTAGGGAGGACATGACCGTAGAACGGCCATCTCTCATAAGGAGAGGGTGCTTTCTCTCTCTCTCCTCCCCTCCCTCTCTCTGGCAAGTGCACATGTCTTCTGGCAAATTATAAAAGAATAACACATAGGGCCAGCCATGTGGTGTGGTGGTAAGGCTGGCCACACGACCAACTGCCTGGTTTGAATCCCAGATCCAGCAGGTTGAAAAACACGCTAGGCAGGACCAGCAGATGGCATAATGGTTATGTGGCTGGACTCCCATGTAATTGACTGTGGTTCGAGTCCCGGATCCAGTGGCTTAAACTCACACATGTGTGCGTGCATGTCCAGGATCCCAAGGGGAGAATGGAGGAGAAAGGATCGCGGCATGGCCACCTCCCCACCCCCGCTGCCTTTCTGGAGAGCCCATGTGCTCTATAGCAAAAATTCTCTCTTAAAAAAAAGAAGAAAGACAGAGAAAAATATCCTGGGTATATGCATGGGTATCCAAAATCCCAAGAGAAGGATAAAGGAGAAGGGATTGTGGCATGGCCACCCTACCAAGGGGTGATTTCTCTGATTTCTCACTTTCCCTATCTCTCTTTCTGCCTATTTCCAGTACCCTATAGCAATAATAAATAAATATAAAATAAATATAAATGGTCATTGGAAAAGTCATGATGTATTTTTCTGTTTTTTTTTTTTATGTAAAAATGTGTCATAACTTTCCAATGACCTAATATATACACATATGTATATGTAAAAAGAAAAATTGGGTTGTCGAAAAGTCATGACACATTTTCGCATAGAAAAACATACATCATCAGGACCAACAGTATAAAGATTATGTTGCTGGACTCCCACGTAGTCGACCACAGTTTGAG
Source organism: Tupaia belangeri chinensis (assembly GCF_000334495.1). Classification (NCBI taxonomy): domain Eukaryota; kingdom Metazoa; phylum Chordata; class Mammalia; order Scandentia; family Tupaiidae; genus Tupaia; species Tupaia belangeri. The sequence goes on from NW_006159638.1 coordinate 3,856,649, forward strand.
TCCCGGACCCAGTGGCTTAAACTCACACCAGGCATGTGTGCATGTGTGCCCAAGATCCCAAGAAGAGAATGGAGGAGAAGGGATCTTGGTGTGGCCATGCCCCCTCAGGGGTGATTTCTCACTTTCTGTCTCTCTGTCTTTCTGGCAAGCACGCACACGCCCCTATAGTAAAAACTTCTCCAAAAAAAGAGAAAAACATACATTATGACTTTTTCAACAACCCAATATAAACGTGTGTGTATATATATACACACACACACGCATATCCTGAAACAGTTGTGAGCAGTGTGAAACACTGAATAGTGTATATTGACGTCATTGAGAATTAGGATATTCAGCAAGGGAATAAGATACATATATACCTTTTCTTTAGTTTACCATAGGACATGTGCTTACTGGAGAAAGACAGAGAGGTAGAAAGTTAGAGAACAACATCACAATCTCTTCTCCATTTCTACCTCCTTTCGGGATTTAGGGCATTCACGCCCACGTGTCTGGCATATTTCTTCAGCAGCCAGGATCAGGATTTGAATCACAGCTGTCATGTGGGCTACAGCTGTCTTAACCACCATTCCATGGGCCCCAAAAAGATACATAGTTAAAAACAGTGATGGTTAGGCCAGCTGGTGGCATAGTGGTTAAGGTGGGGGGGTGGCTGGGGGGGTTAATCTCCCATGGCTGATTATTCAGTTTCAGTCCCAGACCCAGCAGCTTGAAAAACACACTAGCTGCAAGTGCATATGTGCCCAAAATCCCAAGAGGAGCACAAACAAGGGGACTATGGCATGGCCTGCCCCTTCGGGGCAGGGGGGGGGGATCTTGCTTTCTCTTTCTCTCTCTCTTTCTGTCTCTCCAGTGAGCACACATGCCCTAAAGCAAAACTAAAAAGAGTTAAAAATAAAAATCAAATCAATGAAGATAAGTTAACACCTTATAGTTAAGTTGAATAGGAAATGAAAATATGAATCGATGATTATGATGTCTTTGTCCTTGAACAAAAATATAGCATATTTCCCGGCACTGTCCACTAAATAGGTCTGAAGATAATGTTTAACCCAGCAGCAAGGAACATTCCGAGAATCAGAATATAGTCCCTGAATACAGTTTCTCAAGAAAAAAAAGCAGGCTGCCTCAAGCATTGAGGCAGGAAATAAAATGATGAGCCTGGACTTTCCTAGTCATGACAGAGAGTAGGAAGCCTTACGAATACTGTTTGAATGCCAGAAGCCAACCTGAATAGGCAACAGTTGTCAAAGATGGGCCAGTCTGAACACTAACAGTGACAGCAGAATCAATTAATTGAAACACATTAACTACATTTAAGTCCCAGTCTACAGGTGACTTAGTCCCAGCATATGAAAATGCAGTACTGAAAGCCCACGCGGCTGACCATGGGCTCAGAATCCCGCCCCAGTGGCCGGCCTAAAACCAGGTTGGAGGTGCAGGCGTGTATGCAAGCACTCAAGATCCTGAGGCGCTGGAGGGCTGGGGAAGGGGGATTGTGGTGCAGCGGGACTCTGTCAAAGGTTTCTCTTTCTCTCTTCCCCTCCCCCCACCCATGGAACCACACACTCTCTCGTATGAAAGGTAAAGGGGCCAGCATTTGGTTTGTTGCTTAAGGCACTGGATTCCCACACGGGCAACCACGATTGAGTCCTGGATCTGGCAGCCTGAAAATCTCACCAGGCACATGTGCGTGAGTGCCCCAAACCCCCAAAGACTAGAGGAGAACGGACTATGGCAAGGCCATCCCCCTTCAAAGGTGATTTCTCCTTTTCCTCTTCCTCTCTCTCCAGCGAGTGTACACACCCTATGGCAAAATAAATCTTTAAAAAAGAGAAAGGGTTGGGTGTAGACATACAGTTGCACAGCTATAAAACACAAGGCTTTGTGAGGGAATCCTACATAGGAAGGCTTCCAGTTCAAGACCCTGTTGGGGGTGATTTTTTTTTTTGGGGGGGGGGGAGAACCAGAGAGCACATGAACTCATCAGGGCCAGGATGAGGAGCATCCCCCAATGGGGCATGATCACACCACTATCCTTTTTTCCTCCATTTCTCTCTCTATCCTGACAGGAATTGGGACACACAAGCACATACGCCTGGAGTTTTTCAAGCCAGCAAGGCTAGGATTCAAAGTGAGGTCAGCCACGTGGGATCCAGTTTCTAATGGGCAGCACACAGTCACTGCACTACAGGGCTGGACTAGTGTGTTTGTCTCTCTGACTCTTACTCATGAAGGAACTAAATAAATAAACTTAAAACAAATATTTAGAAACCTCACTGATCATCTTTGGAGAACATGAGAGAATAAACTCATCATCATTATTCTTTAGTTTGCTATAAGGTACATGTGTGCACCAGAGAAAGAAAGAAATAGAAAGAGAGGGAAAGTGAGAAATCACCCCCCAGGAGGGATGGTCATGCTGTAAATCCCTCCTCCATTTTCCTCTTGGGATTTTGGGAACACATGCACATGCACCCTGCGTATTATTCAAGCCAGTGGATCTAAGACTAGATCAGTTGGCCATGTGGGATCCAGCCACCTTAACTTTCATGCCAACCACTGGCCCCCTAAATGTATTATCATTATTATTAGTAGTAGTAGTATTATTTATTTTAGAAGTTCTTGCCATTGGGCATGTACACTCATCAGAAAGAAAGAGAGAGAGGGAAAGTGAGAAATCACCCCTCAGGAGGATGGACACACCATAATCCCTTCTCCTTCATTTTTCTCCTGGGTTTTTGGGCATACACGCACACGTGCCTGGTATGATTTTCAAGCCACTGGGTCCAGGACCTGAACCATGGTCGATCATGTGGGAGTCGAGCAACATAACCACCACACCATCTGCTGGTCCCTAAGATCATCATTTTTAAAAACAAGAAAAATAAAGGGAAAATCAAGCAGTTAGCCTGCGATTTTTTTTTTTTACTTTTTTTTTTTTTTTTTTGA
>NW_006159638.1:3859679-3861281 GCF_000334495.1 Tupaia belangeri chinensis
CCCCCCAGGAGGGATGGTCACGCCACAATCACTTCTCCTCCATTCTCCTCTCGGGATCTTAGGTGCGCACGCACACGTGCCCAGCGTGAGTTTAAGCCACCAGGTCCGGGACTCGAACCACGGTCAACTACATGGGAGTCCAGCAACATAGCCATTACGCTAACTGCTGGTCCCTAGCCTGCCATTTTTATATGTACCTTGGGAAAACCAAATCACTGACAAGGGAGTTCTAATTTATAAAATATTCCATTAAATAAAGGAGGAAACAAAGACAGAACATAACTGTTTTGTAATATATAACTAATTAATGCATCTGGGCTATGATCAGATGCATTAATCTCTTCTATCAAAAATTAAAAATAGAGGCTGGCAGGTGGCATGGTTAAGGGTGCTGAACTCCCACATGGCTAACTGCTGCTCGAGTTCTGTACCTGGAGGCTTGCTTTCTCACCTTCCCTCCTTGCCCACCCCACCCCCCTCACTCTGACAGGTAGGGGGAGAGGGAAGGAGAAGAGAGGAGAAAGAGAGAAGGGGGAAGGAGGAGAGGGAGGGGAGAGGAGAGATTATTTTTCTCTCTCAAAGAAAAATAATTAAAAATAAAAAAGAGAGGGGTCAGAGCAGGTGGCATGGTAGTTAAGGCTCTGGGCTCCCACATGGTCAACCAAGGTTCTAGTTCCGGAACTAGTGGTTTGAAATGCGCACTGGGAACATGTGCATGTGTGGCCAGGATCCCAAGAAGAGAATGCAGGAGAAGGGATTGCAGCGTGGCCATCCCTCCTGGGGGGTGGTTTCTCGCTGTTTCTCCAACTAGTACATGCACCCTGTAACAAAAATCTCTCTAAACTAATTAATTCAAGAAAGAGTCACACCCAGGCTGATGAAAGTTCACATGAACTACCCTAACAAACAGACATACCTCAATCTGACTAATTTTCTATACTTTTTATCAAATTTACTGGAAGTCCAGGAAACAGAAGAACAGGTTAAACTACACAAAGGCAATGCAGTCAGTAAATTCCACAATGTGGTAAAATCTATAGGACAAAGGATCCAGTTCATCAGCAAAGAGGTACAAGATGGCAAAAAGGAAAGAGAAAAAAGAGAACAAACCTATTGTAATTTCTGGGTTTTATTTAGATCTGGATCCAAACAAGATTTTAGGGGGGAAAAATAATAAGATGACTGAAGAGATAAGAACACAAACTATGTATTTTCTTTCATAAAGAAATATCTTTTGGGGCCAGCAGGTGGCGTGGTGAAGGGTGCAGGACTCCCACATGGCCAACCGCAATTCACGTCCCTTTCTCACTTCCACTGTCCCCCTCCCTGTCTCTCTCTGGTCAAATCAAAATTAAGTAACTTCATTTTATTTATTTATACTTTAATTAGACCAGAGAGGGACAGAGTGGCAGGGGAAAGGGAGTAAGAAAGCAAGCCACCAGGTCTGGGACTTGAACCGTGGCCGGCCAGGTGGGAGTCTGCTGCCCTTACCCACTATGCCTCCTGCAGGTCCCAATAATTTTTTTTTTTTTTAGTTTTTATCTTTTTGGAGAGGTTTTTGCTATAGGGTGCATGTGCTTGCCAGAAAAACAGAGAGGGAAA
>NW_006159638.1:3861311-3896366 GCF_000334495.1 Tupaia belangeri chinensis
GGGGGAATGGCCACACCGCAATCCCTTCTCCTTCATTCCCCTCTCGGGATCTTGGGTACACATGCACACGCGCCCAGCATGATTTTAAGTCACCAGGTCCAGGACTCAAACCGCGGTCGAATACATGGGAGTCCAGCGACATAGCCATTACACTAACTACTGGTTCCCATCCCCAATAATTCTTTTTTTTGGAGAGGGTTTCGCTATAGGGCGCGTGCGCTCGCCAGACAGACAGAGACATAGAGACAGAAAGTGAGAAATCACCCCCCAGGGGGGATGGTCACGCCACAATCCCTTCTCCTCCATTCTCCTCTCGGGATCTTGGGCACCCACGCACATGTGCCCGGCGTGAGTTTTAAGCCACGGGGTCCAGGACACGAACCGCGGTCGACTACATGGGAGTCCAGCGACATAGCCATTACGCTAACTGCTGGTCCCAAGAAAGAAATATCTTTTAATGAACATGATAATAGCATCATGTAATGTCTGGGACTTGCTCCAAAACAATCCAAGGTAAAGCTGAAGTGAGTAGGGAGTATATATATAAAAACAGGTCTGCCTCACGTTGAGAGGTGATACAGCTGGGCAATGGCTACATGTACATTCACTGTACATGCTCTCCACTTCTGTATATGTCTGAAATTTTCTTTATAGAAAAATTGCCAAGTGTACTATAAAAACAAGCTATAAACTTGACTTGTTAATTAAAAGAAAAGAAAACAATGCTCTCTAAAGAGCAGGAATAATTAGAAAGTCCTGGCCCCAATCTGTGAAATACCAAGAACGTAACTTACCGAAGCTTCTTCGACAGCAGTGTTCATGTGGCTATGAAAACAGGATCGGTCATCATCTTCGTCCATATACACTGGTGGTTCGTGCGAAGTCATGAAAGTGGAAGGTTTAAAGAGATGCTTATTAAGGGGGTGCTGTCTTCTGCTTGTTGAAGACTAAGTGAGAAAACAAATTTTTAAAATTGGGATACTAGAAAATCACTAAAAGAATAAAAAATTACTTCTAACAAATCTATCAGAAGGACTTTAATTCTATCCTTTAGCATATTTTAATGTCATTTTTGTTTGTTTGGTAGGTTGGTTTTTGTTGTTGTTTTGCTCTGAGGCATATGCACTCGCCAGGGAGAAAGACAAAGTACTCCTTGGGGGCATGGTCACACTACGACCCCTGTTCCTCACCGCTTCTATGGGGATTTTGGGTACACATGTACATGCACCCGGCATGTTTTTCAAGCCACTGGATCTGGGACTGGAAGAACACAGTTGGCCATGTGGGATCCAGCAGCTAAGACCACACCACTGGCTGGGCCTGTCATTGTTTTTTCTGTCAGAATTTTTACAGCACAACCAGCTTTAAGAAACAACCAACCAACCAACCAAAAAAAAAATAAAAAAATCAGGGAACTACCCGAACAATAGTACAGTGGACCACATGCTCAGTATCTAGTTTATGTCCTATCACACGCTTGGCATTTAAATGCTGGCTGCATTAAGCTATTTTTATGGTCATCCTACAGAAGATCAGAGGATAAACTGACCTAAGCCAGACATAAAAGGAAAATTTTAATAGGATTCATCTCTGAAAAATAATTATCTTAAAAACGACTGACTGTATATGCCAATGTCATTTCATTCTCATAATATTCCTATAAAAAGGCAATTATAACCTCTAATTAAAAGGTGAAGAAACTAAGGCCCAGGGAAGTTTTTGTTCATGTGTTACAGCTAGACAGCAGTAGCACCAGGGTTACAAGCGCGGCCTGAGCAGTACGAAAGCCCTCACTCTCAGCTCCTGTGCAGTCTGACACTCCTTATCAACAGCACAGCCACAAAAACACCCTCATCTATATGGAAAGCCATCATTTCACCGGCCTCACAGTTTAAACGTCAACCATGGGAAGGAACCTCTGGGACTATAGTTATGCTGCAGAAAGCAAGCCACCAGGTCCAGGATTCAAACCGCGGTCAGCGATGCAGGAGTCCAGCACCTTCACCATACCACCTGCTGTCCCCAATATTTATATTCTTTCTAATAAATATTTCTGTATCTACAAAGGAGATAGTGATTTTATTTATTACTCGAGCATCCCAAAAACTTTAAGCCCAAAAAGCCTTTCTGATATTTGGTGGTCTCCTTATCCAAAAAGTACTCACGCCACAATCCCTTCTCCTCCATTCTCCTCTCGGGATCTTGGGCACGCACGCACATGTGCCCAGCGTGAGTTTTAAGCCACGGGGTCCAGGACACGAACCGCGGTCGACTACATGGGAGTCCAGCGACATAGCCATTACGCTAACTGCTGGTCCCAAGAAAGAAATATCTTTTAATGAACATGATAATAGCATCATGTAATGTCTGGGACTTGCTCCAAAACAATCCAAGGTAAAGCTGAAGTGAGTAGGGAGTATATATATAAAAACAGGTCTGCCTCACGTTGAGAGGTGATACAGCTGGGCAATGGCTACATGTACATTCACTGTACATGCTCTCCACTTCTGTATATGTCTGAAATTTTCTTTATAGAAAAATTGCCAAGTGTACTATAAAAACAAGCTATAAACTTGACTTGTTAATTAAAAGAAAAGAAAACAATGCTCTCTAAAGAGCAGGAATAATTAGAAAGTCCTGGCCCCAATCTGTGAAATACCAAGAACGTAACTTACCGAAGCTTCTTCGACAGCAGTGTTCATGTGGCTATGAAAACAGGATCGGTCATCATCTTCGTCCATATACACTGGTGGTTCGTGCGAAGTCATGAAAGTGGAAGGTTTAAAGAGATGCTTATTAAGGGGGTGCTGTCTTCTGCTTGTTGAAGACTAAGTGAGAAAACAAATTTTTAAAATTGGGATACTAGAAAATCACTAAAAGAATAAAAAATTACTTCTAACAAATCTATCAGAAGGACTTTAATTCTATCCTTTAGCATATTTTAATGTCATTTTTGTTTGTTTGGTAGGTTGGTTTTTGTTGTTGTTTTGCTCTGAGGCATATGCACTCGCCAGGGAGAAAGACAAAGTACTCCTTGGGGGCATGGTCACACTACGACCCCTGTTCCTCACCGCTTCTATGGGGATTTTGGGTACACATGTACATGCACCCGGCATGTTTTTCAAGCCACTGGATCTGGGACTGGAAGAACACAGTTGGCCATGTGGGATCCAGCAGCTAAGACCACACCACTGGCTGGGCCTGTCATTGTTTTTTCTGTCAGAATTTTTACAGCACAACCAGCTTTAAGAAACAACCAACCAACCAACCAAAAAAAAAATAAAAAAATCAGGGAACTACCCGAACAATAGTACAGTGGACCACATGCTCAGTATCTAGTTTATGTCCTATCACACGCTTGGCATTTAAATGCTGGCTGCATTAAGCTATTTTTATGGTCATCCTACAGAAGATCAGAGGATAAACTGACCTAAGCCAGACATAAAAGGAAAATTTTAATAGGATTCATCTCTGAAAAATAATTATCTTAAAAACGACTGACTGTATATGCCAATGTCATTTCATTCTCATAATATTCCTATAAAAAGGCAATTATAACCTCTAATTAAAAGGTGAAGAAACTAAGGCCCAGGGAAGTTTTTGTTCATGTGTTACAGCTAGACAGCAGTAGCACCAGGGTTACAAGCGCGGCCTGAGCAGTACGAAAGCCCTCACTCTCAGCTCCTGTGCAGTCTGACACTCCTTATCAACAGCACAGCCACAAAAACACCCTCATCTATATGGAAAGCCATCATTTCACCGGCCTCACAGTTTAAACGTCAACCATGGGAAGGAACCTCTGGGACTATAGTTATGCTGCAGAAAGCAAGCCACCAGGTCCAGGATTCAAACCGCGGTCAGCGATGCAGGAGTCCAGCACCTTCACCATACCACCTGCTGTCCCCAATATTTATATTCTTTCTAATAAATATTTCTGTATCTACAAAGGAGATAGTGATTTTATTTATTACTCGAGCATCCCAAAAACTTTAAGCCCAAAAAGCCTTTCTGATATTTGGTGGTCTCCTTATCCAAAAAGTACACATTCAAAATACCACTACTGGGTGCCTGAAACTACAGATGGTACCAAACTCTATATACACTATGATTTTTCCAATACTTATACTTAGGTATATAATGATAATAAAGTTTAATTAGGGACAGTAAGAGATTAGCAACGACAAATAAACAGGAAATTAGAATGATTTTAACAATATAGTATAATGAAAGTTATGTCAATGTAGTTTCTCTCTTTTTTTCCTCTCAAAATGCTTCAAATTATGTACCTATTCTTCTTGGGTGAACAAAGGGAAGAGTCGCTTCCCAGAAAGCATGGAGCAAAATAGTTTATTAAGACTTTATCACATGACTCAGAACGCCACACAGTTTAAAACTTGCATTTTGGGGCCAGCAAGTGGCATGGTAGTTAAGGTGCTGGACTTCCACATGGTAGACCACAGTTCAAGTCCCAGACCTGGCAGCTTGCTTTCTTGCTTTCTCGCTCTCGCTTTCTCTCTCTCGCTCTCTCTCTCTCTCTGCTGAACGCACGTGCCCTATAACAAAATTTAAAATAATAATAATAATAAATTAAATAAATAATTCTTTTTTTCTTGAGAGGTTTTTTGCTATAGGGTGTGTGCGCTCGCCATAAAGACAGACAGAGAGACAGAAAGTGAGAAATCACCCCCCAGGGGGGATGGCCATGCCGCAATCCCTTCTCCTCCATTCTCCTCTCGGGATCTTGGGCATGCACGCACACGCGCCCAGCATGAGTTTAAGCCACCGGGTCCCAGACTTGAACCAAAGTCAACTACATGGGAGTCCAGCAATATAGCCATTACGCTAACTGCTGTTTCCAATATATAATTCTTTAAAATTTGCATTTATTTGTGGAATTTACAATTCAATATTTTCAAACCTTGGGTAAATAAAATCACAGAAAACAAACCATAGATGGGGAGAGGCAGGTGTGATGGAGAATACTGTGTATCAGTCTAAAATCTTCTGAGTAGCATTCATATTACTCACAAGAAAATAGTAAAAAACCATTAAATCTCATCACATTTCAATGAGTAGCAATAATGGAAGTGATTGCATTAATGCCCGATATAATGAAATGCTGAGAATGAATATAATTTTAAAAACAAAACAACTCTGATACATATATATGCTTTCACATAAAAATTCTGACTTTAACAAATTTACTCTAAGCTTTATTTTCATCTGCTTTCTTTTTACCTTTTTGGAGTATATATATAAGTTTGGTGTCCTGCCTGGGACTGGAATGCCAGCTTTAGTCAGCTTTATGAAATACTTTTGTACTCTGCTGGCAACCTAAGGAAACAACACAAGCTTTTTAACATAACAAGATGACATGAATATACTCGTACAGTTTTTTAAAATACACATTTTTATCTAAGGAATGCTAACTATTTAAAATTTATCATAAATCTATAAATAATTTTAAATTGTCCCCAAATACTAGGTCATCTAAAAAGTCATGAAGCTTTTTTTGAAAGAGGAATTTTTGCTATGGGGTGTATGTGCTCACTGGAGAGACAGAAAGAGAAATATCGACCCCCCCCAAAGGGATGACCAAGCCACAATCCCTTCTACGCCATTTTCCTCTCAGGATTTTGGGCACACACAAATACACCCACGCGCCCAGCGTGAGTATCAAGTCTCCAGGTCCAGGACTAGAACTGCACTTGGCCATGTAGGAGTCCAGAGACATAACCATTAGGCCATCTGCTGGTTCCATCATGATGCATTTTTGCAAAGAAAAACACGTAAAAATATATCATGACTTTCTAGACGACCCAATACATTATATTTTAAAATATGGACAAAAGAATCATTAAAATCTGCTCCATTCCAAAGCTAAACACATTATTTTCAACCTGTGAATACTTAGAGCATAAAAATACATCTACCAACATAGGTGGAAGTGTGAACCAGGATATTATAAAATAAATTTTTAGAAAGACGACCATGAAATACTCATGCAATGTCACGAACTCATCAGCACAGTCTAGCCAAAAAGTACAAAATTAAAATACTTATTAAGCGCAAGAGACACTAAGTTCACTATATTATATTTTTTAGTATTTTTTTAATTTTCCAAAGCAGAATTATTTCTGAAATCAACAAAATACCATGCTTTTTAGTAATTTTTAAATATGTAAAAAAACGCTTATTACTATGCTCTATAGCTGAAAATGATACAGCAGATCTACTGATGGCATCTATATTATCCTTAAAAAAAAAAAAACAAACTACGAGAACCACCCCAACAATCTGCAACTATCTTCTCAATTACCTGTTTAGCTGTCCGGTTGCCCAGTTCATCTGCTATCTTCTGCCAGCGTCGAGATTCGACTTCTTCAGGAGGGTATTTCAGGAGCAGCTGTTCAAGCTTTTTCTAAGCCAAACCCAAGACCAAATTTAAGAAAAAAAGCATTTCAATTGAAACTACTGAATTTCTAAACAAATACACATTTCATTTTCAAGTATAATCCTCCCTCCCCACTTAGCCTCCTCATGGTAAAAAGATTCCTAGTTAAGAAGTTAAAACTTTACAGAGAAAGTGAGATAAGCCTATGAAAGACCTTATAAAGGTCTTTTTCACTTAAGAAAAAGACAGCATAGATAATAATAAATTAGCATTTTACATATCTTAAGTGATTTCCGTTGACCATCTTTTCTTGCTAGAATATGTCAAGCTGTTCCCTATAGTTCCGACAAAAACATGTATAAATTCATTTAGATTTAGATTATTAAAGAGGTTTTGCCCTCCTCCTTTTGTGTGGTCTTCTACTCAAATATTTGATTTTAACATCCTGACTTAATATAAATTCTCCTATAGAATAACTTAGATATCTGAAATAAAGGTTTCAACGCTTTTTATACAGCACTAGATGTACCACAGCTTTGGAGGTAAGTCTCCATATGAGGTAGAGGTGTGTCTGAAACTTCACCCACAGACAACTGTAGCTGTACACCCAAATACAATCTCGGCTTTACGCTGAAATGTAAGCTCTGTCCTAGCTTTGTCAGCTCCCCTCCACGACAAAATTAAGAATGCACTTACAAAGCTCAGCTTCACTTGGCCTCGGGTTATTTCTCTCTCCTAAAGCTATATTACAACATTATCTCCTTTATTCCATCCATTACTAATTGCTTCCTAAGAGGTTCTTTTAAAATAATTACCTCCAGAGACCAACAGTTGACGTAATGGCTACGTCGCTGGACTCCCATGTAGTCGACTGGGGTTCGAGTCCCAGACCCAGTAGCTTAAACTCACACCAGTCGCGTGTGTGTGCATGCCCAAGATCCCGAGAGGAGAATAGAGGAGAAGAGATTGCGGTATGGCCACCCCCCATTGGGGGGTGATTTCTCACTTTCTGTCTGTCTCTCTGTCTCTGTCTTTCTGGTGAGTACACACACCATATAGCAAAAACCTCTCCAAAAATAATAATAATTACCTCCAAACAGGAGTTCAAAAATTCTCAAAATCCAAAGAAACATTTTATACAAAAGGTATACAAAAGAAGTCTAAATATGTCAAAATCATGGTTTAGAACATAACCATGAATATAACGATCCTCATCACACTGATTACAGTATTAACAGTATCCTTCGATTTTCTTTTATGAGAACATGCATATATGCAAGAGACAGAGGGAAAAGTTAAAAGGAGAGAAGGAGAAAGAAATAGAGAGATAGCACCCTTGACAGGGTCTCACCATGCCACAATCCCCTCTCCCAGCCCTCCAGCTCCTCAGGATCATGGGTGGCCCCCTATGCCCCATATGTTTTCAAGCTGACTCAGGGATCTGAACCCATGGTCAGTCCTATGGCTTTCATTCTTGCAGGGCACTTGTATTACTACTGCAATGCAGAGGCTGGGCCATTTACTTTTGGATCAATCTACCCAATTTAGAAATATCTATTACCTGTTCTTCAACAGTCCACAACTGGTTAAATGTTTCAGGTTTGGTATCATCACACAGGCGTCCTCTTATCATCTGCATTATAAAACAAGACTTTTTGTCATAGGCAAAATAACAAAGACTACTCTTTGATATAGCCAAATAACACAGATATTATAGGACATTTTATGAATTTCAAAATATTTTAGGAAATTTACCTTTTTAATGTATATATAATATTTTACCATTTACAAAATGGTTTTGCATTCTTTTATTTCTTTTGGCTTCATATCCTAGCAACACTATGATGTAGATAATAACTTCACTGTAAGGATAAGCAAGGTGGGTGCCCAAAGGAACACTGAGGGTCATCTCAATAATAGTGGTAAGGCTGGGGCCTCAAATCCTGGTCACATTCCACTATACAAAAAGAGCTATTATTTTTAGGATGAATACTGAATGTTAGACACTGTATTAACAACATTATATTTATTACCCATTTAATTCTCACAGCAGCACACTAACAAAGGTAATATTAATTACGTTTCTAAAGTTTTATTCATTTCTTTTCTTTTCCCCCTCTGGATAGTTTTTCGCTATAGGGCACATGCGCTCGCCAGACAGACAGAGAGAGACATAGAGACAGAAAGCGAGAAATCACCCCCCAGGGGGGATGGTCACACCGCAATCCCTTCTCCTCCGTTCTCCTCTTGGTATCCTGGGCATGCACGCACATGCGCCCAGCGTGAGTTTTAAGCCACCAGGTCCGGGACACGAACCGCGGTGGACTACGTGGGAGTCCCGCGACATAGCCATTACGCTAACTGCTGGTTCCCTTATTCATTTCTTTAGAGAGGCAGACAGGCATACAAACAAGGAGGGACTCCCGACAGGGGCCTGCCATACTACAATCCCCTCCCTTGTCCCCTGCTGCCTTCCACCCAGCCAGGATCACGGCCAAGCCCCACACACTCAGGCTGACCCAGGATCTGAACCCCAGACCTCCCCACATGGCCACAGCACTGCACAGTGGTACCCAACTGCCTGCACCACCATAGCTAGGCTTTAATTACATTTTCCTTTTTTTTTTTTTTTAAGAATTATTTTTATTTAACTTTATTTACTTATTTTAATTTGACCAGAAAGGGACAGAGTGTGTGTGAAAGAGAGAGAGAGGGAAAGTGAGAAAGCAAGCTGCCAAGTCTGGGATTTGAACCACAATCAGCCATGTGGGAGTCCACCGACTTTAAGCACCATGATCCCCGCCAGCCCCGGCCTTAATTACATTTTCTATGAAAGGGAACGAAAGCTTAGAGACTTTCATACAAATAATATCTAAAGTTTCATAGCTAGTAAGCTGGGATTCCAACCCAGGTTTCTCTTAATTTCAAAGTTCATATCCCCATCATCTTCCAATGAAATACTGTTTTAATTTTAAGAATACAAAAACAGCTAAATGTTAAAACGTTTTGTCTACAACTTTTCCAACTCTCCTATTTCATACCGCTTACCTGAGGACGACTGTTTGAGCCTTCTGGACCATCACTCAAAGGCAACATAGAATAAGAAAGGGATTCTCCATCCTTCTTCGGATCTAAAGGACTTTTTGGTCTAGCAGGTAAACCTACTAAAAACAAGGCCATGTATAGATTTTTTAAAGCAAAACATTGCAAGATGTTTCTATACTTAAATTCTTATCATGTGATTTCTTACCTTTATCGAAAACTAGCTTAACTCTCCTAGTATGTCTTTTACGATTTTTAAATTCTCTCTCAAAGTTCCCAAGACTATTGGTGTATTGGTCCCATATGATCTCAGGCAACTGCACAACCCTCTGTGGATATGGAAGCCCTATATCAGCCTGGGAACAGAAAAGAAAAAACGAGTGACGTTCTAAACCTATTACAGTCAAGAGGGCATTTCTAGTCACTGTTTTAATACAATGGACAATAAACTTAATTAAAAGAATAAAAATCTAAACATTAGATAATAACATTCAAGATAATAAAAGGAAAAATGATTTTGACAAAATATAAATACTACTCTTAGAGTTCTAAATCTAAACTGCATAGATATACAATACAATATCACCAAGATACTTTAAACATAAATACCAAAGCAAAAACAGTATTATCCAAAAAACAACAGATGAAATTTGTTTAACTAAAATGCAATGGATAAGACCTGATGTACACAATTCATTTTAAAAGTACCCCCGTGTTAATTACTTACTCATAACACATTATTTTCACCATCTATAAATATTGACCACAATTACAAAAATCATGACATCATGAGAATCTAAACTACATCTTTAATTCACTTGAAATTCAGTTATTTTACCGATCATCACTAGAGAAATCATTAGTTGTCATAATTAGTAAAACCAGGTCATTGTGATCTGCATCTGTTCATAGAGATAGGTGTAAGCATTTGTCAGAATTCACAAAATGGTACAATTAGGACTGTGGACTTCACTGTATGCAAATTTCACCTTTAGAAAGAAAAAGGTTTAGAAAGAATTTGTTACCTATGTGCATGTTGAACTGTTCTGATGTGTAGTATGTATGTCTGCAACTTTGGAATAATCTAACATATTCCATCTATCTTAAAATATGATGGGATGATGGAAAGAGGATTGACATATATATATGACAGAGCAAACACAAGTGAAGTATTTCATATCTCAAATGCTTGGGACTGGAAGTGTTTCAGAATGGATATTTTTCACATTTTGGGATATGTGCATGTAAACAATGAGAGGTCTTGGAGACAGGACCCAAGTCTTTCCTAACACCATCAATTTTAGTTGAACGTGCTATGAACAACCAGTATGAGCACTGTTATCTTTTTGTACCAGCTACTTGTTTAATAACAGCAATGTAGAATCCATAAACTTTTTAAAGGGAACCAATGTGAAGAGAAAAGGTACAACAGGACTCTAATAACTTTAAAAGTTTTAACAAATCAATATAGGGATTCTGTATCTCTTATGATAATGAATGTTCTCTGCAAGCATGGAGAAAAAGAAATGTCTCCCAAGTAACGTAGCCAGAAAAATTCAAGTGATAAGTCTAATACATCTAACAAAATAAAGTCCCCAGGCTACTCTCTCGGTAACTAGTAGAACACTGCAACTCACTAAATCAGGAAAACCACAAAAGCCATTAAATGAGGGACCAGCAGTTAGCGTAATGGCTATGTTGCTGGACTCTCATGTAGTCGACTATGGTTCAAGTCCCGGACCTGGTGGCTTAAACTCACACCGGGCGCGTGTGCGTGCGTACCCAAGATCCCGAGGAGAATGGAGGAGAAGGGATTGCGGCGCGGCCATCCCTCCTGGGGGGGGGGGGTGATTCTCACTTTCTGTCTCTCTGTCTGTCTGGCAAGCGTACATGCCCTATAGCAAAAACCTCTCCAAAAAAAAAAAAAAAAGCCATCAAATGATACAAGATAAATTTATTTTAAAGGTAAAAGTTATTCCTTTTCATGGTTTTATAGCTTTAACCTTCTCACAACACTGATTAATATTACATCCCTCAAATTACCAAGCAAGACAAGTCCCTAATTTGAGACTCTTACTATAGCACAAATGCACATCTAGATCACCTCCATATTTATGTACCAAGCAAATCACTATAAAAACTTGTATCACTTCAGTGGTTAACAACTAAATGTAGAAGTTCTGTTGTAAGGAAAACAAAACAAAAAAAAATCACGAGGAATTTTCACACGCACACACCTATACACACACACACATCATATCATCAGACTGGCCCTATAGTCCAGTGGTTAAGGAAGCCGGATTCCTTATTTCTGACCATCGTTCAAATTCTAGCCTTGGCAGCTTCAAAAACACAATGGACATACACTCAAAATCCCAACAGGATGGAGAAATGGAAGAGGGGAGCTGCAGCATGACACACCCCATTTACAGACGCTTTCTCCTTCTCTTTCTCTCTGAAGAGCACACATACCTCTGACAATGAAAAAAGCGGGGGAGGGCAGTCCTGTAGCACAGTGGCTAAGTGCTGAGCTTCACCCACAATGTGAATCCCAGCCCCAGTGCTTTGAAAAGGCATGCCAGGTGTATATGCACACATGCCCCAAATCTTGATGGGAAGCAGAAAAAAAAGAAAAAGGACTGTGGAATGACCACACCCCGTCAGTTTTCTCTCCTCTCCTCTCTTCTCTTTTCCTCTCCTCTCTCTAGTGCACACATCCTCTGACAGTTAAAAAAAAGAGACATGTCAAAATTAAGTACAATTTATACTTCCTCCTCATGACCTCTGTTTAAAGACATTTTTAAAATCTATTTTTATTACCACTGTTTCCTTTCTCAATATGCCGATGTACAAAAGTAACCCAAAAAAAGCAGTTAATAAATCCTGGAGTATTTTTTCTTTAAGCGTTCCTAATCCTGACATTCTAAAAGCAGAAGAAAGAAAACAAGATGAGACGGTAAAAGAAAAAGCTAGGAGAAAATAAAGGTTAGGACAAACTTCTTTTTCTTTTTTTGAGAGGTTTAGGGTACGTGCACTCACTAGAAAGACAGAGAGACAGAGAGACAGAAAGCAAGAAATCATCCCCCTCAAGTGGGATGGCCACACCACAATCCCTTCTCCTCCATTCTCCTCTCAGGATCTTGGCACACACACACATGCACCCAGTGAGTTTAAACCACCGGGTCTGGGACTCGAACCGCAGTTAACTACATGGGAGCCCAGTGACGTAACCATTATGCCATCTGCTGGTCCCAGGACAAATTTCTATGCAAATATTACTAAAAGCTCCTAGTTATTTTCAGTTGGGTAAATTTTATTCAGTTGTGTTTGGTGGGAGTGGAGGAAGGTGGTAACCTGCCTTCAGTAATATTGCTGATTATAGATGGGGGGAAAGAATTAAATATTTAAAAATATATACCCGTATTTTAAAAAACCACCAAACTCTAAGTCATTAACAAATAAATCTTAATAAATCTTAAAAACTGCTCAGTGCATACCTTCTTCTGGAGTTTTTCCACAAATCCAATAGGATTTTTCAGTGCTTCTCTCTGGTGTCTGCCTAAACTTTCAAGGTCTTGGACTGCTTGAGAGCGCTGAGCTTCTAGTACAGCAATTGTCTGTAATAGCCTCTGGTAACTACAGACACAAAGAAAAGCATCTTACTAAAATTGTCTAGTAACAACAATAAATAAAAACTGAGTTCAAGCCATGATCTACTATTAAGTCACACAGACTTTTTAAAGTTACCTGAAAGAGTTTAGTAAAACATATTACTGGGAATAAATGAGGTCTTCCCGAGTTACGAAGGACCTAGTCAGAAAATATCAGTTAGAGAAAGCAAAGCCTTCTTCCCCATTTTAAGTTTTAAATTTCTGAACCTGAATAAGTAATAAGAAAAAAAAAGTAACATGACTTTCCAACAAGTCATTACAAAACTGCTAAATAAAAAAATGAAAATCATAAAATGTTAGCAATACGAAGGCTCACGACAGTCAGCTGCTCTGCTGTACGCTGCTGGAATAAGGAAGCTGAGGCACATTTTCTTGCCCAGAGTCGCAAGACTCTGTCATATAATTCAAGCATTCTCACAGGTCTCATGGTTCTCATTTATTCTATTTTAGAGATTTACTTTCCCATCAACAAATGTATTATTTTTTCCTTCAGCATTTAAGTTAATAACAAATGTTCAATTCTAAAGTGCTGAGCATTTATAGAGAAGACTATAAAGATCCAGTTATTTCCCTGCCTGTGATGGCCCCTCTGGCACAGCTAACAAACAGTTTAATCCACACAGATCTACAACTTATCATTATCTTGAAATCGCAGTACAGTAGTTATAAACTAATTAATCCCCCCACACATTATTTTGGCTCAGAGATTATCTTCTCTAACATCTAATTTCACACATCAATACACATATACAATCATATTAATCCAAAAGCTCTGAATGTTTAAACATATTGTGCAGAGAGAATAGTCATTCCAAGTTCACTTTAAAGTAAGCAGTTGAAGACCAGTTCCATGGCCTGGGGGTTAAGACAGTCTTGGCCACAGAGGTTTGAAAAACTCTCTGAGCACATGTGTATCCACGCCCCCAAATCCTGACAGGATGAAGAAAAGGAGAAGGGATTGCGATGTGACTGTGGGGTGTTTTCTCCTCCACCCTCTCTCAGATTCTTTGTTTCTTTCTTTCTATAAAGAGTGCTTGTACTCTCTGGCAAATTACAAAAAATAGTCAGTGGTTAAGTCCTTAAAGTATTATTATGAACCTTTTTTTTTTTTTTTTTTTTTTTTTACTATCATAAGGCATATGCACCAGAGAGAAGAGAGGGAGGGAGAAACCACGCCCCAGCAAGGCATGATCCCACCATAATCTCTTCTCCATTTCTACAGCCTGTCCAAATTTTGGGCATGCATGCATGCACATGCACCCAGTGCAAAGCACAATTTTTCTTTATATTTTCAAACACATTTCATTCTGTTTCCCACTAGACTGTAATCTCCATAAAAGCCAACACATCTGCATATCCACCGTTTTGTTTAGCCAATATATAGCACGCTTCTTAGCAAATACTTTTTCAATGAACCAATGAATGGATGGACTTTCTTGTAATCAAAAAAGTATACTGGATCTCTCAAGTTCAGAAGTCAACTAACAGGCAAAAATAACAAGGGTGAAACAAGGTAATTTTGAGGTTCATAGTCATGATGTACTTAGAATAAGATTTTTTCTATCAACCTGAACATTTCTGTTACCTGTCTAAAATAAATCATATTATCAAATCCTTTTTAACTAACTCTTACAGAAATGTTTTAAAAGTAAGGTAAATCTTGGGACCAGCCATTGATATAATGGCTATGTCATTGGACTCCCATGTAGTCAACTGCAGTTCAAGTCCCAGACCCAGTGGTTTAAACTCACGTTGGGTGTGTGTGCATGCGTGCCCAAGATCCCAAGAGGAGAATGGAAAAGAAGGGATTGCGGTATGGCCATCCCCCCTGGGATGTGATATCTAGCTTTCTCTCTTACTGTCTCTCTGTCTTTCTGGGGAGTGCACCAGAAAGCAAGATCTATAGCAAAAACCTCTCAAAAAAAAAAAAAAAAAAAAAAGGTAAATCTGCTAACACTTAAGAATAAGATTCATGTTAAAGATACTTCAATTAAAAGTTAAAACTCTAAACTGGAAAGCTTAGGCCATAAGTCATTCATGGATAAGTTACAAAAGTTAAACCTAAATTCACTTTCGCTAATACTTCTCTTTCTTTGAGGTGTAGAGGGTATACAAATCCTGTCTCTACTGGGTGTTTCTACTACACAGGCTCATCCAGGCTCAATCCTACAATGATAATAGTGAGCTGAGTGCCAAGAAGCTATCCTCTCTGCAACACTCTGAACAGTCATGCTTCCACACGTCCAAAACTCCTATTCCGCTATCTGAATATAACCAGAGAACTTTCCCTGGTATTTCCGTCCACTTTAAGCAGAAGTTACACACTTCAGTATGACGTCAACTATTATGAGCCTATTAAATTGCAGCAAACTGCTTGCTGTAGGCACAGCAACAATGAGGCAAAAGAATAGTTATGAAAAAACAAGTTAAGGCTTGAAAAAATGCTACAGTTAAGTTACAAGGCAACTGTCGTTTGCTATGTTTACAGCAAACAGACATCAGGAAGAAAATCCTCTATTTGAAGCCAATAAATTACAACAATTATAATAATTTTTACTCTATATAAATTGCTGCACAGTAAATCTGACTTTAAAAAAAAAAAATTCTAGGGACCAGCAAGCAGGTGGTGTGGTGGTTAGGGTCCTAGATACTCCCACATGGCCCACCACAGTTCAAGCTGGACCTACTGGCTTGCTCTCTCACTAACCCCCCTTTTGTGTGTGTATATGTGTGTGTGTGTGTGTGTTTGTGTGTGTAAGTGTGTGTGTCTGGTCAAATTAAAATATATATGAGTAAATAAAATTAAATAAGTAATTTTTTAAAAAAAATTTTCAATAAAGACAACAACAAAAGTGTAACACTTCAACATCAACAGGGGGGGGCTATTTTTAATTATTTATTTACTTACTTACTTACTTATCATCTGTTATAGGAGATAAGCACCATCAGAGATGAACATAGAGAGAAGAGAGACACTGAGTAAAAACGTACCCCTCAGGGGATGGCCATGCCGCAATCCCTTTTCTTCAATTATCCTTACAAGATTTGGGACACACACACCTACACACCCAACGTGCTTTTCAAGCACAGGGTCCAGGACTCTAATCACAGTCAGCCATGGAGGATGCAGCCGCCTTAACCATGCCAGTAGCTGGTCCTCAACCGCAATTTTTCATCTCTTTAGTTAAGAAGAAATGATTATCAGATTTAAAAGTATAGGATAAACACTGGTAAAGACTTAAGCCCAGGAGACCAGCAATTGGTGTAATGGCTATATCGCTGGACTCCCATGTAGTTGACCATGGTTCAAGTCCTGGACCCAGTGGCTTAAACTCAAGCCAGGCACATGTGCATATGTGCCCGAGGTCCCGAGAGGAAAACAGAGAAGGGATTGCAGCATGTCCATCCCCCCTGGGGGGTGATTTCTCACTTCCTGTCTCTCTGTTTCTGTCTGGAGAGCGCATGCACCCTATAGTAAAACCTCTCCAAAAAAAAAAAAAAAAGACTTATGCCCAAAAAAGACTGTCAGGAAACTGAATTTAACTGTTCTATCTCAGGTAACTTGAATTATTCCCTAGAGTACTCAAAGATTTTTACCAATAAGACTATCATCTATATCCTTGTCTAGATATGAAGAAATTATTAAAAAACTAGCTGATATCTAAAAAACAGTACAACATAGATAAAATTACTCACTCCACTTTCAAAAGCAATCTACAAAAGTTGATGCAAGTCTGCATCCAAGGCAAGATTCACTTGTTTATAAATTCAACGACTATTTACTAGAAAAACATAGCACTACCCTAAAAACTTCAGCAATTACCAAGACAAATCAGGCACAGAACTTCGGTATAATAGGGTGTTCCTCCAGAGAGGAAGAAAAATAATTAGATGAAAGTGTGAATGGGACAGGCTGGCCATGTTATTGGAGACAGAGGACAGGTACATCAGGGTCTCCCATACAATCCCACCTGCGTTTTGGTGTGTTTCAAATTCTACATAATAAATTTAACAAGTAGGACCAGCAGATGGCATAATGATTACATCACTGGTTCTCACGTAGTAGACCGTGGTTCAAGCCTAGGACCTGGTGGCTTAAAACTCAAGCCAGATGAATGTGCATGTGTACCCAAAATCCAGAGAGGAGAATGGAGAAGGGACTGCAGAGTGGCCATCCCCAGTGTAGGGTGATTTCTTGCTCTCTCTCTCTGTTTTTGTTGCTCCAGTGAGCACATGCACCCTATATAGCAAAGATCTCTCTTAAAAAAAAAAATTGGGGGCTGGCAAGTGACGTGGTGGTTAAGGGCACTGGAACTCTCACATGGCCAACTGTGATTCAAGTCCCGGACCTGGCAGCTTGCGTTCTCACATTCTCTCTCTCTCTCTCTCTCGTTCCTCTCTGGTTAAATTAAAATAAAGCTAAATAAAATAATTCTTTAAAAAAATTTAAGAAACAAAAAAACAAACTCCAACTTTGTATAAATTAACAGGGAAAGCGACCACTACACTCCTCCTAAACTGGTCAAATCACATCTGCTACTACATTCAGCTCTGCTTTGAGAAAAACAAGCGAGTTCATAAACAGACAAGAAGGATGAGCAACTATGGACTAAGAAATAGCAAGCATCTAACATTTACTGAATGTGTATTATATATCAAACATGTACAAATGTAACATACAATTTTAAATCAGATACCATAGGTGACAAACATGCTGTAAGGGCTATTTAGGGGATAAATGGAAAAATTTAAATATAGATTATGGATCACATCATTTCACTGTACCATTATTAAACTGCTGTGGTACAATTATGGTGCTTAAGATGATGCAGAGAAATGTCTTTATTTAAAGAGATATACACTAAAGTATAATAGTGATGTCTATAGCCTACTTTAAAATGGCTCGGGGAAAAGAAAAGTGTATTATACAAGATGGAAGGGCAAATAAAAGAAGGACAAAGGATAAAGTCAGATTTTTAACAACTCTCTTGAGTCTAGGAATTTACATTTTTAACAAAATAAGTTTCATAGGACTAAAGTTTATGAATCACGTTTCAAATTGTTTCCCCTAAAAAAAAAAAAGAGGAATATTTCAACTCTAAGATCTTATTTCTGACAACAAAATTCTTATTTGGGGCAATAAAATTCATTTAAAATACTAAGCAACAAAATCCCTTAAATTACCTATTAAATATGAAGTATTTATATATCAATGAGTACTGATAGTTCTCTTAAACTAAAGTTAAGCAATTTATAAAATAGCTAAGTATAAACTATGCAAGATTCTCAACTAGAACCAGTTATTTTACAATATTAGGACCAGCAGTTGGCATATGGCTATGTCGCTGGACTCCCATGTAGTCGACCACGGTTTGAGTCCCAGACCTGGTGGCTTAAACTCACGCCGGGCACATGTGCACGCGTGCCTAAGATCCCAAGGGGAGAATGGAGGAGAAGGAATTGCAGTGTGGCCATCCCCCTGGGGGGTGATTTCTCGCTTTCTGTCTCTGGAGAGTATACACACCCTATAGCAAAAACCTCTCCCAAAAAAAAGAAAATATCAATATTAGAAATAAAACTGTTATTATCATCTGAGATGAAGAAGTGTAACTCTAAACTCCAACTCTAGACAAAAATAATGTATATTTGTAATACAATGTAAAGAAGTTATTGTGAGCTAGATTTTTTAAATTTTCATAAATTAAGATTCTAGTAAGCTATGTCAGAACAGGCAACTCAGGGATCTTGTATTGTTCTATTCCCATAGAGAAGCATCTCGGGTATCTTCTATTGTTTTATTCCCATGGAGACTCCTCAAAATAGTAAAAATAGAACTACCATATGATCCAGAAATTCCACTACTGAGTATACATCTAAAAGAAATTACTATGTTGTACAAATAACTGCATTCTCATGTTCACTGCTAACATATGGATTCAATCTAAGTGATTATCAATGGATGAAGTAAAGAAATTTTGATATACAGATACAATAGAATACATTCAGTCTTTAGAAAAAGGCAATTCTTTTGCAACGACATGGATGAACCTACAGACATTGTGTTACCCGAAATCCAGGCACAGAAAGACGAATACCACATGAGTCCCTTGTACGTAGAATTGAAAAAGCTGAACTCAAAGAAACAGAGTGGAACAGTGGTTACCAGGAGCTAGGTAGGGGTGGGGCAAACTGGGGAGATATTTATCAAAGAATACAGAATCTCAGTGAAACAGGAGAAATAAATGAAAAAAATCTACAGTATAATATAGTAACCATAGTTTAAAACAGCATACTGTATACATGAAAACTACCACGAGCAGATTTTAAGTGTTCTCAATACAAAACATTTAAGTATGTGAGGCAATGCACATGTTAATTAACTCGCTTTAGCCATGACCCAACGCATATATTTTGAAACATCATGTTGTACACGATATATACGAATTTCACTTATCAGTCAAAAAATTAATTAAACATTTTAAAACAAAAACTTTTCTTAAATATTTAAAAATTATGCAAAGGAAATCAGTATTTATGGAGTGTCCTTATATAAACTATAAATTGTTTGATGATCTCTACTTTTATCAGTTGTATTTTAAATATTTTGCTTTCACAAAGTCATTAAGACTTTTTGGTGAGCTTGAAATACTTCTTGAAACCTGCACCTAAAGCTGCATCCATCTGTCACTCATGGTGCTAGAGTTTTGCTGATAATTCAGTCTTGAAACCCATTGGCGTATGGATCCATTATAGCCATTTTAAGTTCCTACAGCATATTTTTAAATTACGTCTTTATTGTAATAGCTCTACCTATGACTTTCTGCTACTATCTGAAGACTGGAATAATGGACTTGAAATGTTTGCACAGGACTTTGATGGGATTTAAATATCTTATACATAGGGATTTTAAACTATTTTCTATAGCAAAACAAGTTAAAATATTTGGAGAAAAATTATAAATTTAAGTAAGACTATCTTGAGAAAGCTGGAATTGATCATATTTTTTCTATTTTCCTCAGTTTCCTGGGATTCTTTTCTGTTGGTGTACATTTTACAATACTTGAAAAAGTAGATTTGAGAAGGAAAAAGAAAGTCATTGAGACTATCTACAGCTGCTGGTAACTTTCTGATGAATTATTGGTTTTTAGAACTAAACATAAAAAGCCTAACAAAATACAATACAGAGATAACTCTCCCATCTCCAAAAAAATGTAATCATAATTGAGATTTCCCAGAGAAACTGTTTTCACTCATATTTATGTTGAGTTATACTTACAAATCCTGATCATAGAATAAACTCATGAAGACCAGGTCTTAAGTAATGTAATAAATACATTGATTTTATTAGACTTGAGAGAAATAAAATCCATTACTTTCCACTCTTCCTTTCTTCCTTTCCCAGAGGGGTGTGTGTGCTCAGTAGGAAGACAGTGAGACAGAGAGGGGTAATAAAAAAGCATCCTTTAAAGGGAAGCAGCCAAGCCATAATCCCCTCTCCATTTCTTCACCCACTGGAATTTTAAGGAGCATGTACACATGCCTGGCATGGTTTTCAAGACATCAGGGTCAGGACTAGAACCACCTAGTCTGCCTCATCAAAGTCAACCATGTGAGACCCAGTTCCTTTAACCATTAGGCCATAGTTTCTACTTTTTTTAAGGCATCTACTTTCCCTCTGTCACTATTACCCTATAATAAGTGAATGTGCCCTGTATCAAAAACCTAAAAAAAGAAAAGAAAAGAAAAAGAAAAAAACAGCAAGCCCTTCAAAAATGACCAAAAACAAAAAATAATTGCATGAGAGGGAGAGAGAGGCAGTACCCGACAGGGTCTTTTTTTTTTAATTTTTTTTCTCTTTTTGGAGAGATTTTTGCTATAGGGCGCATGCGCTCGCCAGACAGACAGAGACAGACAGAAAGCAAGAAATCACCGCCCAGGGGGGATGGCCATGCCGCAATCCCTACTCCTCCATTCTCCTCTCGGGATCTTGAGCAGGCAGGCACACGCGCCTGGCGTGAGTTTAAGCCACCAGGTCCGGGACTCGAACTGCAGTCGACTACGTGGGAGTCCAGCGACATAGCCATTGCGCTAACTGCTGGTCCCCCAACAGGGTCTTCATGCTACCGTCCACCACCAGCAGTAGCACAGTGCTAACACCATGCTCTGCAACGCCAACACCAAATGGCTGTCCTAGATCTGCACCCCAAGGCACACCCCAGGTGCGTGCACATGCCCATGACCCTAGCTGGCTGAGGTGGCGACTGAATCAGCGTGAGGGTCCTGTTGCGGATGCTTATCTGCCTCTCTCTCATGCACTGAAAACAAAATAAACATTAAACAAACAATGGTTCCCATATTTTTCACTCTAAATACTTCTACTGGTAAAAAAAAAAATTTTTTTTTAAAGATTGTGAGGCTTGCTCCCAATTTAGGTACACTTCTTTACTTATAAGTTATATATTCTACTGTATTTACATTCCTATGACCACATGCAGAAAGACCCAGAACTTCTTTAAAATTAGAAAAAAAATAAACAAACAGCATTTTCTCCCTATCTCCCAAAGGATCATCTTGAATACACCAAGGTATGTACATGACCCTCCCACTGTTTTTTAGTTGCTTTTTTGAAAAGTGTTAAAGTTCACAAAATATAAAATGTGTCATTATAAGCATCTTAAAAGTGTATAATTAAGTGGCATTAAGTTCACATCATACAACCATCACCATTATCTAGTTCCAAAACAGTCTCACCACTCCGAAAGGAAGCCCTATACTCTATTAAGCTGTCACTGCATTCTCCCCTCCCTCTAGTCCCCTGCCACCATTAACTTGCTTATCCTAGATATTTCACATAATGGAATCATGGCCTAGTTACGTGGCGACATGCTGGCAGTTATGTGCTACTGCAAGTTTAGATTCCTGGGTCAGCCTGAAAACACATCAGGCTCAGAGAAGCGTTCATAATTCAGAGGAGCTGGAGAGCTGGGCAAAGGGGACCGTGGTGTGCTCACGCCTTTGAGGATGCTTTTTCTCTGTCCCCCTTTCTTCATCCTCCTCCTCTACACCCTCCTCCCACCCTCCCTTTCTCATTCTCTCCTCTCCTGCACGTGTGCTCATATGCTCTTTCACTGAAAAAAAAATTTAAAAAGGGATCACATGAGACCTGTTGTCTAGATTCCTTCATTAGCATATTTCCAAGACTCATTATAATGTGCATCCATACCTTATTCCCTTTTTACAGATGAGTATTTTCCCTTGTACTGATCTAACTTGCTTTGCGTAACCATTGAACTAATGGACATTTGGGTGTTTCCACCTGTTGACTATCGTATATTATGTTGCTATGAACATCTGTGCACTAATTTTTTGTTTTAACAGCTGTTTTAAATTATTTTGGTTATGTTTCTGGAGGTAGGATTGCTGGATCATACAGTAATTCCATGTTAACTTATTGTTCTGTGTTAGCTTCTTGAGGGACCATCACACTGTTCTCCAAAGTGAATGCACAGTTCTACAATACCACTAGCAGTGTATGAGGGTTCCCAGATCCCATTGTATAGAAAACTAAATGATCAAGAATACAAGTTGACCCAAAGACCAAATGGTCTATAATGGGCATTTTATAAAAGCATTATTTATTTCATTTTATTTATTCATTCATTTATTTTAATTTGACCAGAGAGAGAGACACATAGAGAGAGAGAAAGAGAGAGAGAAAGCAAGCCACCAGGTCCAGGACTTGAACTGTGGTCAGCCACGCGGGAGTGTCTGGCCCCTTAACCACCACGCCACCTGCTGGTCCCCTACAATGGGCATGTTTTGACAGCTGCATTGCTCACCATCCTTTTCTTCTGGAAGACACTCTTGCGGAAGGGCAGGCCAATGCAGTCTATTTTGTTTGCTTGTTTTTTTGTTTGTTTTTTTTCCTCTAACCATTGTCACTGAAAATTTGTCAGGGATGGGAATCCCTGGCCCAGGGGATTCAATCTACTGGACAGTCAATAACTAGGTCTTATTTAGAGAATCCGAAAAGGCTGTGGGGATGAAAGGTCACACAGAGTTGAGACTAGGAAGCCAACAGCATTTGTAAACGGAAATTACCAAAAACAAAAAGGGAGGTGTGCAAAATGATGTGTAAAAAACCAGTGTGCAGGACCAGTAGATGGCAAAATGGTTATGTCGCTGGACTCTCATGCAGTCAACCACAGTTCAAGTCCCAGTCCCGGCAGCTTAAACTCACACCAGGAACATATATGCATGCATGTGTGCCCAAGATCCTTAGAGGAAAATGGAGAAGGGATTGCAGTATGGCCATACCCCTAGGGGGTGATTTCTTGCTTTCTCTCTCTCTCTCTCTCTCTGTCTCTGTCTCTCTGGTGAGCGCACACACCCTGTAGCAAAAATCTTTCTCAAAAGTAAAAAAAAGTGGGCACTGAAGAAAAAGCAGAAGTGAAAAAGCATATATAATCCTGGAAAATGACAGGTTACATTTCTCAAGACCTCGCTAGACTGTATTTCCTGACTTAGATAAGTTATCTACTGTTGTTTATTTAAAATAAACCTTTCATTTGTTCGTTTGAGCTACTCTGAGTGGATTTATGATCCCTGAAACCAACAACCTCTATTACTGAAACAAGCTCTGACTACCTTACTTCCCTTGCTGGTTTCAAATAGCTTAAAGTGGTTCCTTATCAGTCATATTTAATCTGAATATCTACACAGGAATTTTTTTTTGAGAGGTTTTTCTCTATAGGGCACGTGTGCTTGCCAGTCAGACAGAGAGAGATAGAGAGACAGAAAGCGAGAAATAACCCCCCCCCCAGAGGGGATGGCCACGCCGCAATCCCTTCTCCTCCATTCTCTTCTCGGGATCTTGGGCACACATGCACACATGCCCGGCGTGGGTTTTAAGCCACTGGGTCTGGGACGCGAACCACAGTCAACTACGTGGGAGTCCAGCGACATAGCTATTACGCTAACTGCTGGTTCCTACACAGGAATTTTTTTTAAGAGAGATTTTTGCTATAGGGCATGTGCCCTCACCAGAAATCACTCTGCGGGGGGTGGGGGGGGGATGGCCATGCTATGATCCCTTCTCCTCCATTCTCCTCTCAGGATATTAGACATGCATGCACATGCACCTGGTGTGAGTTTCAAGCCACCAGGACTGGGACTCGAACAACGGTCGGCCATGTGAGAGTCCAGCAATGTAACCACTAAACCATCTGCTGGTCCCACACAGGAAATTTTAAAAGTATCTTCATTTTTTTAAATTATTTTATTTATTTATTTACTTATTTTTAAGTTTGCTATAGAGCATGTGTGCTCACCAGAGTGAGAGAGAGAAAGAGGGAGCAAGCTACCATGTCCAGGACTTGAACCACAATTGGCCATGCTGGAATTTCAGCGCCTTAACCACCATGCCACCTGCTGGTTCCAAATCTGATTTAAAAAAAAAAAAAAAGACACACATTTCTATAGGCTTCCAAAAATTATTTTCCCCCCTGGGGACCTTAGGATTCTTATGGGTACAGACCTTAAAATAGGACCCTTCAACTTGTTCCTAATGCCCACTCTTTTTTTTTTTTTCAAGAGGTTTTTGCTATAGGGCGCGTGCACTCGCCACACAGACAGAGAGAAACAGAGAGACAGAAAGCGAGAAATCACGTCCAGGGGGGATGGTCACGCCGCAATCCCTTCTCCTCCATTCTCCTCTTGGGATCTTGGGCACGCACGCACACGCGCCCGGCGTGAGTTTTAAGCCACCAGGTCCGGGACGTGAACCGCGGTTGACTATGTGGGAGTCCAGCAACATAGCCATTACGCTAACTGCTGGTTCCCAAATGCCCGCTCTTCTAAACTATGCAGGAATCCTTCAGTTCTCGCTCTTAAATGCTGAATGCAATTGTATCATAGCCAATATTATAAAAGCTTCACAACCAACTAGAAAAAACCCCGATCACCAGTCAGATAAGAATTTACAAGCCAGTCAGTGGTACGGGGGTTAACGTGCTGGATCCCACGTAGCCCACTGTACCATTCGAGTCCTGGACCCGACAGCTTGCAGGTGCATGCTTGCGTGCGTGTGTCCTAAAGGCAAAAGACTGGAGGAGAAGGGACTGCACTGTGGCCATTCACCCTGGGGGAAGCTTCCTCACTTTCTCTTTCTCCCGCAAGCATGAATGCTCTATAACAAAGTTAAAAGAGTCACATATTTTCCCTATTCCAGAGTTGAGACTACCTACATTATTAAAAAAACAGTTAACTGTTAACATTTGAAATGTTCACTTCCTATTCTGGAATTGCAAATATATGTTTTTGTTTTTATTTAATAGAGACAAGTTAGCAACTTGTAGTTACAACCTAACACTGTAAAAAGCTACAAACCTAAAATACAACCAAACTATGTATCTGTTAAGCTATATGTATAATATCATTACATAGTAACTCTAAAGAAATGGAATATTCCATTTTTAATTACTCTAAATAACATCTATTTAAAATTATAAGTTTACAGAAAAAGTTGAAAACTATCCTGAAAATCTTTAGTAGAACACACATATAAAAAGGAAAAGGACAGACCCAGGTGTAGTAGCACAAGCTGGATGATGCTACCACTGGACAAGTTACGTCCACGTGGGAGGCCCAGGTTCAAGTCTCCCCCCATCCCCACAAGCCAAGTGTGGTAACAAATGTAGTCCCAGCTACTCAAGAGACCAAGGCAGGAGAATGTTGACATAGGGAGACACTGCCGTATTCATCTTTTGTTTGTAAAATTTGAAGTCCAGATTTCTCTAAAGTGGTAAAAAAGTCATCACTAGCACTAAATAAATTCATAACCGTAAGAGACAAACTGGAAATTTCTCCATCGATACATCAACCAACCAGAAAGACATGGCTCCATCAGAGCACTTGCAGTCCACTACATGCTTATAAGGGACTGTAACTTGCTACAAAAAAGCCCACAAAGGACAACTAATCTGTCTTGGGAAGGTAAGAAAGATTTCTCAGGGACCAGCAGATGGTGCAATGATTACATCACTGGACTCCCATATAGCAACTGTAATTGAAGTGCCCAACCCAGCAGCTTAGAACACATGCCAGGCGCATGTTGTTCATGCCCAAAATCCCAAGAGGAGAACAGAAAAGGAACTGCGGCATGCCCATCCCCCCGGGGGGTGATTTCTGTCTCTCTGGTGAGTACACACACCCTATAGCAAAAAAAATCTCTCTAAAAACAGAAAAGAATTCTCAGAGAATATGTCTAAACCAAGAGAGCAATCTTTGTAGACAGAAAGCAGTAACTAGGGAAACCGGGATAAGGTAGACTAGAGCAGAAATTTAGGAATCAGAGAAAGCCTCGAGAGAAAGGACATAGGAATTAAGGAATGCAAAGAAAACCAGGTTTTATCTGCATTGAATTATGTAGAGTAAGAGGCAATCAATCAAAAATTTTTAAGGATTATTTTATTTAATTTTATTTATTTATTTACTTTGATTTGACCAGAGAAGGGGATAGAGAGAGAAACAGAAAGTGAGAAAGAAAGCTGACAGATCCAGGACTTGAACCATGGTCGATCATGTGGGAGTCCAGCACCCTTAACCACTATATCACCTGCTGGCCCCCAAACGAAATGTTTAAAAATCATGCAGAAATTCATTTTGAAGAGCAGATTTTATTCTAAGATATCTACTCCAGTCCCAGCATGGAAGTCCACTGGGGCTTTAGTGAACGAGCACTACGGCAAGCAAATAAGGAGGCATTTCCAGCAATCCAGAAGAGAGATGAAAGTGACCTAAATTTTTTTAAAGAATTATTTTATTTAACTTTACTTATTTATTTATTTATTTAAATTTGACCAGAGAGGGACAAAGTGTGTGTGTGTGTGTGTGTGTGTGTGTATTTGTGTGTGTGAGAGAGAGAGAGAGAGCAAGCCACCAGGTGCAGAACTCGAACCACGGTTGGCCATGTGGGAGTCCAGTGCCCTTAACCACCATGCAACCTGCCGGCCCCAATAGTGACCTAAATCTAAGAAAAAGAAATGAAATTAAATCAATGATCCTGGTGGGGAAGAAGGGTGTAGTGAAGTAGTAGTTGAATATTTCCCTTCTTCTAGCCTGAGCAAATGAACTCCCTACCAATAGAGGACACACACAGTACTGAATATCGGCATGGGAGTAGAGGAAGCAACAGTTAAGTTCATTCCAGACATGTTCCACCGAGTTTACTACAGGCTGTGAAAATGAAAATATCTATCAATATTAAATGTTCTGAAGCTCAAGAATAATCTGTGATGGAGAAATACATTTGAAATCAGCACATACATGGTCATTTAAGTCACAGAAGTAACCGAGAACCTCCAGACACACCGTACAGAGTAAGAAGACAGCCAATAACTGAACATAAGCAGTGCCAAAAACAAGGCGCAAGAACAGAGAACTAAATGAATGTCGAAATCGTGTATGTAATACATTAACTACAAGCAAAGAAAACAAATAGTATCAACCTTTTTCAGATGAGAAAACTAACCACTATAAAACTTAAATTTGCTCAGCATCACCCTATTGCCAGATAAAAATACTAATGGAAGGGAGTGGGAGTGCCCTTTAAATCTAGCACAATCATTCTGCCTTTAGTAAATAATTTTTTAAAAAATGTAAGACTAGGGGCTAGCAGGTGGTATGGTGGTTGGAGTACTGGGCTCCCACATGTTCGACAACGCTTCAAGTCTCGAACCTGGTGGCCTGCTCTCTCACTTTCTCTCCTTCTCTCGTCAAATTAAAAAATAAAAATAAGTTTGTTTGTTTGTTCTTTTTTTAATTTAAGTCTATACTGAGATTCTAGGTTTAAATAAGATAACATCTTAAAAATAAAAATATTACAATTGGCGCCTCAAAAACACTACTTTGACATGTAAATACTATCCTAATTTGTTTCATTTAACTTAGTTCCTCACATACATAAGTATATTTTAAAATGCTAATAAGATGGGGCTGGCAAGTGGCATGGTGTTTAATGGCGCTGGACTCCTACATGGCTGACCGTGGTACAAGTCCTGGGCCTGGCCGTTGCTTTCTCACTACCCTTCGGGGCCCCCCGTCTCTCTGATCAAATAAAGTTTAAAAAAAGTAATTCTAAAATAAAAAAAAGAGAGGGAAATGTTAAGATACTTCAGGGTCAGCAGATGGCGTGATGAACTCCCACATGACCAACCATGGTTCATGTGCTGGATCTGGATCTGGATCTGGCAGCTTGCTTTCCCACTTTCCCTCTCACTTTCTCTCTGTCTCTCCCCCATAAGAATATATGCCCTGCAGCAAAATAAAAAATAATGACGATAAATATAATGAAATAAATTATTCTCTTAAAAAAAGGATAATACTTAAAGGCTCTTTCTTTTTTTTTTGGTAATCTTTTTAAATGGTGTGTGTGTGTGTGTGTTTAATTGCCAGAGGGCATGGTCACTAACTGAAAAGACTGATGGGGAACGGTCACACCACAATCCCTTCTCCTCCATTTCTTTCTCCTTTCAGGATTGTGGGCATGCTCTACATGTTTCTCAAGTGTCTAGGAAGACTCCCAAACACAGTTGGCCATGTGAGATTCAAGCCACCTTAGCCACCAGGCCAAGGGCTGCCCTATTGTAAGCTTTTCAATCTCATTACCTATGCTCATTTGCTTATTTTCTTTAAACTATTAGCATGACCATTTCCCTCCAACTAAAAGTTTAAACATAAAATGATCTCATGAACTTACTTACATTTTGAAAACCATTAATTAAAATATATAATACAAAAAATAAAAAGGGAATGACAATGTAAGACAAATGAACAGTACCAAAAAAGAAGGCTAGCAAGTGGCATGGTGGTTAAGGTGCTGGATTCCCACAATGCCAACCTCAGTCAGAGTTCTGGGCCTGGCATCTTGAAATTCAAGCTGGGCACGTGTGCATGTGTGCCCAAAATCCTAAGAGGAAAAAGGAGAACAGACTGCAGTGTAGCCATCCTCCGAGGGGTGATTTCTCACTTTCCCTTATTCTGTTTCTCTCTGTCTCTCTGCAGTAAGCACAAGCACTCTATGGTGAAAACTTTTAGAAAGGGAACCAATGAGAAAAACTGAAAGTTCTCCAACTTAATATATTAAATAAATGGAAAAATTATAGTAACACAGAAAATACATTTCTCCCAAATACCCCACATTTAATTTTGTTAAAGCCACTTGCTAAAAGTTGTATTAAATTAGTAAGTAATGTAAGAAAGCTTATTCCCTATGATTTCCTAAAAATATTATATAGCAAATATGGTCCAGGAAAAAAAAATAATAAAACCGTGAAGAATCTAAGAAAAATAGCTAACAAAACCCAGATACATTCATTACTCCTTAATCTCTCAGAAGTTTTTCTAACCTAGTATTATTTCTTATTATTTTGTGTTACTTTTTTTCTTTTTTTCTTTTTTTTTTTAGAGGTTTTTGCTATAGGGCGCGTGTGTGAGAAATCACCCCCCGGGAGGATGGCCACGCCGCAATCCCTTCTCCTCCATTCTCCTCTCGGGATCTTGGGCACGCACGCACACGCGCCCAGCATGAGTTTAAGCCACCGGGTCCAGGACTCAAACTGCGGTCGACTACATGGGAGTCCAGCGACATAGCCATTACGCTAACTGCTGGTCCCTGTGTTACTTTCTTTTAACCATCCTCATGAACTTTATCTCAATCAGTGACCCAATTTTTATTTCTCTTCCAATTATAGCAAACCCTAATCAACTTAACTAAAACAATTTCAAGTAAAGTTACCTTCATCCTTCAACTAAAATTCCTACTATTCCTATTTCTCTAACTTCAGCATCTTAAAAAAAAAAAAAGAAAGAAAGAAAAAAGTCATCTGGAGTGTGCAGGCTGGGCTACATATAGGTCCAGGTTCAGTTCCCAGCCCATCCTAAACAGGCCAGGCATAATGACACCACCACCTGGAACCCTTGTTAGCTAGCTAAGATGCTGGGGCAGGAGAAATGTGGCAGGGTGGAATTCTTGTCAGAACCTATCTGGGTCCAGATAATGCACAGAGGTTGCACAGCTGGACCCCCATGGGAGGGATCCAGTTTGCCTCCTAGTGTCTCTGAACATGTCTCAGCTGGATGAGGATGGGAGAGGCCATAGCATGAGGACCGTGTTGAGGGTGTCTATCTCTCCAGCTCTCTCTCTCACGAAAAAAAAATACATAGTTTCTTTAAAAAAAAAAAAAACCTTTCATAAGAAAGAAAAAAATTGCTTAAACTAATTTTTAAGGTAAAAGTAAAAGTTATCTCTCATTGTCACAGGCATGTGAACACAAAGTAATTTCTAAATAGTCAAACCGCAGGCTAAATGTGAATATCATAAAAAGAAAACATGAGAGCCAGCTGGTAGCATGGTGATTAACAGCTGGAATCCACATGGCTGACTACATGGTTTGAGTCTTGGACCCAGCAGCTTGAAAAACACACCAGGTGCATGTGTATTAGTGCCCAAAATCTCAAGAGAAAAGAGAAGAGACTGTAGCATGGCCATACCCCCAGGGGGGTGCTCTCACTGTTTCTGTTTCTGTCTCCCAGTCTCTCTCTGGCAAACGCAGGAACCCTGCAGTAAATAAATAAATAATAAATAAATACAAAAACAAAAAAGCTCACAAATCCAGTGCATATTAAAACACAATCTGGGACTTACGATAATAATCATGACAGAAGAGCTGACACTAAACAGCCTTCCTACCACACTAGAAAAATGGTTCAAAAATATAAAAACAACTATTTTCAGACACTGGACAACAATAGCCAGTGCAGAACTGTGATCTATGCAGCGGGGCAAACAAATGACCCTTTCTATTTGGAGGTAGTTGAACCTGTAGATACAGGTTGAACCAACCATTAAATAAAAATATTGCACTGAGGCTGAAATATACTATTTAGCCCTGGGTTGGTTGTTGGTTGTTATCAGTGTTGAACATGTACAAACATTTTTCTTGTCATTATTCCCTAAACTTAAGACCTATTTGCATAGTATTTACATCATTACTGTAAGTAATCTGGAGATGACTTCAAGTACATAGGAGGGGCCAGTAACTGGTATGGTAGTTAAAGTGCTAGACTCCACATGGCTGACTGCAGTTCGGGTCCTGGACCTGGTAGCTTACTTTCTTACTTTCCCTTTCTCCCTGGTCAAATTAAAATAATAACAATAATAGTGTAATGCCTATGTCACTATACTCCCACGTAGTTGACCACGGTTTGAGTCCCGGACCCGGTGGCTTAAACTCACGCCGGGTGCGTGTGCGTGCGGGTGCAAGATCCCGAGAAGAGAATAGAGGAGAAGGGATTGTGGTGTGGCCACCCCCCCTGGGGGGTGATTTCTCCCTTTCTGGCTCTCTGTCTCTCTCTGTCTGTCTGGCGAATGCACGTGCCCTATAGCAAAAACCTCTCCAAAGAAAAAAAATAACAATAATAAATAAAATTAAATAAAGTATTCAGGGGGATGTGAGTAAGTTATGTGCAAATACTACACCATTTTATATAAAGAGCTTGAGAAGCCATGGATTCTGGTGTTCTTGGACAGTTCTGGAACAAATCCCCTGAAACCACTGAGAGATTGCTGTCAGTACTATGGAACAGAAAAGTGTCTTGTTGGACAGAGACAGAAAGCAGAGTTTGGGAAAGCTGAGACAACTAGAATTTGCGAGGCAGGTAAACTGGTGATAACAGAACACCAAAAGGAAGAAGCAAAACAAAGGCCGAGTGTAAGAATCTGCACAGAGGTCCCATTGACTGACTGGCTGTATACAAAGTTCCACGCACGTAACATGAGACTCCACAGACTAAGCACAGATAACCAAGGAGCTGGACACACCACAGCCAACGGTGTCCTCTCAAGGCTAGAATTATTCCCCATCTCCACCAGCCAGAGTAAAGCCCTCTTTAACCCAGACACTAACCGGCATGGCCATGCCATAGAAAGTAAGGCTAAGGTCAACCTATAGTACAGCTACGTGCACTCCCTTACAAAGCTAAAAGTGTTAAGCCTCAACAGGATAGTTAGTCACCAAATTAACTACCTGTCAGAACAAAATGTCAACACTTTTCAAAGAAAAAGAACAAAATCTGGACCCTTAATAACATACTTTCCTATCTATAATCCAAAACAAGATGATTCGAGATGTAAGTCAAGTCATAGAAGAGACAGGCTGCACTGCAGCACAACGGTAAAATGTGACACTCTGCAAGGCAGAACGTCCAGGTTTGTGTCTGCGATCTTCCTGAGTACACAGAACAAGCACATGCCCATGATCCAGGACGCGGAAGCTGCCGGGGGATCACCGCATCAAGGCCCTGTTGGGGTTGCTATCTGCCAGTCTCTCACTTATTCATGAAAGAAAGAAACTTAAAAATAGACACACAGAACCAGCTCTCCACAATGCTGAATAGAGATTTAAAAATAAAAATGTGTCCAGCAGGTAGTGTGGTAGCAGAGGCTTGAAACTCGGGGTGCACATGTGTGCATCCCCAGGATCCTGAGAGAAGAATGGAGGAGAAGGGATGAGAAGGGATGGTGGTGTGCTCATCCCCCCAGGGTTGATCTCTCCCTTTTCTTCTCTTCGTCTTTGCCGATTGCACGCACCCTATGTAAACCTTAAGAAAGAAAGGGGAAAAAAAAAAGATTTCTCCCCCCCATTGAAAAGTTAGACAAAGAAAAAAAGAGAAAGTAAAAGTAAAAAGGTCAAGATGTATCTTCTTCCCATTTACTACTACTTGTGTGATAAATCATCACAAAAATTGTACATATGGCAGCCTAACTAAGATATCAAAATACAACAATTTTGAGCTTACTTGTGAACTTACACAAGAAATAAGTAATGTGAGAAGGGAAAAAAGAAAGACAGATCAACTGACGTGTTCCCCAGTTTATGACAGAGCTCCTAAAACCTTTGTAAGAAGAGTAGGAGGAGAATCTTTGTTCTAACATTTGGTCTTTGACCTTAGTTCCTGACACAGACCTCCTGAGACCTTTGTAATTTCCTGGGTGACTGCAATGCCTAACAGAGCTCCTCAATTTCTTAGACTTTCCAGGGTGATAGCAACATCTTTTGTTCTAAAAAGATGATTCTTTTATTTTTTTTTCTTTTTCTTTTTTTGGAGAGGTTTTTGTTATAGGGCATGTGCACTCGCCAGACAGACACAGAGAGACAGAAAGTGAGAAATCAACCCCCAGGGGGGATGGCCACACCGCAATCCCTTCTCCTCCATTCTCCTCTCAGGATCTTGGGCACGCATGCACACACGCCCGGCGTGGGTTTAAGCCGCCAGGTCTGGGACTTGAACCACGGTCGACTACGTGGCAGTCCAGCGACATAGCCATCACGCTAACTGCTGGTCCCTCTAAAAAGATGACTCTTGGTGGGCCCTAGGATTAGGGTCACCTAAAGACCAAGCTATAAATAGAAATTTGGGACTTGTAGCCCAAATTGTCTTCTGGGGAAATGAAAGGAGCTAGACAATAAGTTAATAATCAATCATGACTGGGGCCGGCAGGTAGCAAGGTGGTTGAGGCACTGAATTCCCAGATGGCTGACCATAGTTCAAGTCCCAGAACTGGCAGCTTGCTTTCTCACTTATTCTCTGTGTCTCTCTTTGGTGAGCACATGTCTCCTGCAGCAAAATTTTTAAAAATAATAAACATAAATAAATAATTCTTATTTTAAAAAATCAATCACACCTAGGTGATGAAACCTCCATTAAAAAATCTCTAGGGACCAGCAGATGGTGTAATGGTTATGTCACTGGACTCCCATACAGCTGACACAGTTTGAGTCTCAGACCTGGCAACTTGAAACTCACGCACGGCGCGTGTGCATGCATGCCCAAAATCCTGAGAGGAGAATGGAGGAGAAGGGATTACAGCATGGCCATGGCCCTGGGGGAGAGGAAGTGATTTCTTGCTTTTTTTCTGTCTCTGTCTCTCCGGCGAATGCACGCACCCCATAGCAAAAATTTCTCAGAAAACAAACAAACAAAACCTCTAAAGACAAGCTCCAAAGAGCTGCTGAGTTAATGAACAGATACAAGGGCTATGAGGATGGCACTCCCAAACTCCACAGGGAAGAAAACTTCTGTGCTTTGGACTCTTCCTGACCTGAGCTTACGTATCTCTTCATCTGGGTATTCTCTGTATCCTGTAAGATGTCTTTTGTAATTAAATGACAATACTAAGTAAACTATTTTCCTGGGTTCTATGAGAACCTCCAATTTATAACAACAGCAGGTGTCACTGTGAGTAACCTGCAGACCTACTACTTGTGATTGGTATCTGAAGTAGGGAGCAATCTTGTGCGACTAACCCCTTAACCTCTGCCAAATCCGGCTAGTGTCAGAAAACAGACTGGCACAAAGGCACCGATCAAGAGAAGTCTAATCCCACAGCTGGGTCAACATGAAGTATGCTGGGTACGCATAAGACTGCCCAGAATCCTTGGGGCCAGCAGGTAGTGTAATGGTTAAGGACGCTGGGGTCCCACATGGCCGACTGCAGTTCAAGTCCTGGACCTGGTGGCTTTCTCTCTCTCTCACCCCATCTCTAGTCAAATTAAAGTTAATTAATTAATTAATTAAAGTTAAATCAAATATTTTAAAATAATTGTTTAATTTTTATTTATTCATTTATTATTTTAATTTGACCAGAGAGGGAGACAGAGAGAGAGAGGGAAAGTGAGAAAGCAAGTCACCAGGTCCGGGACTCGAACCAAGTTTGGTCATGTGGGTGTGTCCAGCACCTTAACCCCCTCACCACTTGCTGGTCCCCTAAGTAAAATAATTCCTTAAAAAGAAAAAGGCTGTTCAGAATCCAAAGAGCTGAAGGACTGGATGGAGGAGATCACGACACAAACGAACCCTATGGAGTATGTACTCCTCCTTCCTCCATTT
>NW_006159638.1:3896380-3901468 GCF_000334495.1 Tupaia belangeri chinensis
CTTCCTCCATTTCTCTTTCCCTTGACTGTACACCTATGCACTCTCTCATGAGTGGAAAAGATGAAATTCTGAAAAGAAAAAATTGGACTGAATTATAGGACACTCAGCTGATGCCAGAGAATTGGTCAGTATCCCACACATCTGGTTCCCGAAGTACTGAGTGCAAATCTGGTGTTAGAAGTAATGTACTGAGTGTGGCATGCATGTAGAAGGG
The DNA here is from genome assembly GCF_000334495.1 of Tupaia belangeri chinensis. Lineage (NCBI taxonomy): Eukaryota > Metazoa > Chordata > Mammalia > Scandentia > Tupaiidae > Tupaia > Tupaia belangeri. The sequence continues at coordinate 3,896,595 of NW_006159638.1, forward strand.
GAAAATAGTTTTTCCATATACTATCATGAAAACGACAAAAATTAAGTTGCTGCAATTAAAGGCTAGGCATCAATCATCAAAATGATCGGAAAATAACAATTGTTTTAGGTGGATTTTATAGCTAAAGGAGGCTTAACTATACATTAAAAAGAAACGATTGTTTCTCTATTCTGAATTTAGCCAGTAACAAATTAGAAATATAGTCTCTAATCCAGAAAACAAATAAAACATGCCATCAAAGCCAATATCCCACACACCAACACTTACAATCTCGTTCAAAGAGAAATTCTTAAGTGTATCACTCAAGAATCACAAGGGGAGTCTAACAATGGCTAGTATTCTGGCTTGATTATTCTGATTCCTAAGTTCAAAAAGAACTAAAAGCAGACAATTAGAAATAAATTGAGTGATTAGAAGATGATACCATGATAACACAAGTAACTAATGAAAGCCAATAAAATGAAGAAAAAAAGAAATTAAGTCACAGAGCTTAGAAAAGAACAAAGGAAAGAAGCCAAATTATAAGAATATATAAAGCAGAGTAACCCCAAATCTTTTAATATAGGGAAAAAAACAGACCTAGTGGCAGTGATGCCAGAAAAGTCTCATTACATAACCTCTGTTAGCCAAAATGATCTTAAATCATGAAGAAAAGATTAAATTAGGGACCAGAAGATAGTATAATGGTTACATCATTGGACTCCCACATAGCTGACGGTGGTTTGAGTCCAGATCAGGCAGCTTAAAACTCACACCAGACACACGTGCATGCGTGCCCAAAATCCCAAGAGGAGAATGGAGAAGGAACTGCAACATAGCCATCTCCCCAGAGGATGATTTTTCATTTTCTGTCTGTCTCTTCAGTGAACACATGCACCCTATAGCAAAAATCTCTCTTTAAAAAAAAAAAAAACAAACAACTCTGATTTTCAAAAACCTCCCAGAGTATTCTTTTCAAATTAACCAGAACCTCTATTTGAAATCAAGCTAGAGTGTATATTTTTTTTAATTTTCCCCAGTTCTTGATAGACACACTAACAAGATGTTCTTTAAAACAATGAATATGAAAATATTTTGAGTGGCTGGATCTCACAGGCCAACAATGCAGCTTAAGTCCCAGACCTGGCTGCTTGAAAAACACACTGGACACATGTACATGCATGCCCCAAATCCCAAGAGGAGAATGGGAAAGAGGCACTGAGGAATCATCTGCATTGCCCTACAGGCAAAATCAAAAAGTATTTTATTCGATAAATAAAGCAAGTTACTAACCTAGAATTATAGTTCATTATTTGACATATAAAAACCAGATCATCATGACTAAAATCTCAGGGTAAAGAATTCTTGACAGCTGGGTACCCAAAATCTACCCCGTAAGAAAACCCAAAAGTCCATGGAATAAGTCTTCACTGGATGAGGTAATCAAGTATAAAACAGGATAGGAGTTAGAAGACAGCCATTTGATCCCATGTCTACCAGTAATTCATGATGATACCTTAAAATTAAGTCATCTAAAACCTTAACTGTGAATTAGGAAATGGGAATTGTATAATGCCACCTATTCTGTTTACTTCCAAACTGCCATGAATATCAAATGAGAAACTAAATGAAATTGCTTTGTAAGTTATAAGGCGCAGCACAAATTTAAAATTATTTTATTCATGGTAAGATAAATCTAATATTTTCTAAGCAAAATCCATTCTGGTCCTGTTTTTCTGGCCCCTTAAAAAAATTACTGTGTTTAACAGCAGACGCTCAAGAAATGACTCTTCGAACTGCTGAACATTTTATCTCTATGCAGTTTCTGGAATTGATGAAAACATCGAATGTCTTAACAACTATTAAATAAACATGGTACAAGGACACATAAGAGGTCTTCGAAAACTTAATAGAAAATGTGTATTATGAAAAAACAGGCATTGGTTTTGAATGTTTTTGCATCAAAATAAGTTAATACTTTAATTCAATTTTTCCATGAAGTTTTTGAACTCCCCTTGTAATGAAAATTAATTTTTATCATTATGTTTTCAGAGAACCAAGTTCAACCAAGATTTCAGTAATTGGAAATATTCATGAATATGGCTTAAAAATAAGATTCTCACCTAGGACCTGAACAATACTCTTAAATAAGCAACAACTATACTATGCATTCACTACCTAGAAACAAAAATCTGGTATAAATGTTAAAAATGAGTTGATCTGTACAAGAGTCTCAAGAATATAGAAACCCTGAATTTAATTTTTCACACTCAAATCAGTTCATGAATGGTATTGTAATGGTACTGTAACCATTCATGAACTGACTGTGAAAAATCAAATTTAGAGTTTCTATTTATTTAATTCGTTTTTTTTCTTTATTGTCAGAGGACAAATGTACTTGCCAGAGAGAAACAGAGAGAAAGGGAGAGAGCATGATCACACCACAATCCCCTCTCCATTTCGTCATGATTCTGGCCACGCTGGCACAGGCCTGGCATGTTTTCCAAACCACTGAGGTCCAACCACTGAGATTCAAACTGGGGTCACCCACGTGGGGTCCAGCTCACCTTAGCCAACAGGCTATGGGGCTGGCCCTCAAATACAAATTTATTTCAGTAATGTAGCACAATGAAAATTCAGAGCCAGCTGGCCAAATCACATTTTCATTTGAAAATTTATTTCCAATGGCTAGCTTCTGAACTGGAAGAAAAGCTCTGAACATTAAAACTCCAGGACCTGAAACCTTCTAACCTGTTATTACAGTGAGAACTTTAAAACTTAAGAGAACCATTTCAGCACTTCTGATTCAAAACCAGCAAAAGATCAATTCCCAAACAGAAAGGGCAATCCCAGGTAAGTAAATAATTTCAGTCAGTTAGGCTATTTAAGCCAAAAGGGGAGTTCCTAGGCTTTATCTACCACTTTAACAGAATCTATTAACCTTGAAGATCAGAAGGAGTTAAGAAAAAGGGTATTTCTTTTGATCCCAATCCCTAAAGTCTGAGAAGACATGTCTAGTAAAATAATCCACAGTTGAAATCCTGCCAGAGAAAAAGATACTTTCTAGTCCCTTACTCATAATGGGATTTTCCATTCAGAAAAATAAATATGTCCAAGCACACTAAAAGTCTTTGTGATAGAAAAAAGGGATGGCATCTAAAGAGGCAACAGGTTAAGTACTCAGAATAGTCCCAGATTCATTTCCCAGGCCTATGGTTTAATTTATCATGAATCAGGTCTAAAGGTAAAAGTAATTAGATAATCTTATATGTATCATCCCTGCTAACAAGATGAATAAAAGCTGAATTGTTAGCCTAAAAGAAAGTTTTAACTAGAATAACATATATATGTCCTCTTGCCTTCCTCAGTATGTTCTATTAATAATCTATTTGTAAAACTGGCTATCAGGAAATAGACATTCTCTATTAATAATAGAAATATTCGTGTTTTGGCTAGGCAAGGATCAATTCGCAGTTCAAAATGGAGAATTTCCGGGGGCTGTCCTGTAGCCCAGTGGTTAAGGGAGACAGAACCCATATGACCAACTATGGTTGGAATCTTGGCCCCAGAACCTTGAAAAACAACAAGTGGATATGCAAACATGCCCAAAATGAGTGGATAGAAAAATGGGGAAGAGAATGCAGTGTAACTCCACCCCTTTGGGGGCTACTTTCTTCCTCTCTCCTGTCTCTCTCTCTCTCTCTCTGGTGAGTGCACACAACCTCTCATTTTTTTGTTTTTATTTTTGTTTTGAGAAAGAGATTGATTTTTGATATAGGGCACGTGCACTCACTGTGGGGAAAGAGAGACAGACAGAAAGGGAGAAATCACCCCCCAGGGGGATGGCCACACCACAATCCCTTTTCTTCCTGTCTGGTCTAGGGATTTTGGGCATGCACATGTGCCCAGTGTGAGTTTTGAGCAGCCAGGTCCAGGACTTGAACCACGACTGACCACATGGGAGTCCAGTGACACAACCATTATGCCATCTGCTGCCCCTCCCCCCAGAAATTTATTTAAAGTGGAGAACTTTTCTAGCATGGGGAAAATAAAAATGGAAAAACTATTTCACAGGGTATCTGTACATGTGTGTACACAGAAAGACAACAACCCATCTACCCCCTAATCCCAAGGGCCTTTTAACATCATTTTCTCTTTTTAAAATAATTTATTTAATTTTATTTATTTATTCATTTATTTTAATTTGACCAGGGAGAGAGAGGGAAAGTGAGAAGGCAAACCACCAGGTCCGGGACTCGAACCGTGATCAGCCACGTGGGAATGTCCAGCACCGTAACCACCACGCCACCTGTTAGTCTCCTTAATATCATTGTCAAACAGCCAGAAATTTACTTGAGACTTAAAAGTACTAGACATGTATCATAATGCTATTTTTAGCAAAGACAATTTGTATAAAAAGAACTAACATTTATCCAACCATCCTTGGCTCTAAGTAAAGAGCACAAGAATTAAAGTATGGGGGAGAAAGAAAGGTGTTTCTGAGAGAGAGTACTACTGAAAAGATCAAACATCCTTCCCAATTAACCTTAAATAATCTCTGACCAAGATGCTATCATTATGTTCCCTCTCCATCTCATTTCTCATGATTTGCTCCTCTGATTACAAGAAAAAAAAAGTAAAAATGGAACATCAAGGGACCAGCAAATGACATAATGGTTTATGTCACTGGATTCCCACAGTCAATCCTGGTTCCAATAGAGACCTGATAACTTAAAACTCACGTTGGGTGTGTGTGTGTGCGTGCATGCATGCCTAGGATCCTGAAGGGAGAATGGAGGACAAGGGATCGTGGTGTGGCCATCCCCACTAGGGGGTGATTTTTTGCTTTCTATCTCTCTGGTGAGCGTCCGCACCCTATAGCAAAACTCTCTCTT
>NW_006159638.1:3901499-3901835 GCF_000334495.1 Tupaia belangeri chinensis
CAAAACCCCCCTTGAAAAAAAAAAAAAAAAAAAAAAAAACAGAACAGCAAAAGGTGCTATCTTGGGACCAGCAGGTGGCATGGTGGTTAAGGCACTGGCCTGTCACATGGCCAACCGTGGTTCAAGTCCAGGACATAGAGGGTTGAAAATCACACCAGGGATTAGTAAATAAATCAAGCAGCAGAGAACATGAGGCCTAGGAGCTCCTGATGTGACCAAGGTCTAGCTCTCCCTCCTCTTCCCAGCACAGCCTGGGTTTGATCTCAGAGCCCTGTGGATTGCCAAGGGAAAAAAAAAAAAAAAAAGAAACATATCGAAACACAAAAGCCCATGGGG
>NW_006159638.1:3901863-3908192 GCF_000334495.1 Tupaia belangeri chinensis
TAAAGGTGTGAATTACTAAACACGAGAGGCGATAGGCGGGGGGAAAGCCGGGGGAAAAAAAAGAAAGAAAGAAAAGAAAGAAAATCACACCAGGCACATGTGCATATGTGCCCCAAACCCCAGGAATTGGAATGGAGAAAGGATCATGGTGTGGCCATACCCCCAGGGGTTGATTTCTCACTTTCCCTCTCATTGTCTTGCTCTGGTGAGCACATACATGCTATGGCAAAAGCCTTAAATTAAAAAAAAAAAAAAAAATGCTATCTGCAGAAGATTGGAACAAAGGCAAACATGCAAGAATGAGTGAACTGTTTAGCCTAAAGTCACCCAATGGCATTAGTTTAAGAATACTATGCTAACAACTAGTAACCAAATTCCAAAAGACTTTGTATATCCTAAAAAAAAAATTATAAAACTGTATCGCTCTCAGGGCCAGCAGGTGGTTCAGTGGTTAAGGTGCTGGATTCCTACATGGCCAACTGAGGTTCGAGTCCTGGGCCCAGGGGCTGGACATTCACACCAGGTGCGTGTGCATGCATGCCCAAAACCCCTAGAGAGAGGAGAGAAGGGACTACGATGTGGCCATCCCCACTATGGGGGCAGGGAGGTGATTTCTTGCTTTCTGTCTCTGTCTCTGTGTCTCTCCAGCAACCACACGTGCCCTATAGCAAAAATCTCTCAAAAAAGAAGCTGTATTGCTCTCATTCTCTAAGGTTATGACTATGGAATGTCATCCTTCAAATGGTTTGGCTATGGGGCACATGCACTCACCAGAGACAGAGGAAAAGAGAAGGAAAGTGAAAAAGCACAGTGGGGATAGTCATGCTGCAATCCCTTCTCCCTTAAGCTCCTCTGGAGATTTTGGGTATGCACACAGTGCCTGGCGTGCTTTTCAAATTGCTGAGCTGGGACTCCAATCGCATGTTCACTATGTGGGATCCATGTGGCTCTGGCCACTATCTTTAGATACTTGTTTTATAAGGACATCATCCTTCAAAATTATCAGGAGATCTCTTACCAAAATGTAACACTATAGTGAATTACTGGAAAAATATTTCCCATAATGAATAACCAGCCAAGCCTTAAGAAAGCATTTCCTCTGACCAAAAAAATAAGAACAGAATTATCAGTAATATTTGTAAAAATTCATATTACTTAAGTTTTATGCACAAGATGTAATGCTTTGCTTTCTCATACCTGCAGGTAAACATCTATTTTTAAAAACTGGTACTATGTATAAATGGTAAGAACTCAACTTATTTCTAATTGAAAAAAAAAACATTTAACTGCTTTCCTATATGAAATTAAAGCTCAAGCATTCAGAATATAAGATTGCTACCATTGCTACCATTTTTTAAGAACTATTTATTTACTTTTACTTATTCATTTTTATTTTAATTTAACCAGAGAGATACACAGAGAGAAAGAGGGAAAGTGAGAAATCAAGCCACCAGGTCCAGGACTCAAACTATGCTCAGCCATGTGGGAGTGTCTAGCGTCTTAACCACCATGCCACCTGCTGGTCCCAAGACTGCTACCATTTTCACAGATGTTAATTTAGAAAATGCTAAGACAAAATAATGTTATTAAATCCAATATTAAAATACTATTTAAATAGAAAACAAAAGAAAAATTTTCAGGGACCAGCAGTTAGCGTAATGGCTATGTCGCTGGACTCCCATGTAGTCGACCGCGGTTTGCATCCTGGACCTGGTGGCTTAAAACTCACGCCGGGCCTGTGTGCGTGCGTGCCCAAGATCCCGAGAGGAGAATGGAGGAGAAGGGATTGTGGCGTGGCCATCTCCCCTGGGGGGGTAATTTCTCGCTTTCTGTCTCTCTGTCTCTGTCTGGCGAGTGCACGCACCCTATGGCGAAAGCCTCTCAAAAAAAGAGAAAAGTTTTCAGAAAACAGATCTACACTAAAAGGCAAGGATAGCATGGTAGTATCTGATTTATAATGCATGACAGTAAGAATTTTATGTGCCACAACCAGGATTTCATACTTTGATCTGATACATATTAGGGTTTAGCTGCAACAAAAATACTAGAAAGATTCCTCACATCAAAGTATTTCTGCAAAGCCAACATAATCTGATTGTGACAAATTCAAAAGCTTACTCTATAGGAATAAAGGTGATTGGTTTGTCATATGTAAGCTTTACTGTTGCTGATGATATTTATAATGAACACCGCTTGTTATAGTTTCTTTCAGATCTGGAGAGTTAGCTTTAATTCATTTCTGTAATTGTTTGAAGAAAATCTAAGCAAAAGTGTGAAAAACTTGGATACAGAATTCTTTATTTATGAAAGTCCTTTTATATTAAGACTGAGAGGTAATAGTGGTTTAAGATATCAGTCTACCCTTATATGTATAATCAGGAAAAGCTGTGTTGTCAAATGTATTATATGAACTATAGAGTAGACTAACTTTTATAATATGCTAATTACAACATACAACTAAACGTCACAGTGTTAATAGTAATATTTCTCTGTATCACAAAAGATGATGATGCATAGAGCACGTTTATTAAAATCAAAAGTTTTAATTGGGAATAAGGAACTGGGAGGTGGCATGGTAGTTGGGACACTGGATTCCCACACGGCTGACTGGTTTGAGTCCCAGACTTGGCAGCTTGCTTTCTGACTTTCCCTTTCTCTCTCTCTGGTAAAATTAAAAATAACAATAATGATAATAAAATTAAATAAACAAATTTTAAAAAGATTTAATTGGAAATTAAATCTAAGTAACTAAGATAAAAATACATTTCTTGCCTGTCAGATTTCCCATATATGGATGATGTCATTAATTATTCTACACTATCTGGAATGCATAGATATTCCATAAAGCTCTATAACTTTATATCAAAGTATACCGTAAAAACTCAACATGCTTACATTTTATAAATTAACTCAAATAGTATGCAACTTATTAAAAAACAAAAATACTATTAACCATTATTTCCACATGTCTTTTCTACTTGATACATGTGAAATACCAGAAAATATAATCAGAAAAACCATATTGCTACAGAAAAAGAGTAATAAAGTTGAGTTTTAAGTTTTGGATTTTTTTTTTTAAGAGCTGAATAAATAATTATGTAAAACCAAAAATTTTAAGCTAAAGCCTTAATATTTGCTGTAATAACTAAACTCTATCCACAGACATTTATGAATAGATATTGAAAACTTGGGGAATAATAAACAAAGCAGAAATCATGGTTACCATATTTACACATACTCTTTGTTGTGTTTCAGTGCCACATGATCTGATTCAAAGTAATAAACATCAGGATCATCATCTTCTTCTTCTGTAAAGTGCTGATTAGCACTCTCTTTGGCAGATGGCAAATGTCCAATATTGAGTCTTGCCTCTGAGGGTGGTTTACTTAGTCCTTCACTTCCGTAATCTTGAGAGTCATAACATATCCCTTTTTCACTTTGAGAAATTTCATCAGGATTTGTGAGAGACTCACTTATATTACCACTAACAGTTGCATTTGTTTCATTGGGACTAATATTATTCTCCTCGTATTGTCCATTTTCTCGGCAAGGAGAACTGTTCTTTGTGGGACTACCTCTGGTAGGGGCCGCTCTTCTTGGTGAAGTTCTCAAAGTATAACGATGTTCTTGAGGTTCTGATAAAGACATCGTCTGACCTGAAACACAGTCTAGAACAGAAGATAATTCTGGTTCTCCAGAGACTGGCATACTTTCAAGACTTGGGTCCAGAACGTTACTGGTGTTTTCATTACACTGCTCTTTTGAGGCACTGCTATCTCCCACCACATCTACTTCCTCCTCTGAATCCCTCAAAGACGACTGTATTTCAGAAAAGGGGCCTGTAGCTGGCTCAGTAGTCAGCTGATTAACATGCTCCACAGGCAGGCAGGCAGTTACTATTTCGTGGTCCTCCAACTTGACCTGCACTTCTGAATTTGTGCAAGGCACGTTATGGTCTACGTAAGTGTCCTCCTTCCCACTATCAAGGAACATTGAAGTTTGTGTATCCGAATCCCCATTTTCAGCTACTGATTTTTCCTGTAACACACAGGAACCAGCGCTATTTTGTTTAGTGTTCCCATCAGGCTGACAGTCATCACAGTTTATAACAGCTGAATCACTGTCATCAACACCATTGACGGCCAAATAGCCTGTGATTTCTTCAACTACTGCAGAATTAAGTGGTCCTTCCTCACTGACATTCACCTTTTTAATTTCCCTTTTCTCACAATCATCCAGTATAAGACATCGACAAGCTCGTTTAGTCCCTTGAAAATCTGCATCATTGTCCACTACTGTACTCCTCTGTTCTACTGACTCCTTGTCTGATTTTATAGGTGAATCTTCTTCTGAACTGTTTGGTGCGTCAGATCTAAGACAACGCTTAATTCTTTTTAAAACTGGTGAAACGGGTTCTGTTTGCCTTCTCTCACAATTTTCTACAGGCTGCCTTTCTAGGTTATCCTTTTCTGAAGAAGAAAGTCCTCTTTTCCTAGGGCTTACCCATGATTCTCGAGTACTTTGCTGTTTTAAATCAGCAGTTCTTCCATTATTATTTCCTTTCTGAATTTGCACAGGCTCTGGTTTCTTCTTTGGTGATCTTGATCGTACTTGAGAATGAGAAGAGATTTCTTCAGGGTGAGCAATGCTACGATTCCTTAAAGTTCTACCACAAAAAGATTCATCCAAGCCGTTTAAACCCACTGTTGATCTTGTAACACGAGTAGATCGGGAAGCAGCCATACTATGGCAAGTCCCTACAATACGGTCATCATGATCCACTCATTGGGAAACCTTCAAAAATGTAAACAAAATAATGAGAAAAGGTAATCGTTAATATACCTAAAACAAAGTATAAAGCTATAACTTTTAACCCAAGTATAGCCAATATTAATAATTACACGATAAACGCTATTTACATTTCCAATGTTGGTATTAACAACAGCACACAACCGTACGGTTCTTAGTATGTTCCAGGAGTTACTTTATATGCTTTAAATACATTAACTCCCTGAAGTCTTACAACAACTGAGACAGGTGCTACTATCATCCCTACATTACAAATGAAGAGATTCAAGAAGACAGCTTGAGGAATCTGTCCAGAGTCAGATAGGGCTCTACAGATGACATAAGCTTGACCTCACTGAGAATTTCTCTGATAGGCATAAAACACCCAAAAAAGAGCTATCTTAAATATAGGATTTCATCTGGGCTATAAAAATAATAATCTGGAACTATATATAGCGACTGTCTTACAAAAACTATTGCAACCATTTCTCATGTTCTCTCAAAACATTCCTGGCAGATAGAAAGACAGGTTCTGCTTTTTTTAACTAATTCTTACTAAAATGCATGATTTCATGTTAAATCCTTCAATGACTAAGTATTTAGCATGCAAAACAAGAAAAAATTGTTTGCAGTGAAGTGTTTTGTAATTAAGGAGATGGACAGAAATCACCATCTTATTATGCGCTGGCTAAAAACAAAACAAAACGAAAGTCAGACCTTCCTAGTCTCTAAAACTAAACCATAAATTAACGAGTGAAAGGAAGTATTCTAATAAAGTAGAAGAAAATTGAAAAGAAGTCTCTGAACCAAATATTTACATTTAAAAATCAGAAGTACACATATAATCCTACTCTTCACGCCTCTGAACATATACCAGTTTTAATGCTTGGTTCAGGAGATGGGCAGGTTTTCGGTGTGGATGCTTAGTGCTTCTAAGACAGAAATGTGAGGGATATTGAAGAATGCCCTGACTGATCTACTTGGTTAAACTCTGAGTGATGCAGTGAGTCTCTCCGAAGGCTTTCCCATCACACAGAATAAAGGAGCTGTTAACATTTCAAGTCTCCATTACTTAGCTCTTCTGCTTGCCACTTCACTGCCTAACTTCGAATTGGGTGTGGGATGATTAGAGAACGAGGTCAATAACAGCTGCAGTGCGGTTCCACAGCCCTCTCCTCCAGGCTTCTGCCATCCTTCCAACAAGCCTCCCTCTCATACAACCTTCCAAAGGCCATTATATCTCCTCTCCCCGTAAATCAAACAATCTCTCTTTTGCCTCAACTATAGAACAATCCAGTAGTGAAAAGGCTGGAAGAACTACACAAGACAGCAACATGTTACCAGTACAAAAGTGAAAAATTAAAGAATAAAAAAAGCTGACTCTTCACTCCTACCTGCTGACAATTGAATTAAGAAAATGCCTTGTAAAATATGCAAGTTGGTTGAATTTAACTTTGAGTATAATATACTTTAAATTTTTTAATTAAAAAAAATTTTTTTTTTGGAGAGATTTTCACTGTAGGGCGCGTGTGCTCGCCAGA
>NW_006159638.1:3908393-3924438 GCF_000334495.1 Tupaia belangeri chinensis
ATCCCTTCTCCTCCATTCTCCTCTCGGGATCTTGGGCACGCACACACACGCGCCCGGCGTGAGTTTTAAGCTACCGGGTCCGGGACACGAGCCGCGGTCGACTACGTGGGAGTCCAGCGACATAGCCATTACGTTAACTGCTGGTTCCCTAATTAACAATTTTTAAGAATTTTACAAGACTCACAAAACCAGACTTAAAGTATGGGTATTAGTTCTAGAGAATTTCACAGTAATTACATGAACAGTAAGTATGACACACCAGTCAGAACTTAGGAATATGTTTACTACAGTAAACTTTTACTACTTTAGGATTCATTAAATAAAGGGGCCCGTGACATGTAATTCTCTTTGGCTAATATTCTGTCATCAAGATTACAGTCTTTTTATTTTCATTCACAGGAAATGAAACACTGAATGGCCCATGGACTTCTACTTTAAATCGCAGAAAATTTAAGTTAAATATCAAAGGGTATAGTGAAAGAATACAAACTAAAAAATATTAAAAGCAATTATTTGTTTCATGTATCCAAATATGGGTTGATAAAATCTGAAGGCTAATGAGTTTTAACTATTAAATACCTACATAAATATAAAGAGAAAAGATAACTATTTAATTTTATAAACTATGTACAACTCAAATGCAAACACCTTCACTGTAAATTTAATTATAGTCTTAATTTATGGTACAAAAATAATACAAGCAATACCAACATTTTATAAAAACAAAAAATAATCTGTTTGGCCATCCAGTGGAGAGGAGGTTAAGGTAGTTGGATCTCCCATGGCCAACTCCGTGGTTCGAGTCTCAGACCTATCAGCTTGAAAATCATGCCAGCCACGTGTGTGTGTGCATGACCAAAATCTAGAGAGAATGGAGAAGGGATTGCAGCATGGTCATCCCTCTACCCTCCACCTCTGTCTCTCTGTGGTGAGTACATACCCAATAGCAAAAACTAAAAAAAAAAAAAAAACGGTGTTAAATCTTTCATTTTCAAAATGCAAAGCCAATTAAGGGAATATAAACCTCTTAAATAATTCTCAGACCTTTTGCTTCCAACCAACCCTGATGAGAACAAAATCTCTGCCTTGGGGTACAAAGTTTCCCAAAAGATAGTATTTTGGATGCAATAAACTATTTTTAGTACTACTTAAAACTACTTATTTTCTAATAGGGGCCAGCAGGTGATGTGGTAGTTGAGGGCTGGACTCTCATATGGCCAACTGCGGTTTGATTATCAAACCTGGCAGCTTGCTTGCTCCCTTTCCCTCTGTGTCTCTCTTTGATCAAATAAAAATAATAACAAATTAAAAATTAAAAAGAGTATAAGTCACTATAAAATACCACCTATAATAGTATTATTTCTTCACCATTCCATTGACTAAAGTATTAAAATACTGATTAAGTATGAAAGATAAAATCAGTTTCTTTTGCTTCCCTAAAAATTCTTTTACTGTTAAATACAACAATGAAGTTCAAGTTTTAAGGGTTCTCAAGTCCTGTGTTATAAAGATAGTCTTTTATAACAAGGATCCTTTCAATACCTCAAATTCCAGTTTAAAGTGTGGTCTGAGAACCAGTATCACAGGCATCTCCTAAAAACTTTTTAGAAATGCAGATTACCGGGACCAGCAGTTGGTATAATGGCTATGTCGCTGGACTCCCACATAGTCGACCGCAGTTCAAGTCCCAGACCCAGCAGCTTAAATTCACACCGAGCATGTGTACCTGCGTGCCCAAGATCCCGAGAGGAGAATGGAGAAGGGATTGCAGCGTGGTCATTCCCCCTGGGGGGGCAATTTCTCACTTTCTGTCTGTCTCTGTCTCTCTGTCTCTCTCTCTGTCTTTCTGGCAAGCACACGCACCCTATAGCAAAAACCTCTCCAAAGGAAAGAAAGAAAAGAAATGCAGAATATAAGGCGCTGTTCCCAATCTTCAAATCTACTGCTGGATCAAATTCCCACATTACACATACATGTATTAAGGTTTGAGATGCTCTGCCTTAGACTACTGTACTCAGAGAATATTCTAATAAAACATTAGTTATCAAGTCTCAAGCTAAATTAGACTTGTTTATTGTAACATCCCCTTTAATTCCTCACTGGATCTTAATAATAAAACATTTATAATAATATCAGGATCCTATTACTGCCTAAAGAACCAAACAATGGAGAACTATAAAAAACTCTTGTCCAAAATTAACATACCACATACACTTCGGGCAACAAATTGGTTACAGCTACAAAGATTAGAGTTAGATAAAATTGTACAAATCTTTCTCATGACTTTTTCTCCTGTTCTAACCTTTTTCTTCACATCTTTTCTATTTTTGATAGACACACACTTTCTGTAGTTATCTGATAAACTGATGACAGAATTCAATTATCAAAAAGGAATTAAAAATGTCTAGTTTCATCTCAACTAAGTCTCAACACGGTCTTGTCACGTTTGGCAGAGTACTATAGCCTGAAACTACTTTTTTTTTTTTTCATTTTAACTGCATAGTACAAAGTTATTATAGAATCCAGTGAAAAGGTTTGAAATACTAATTATAGTCCCTCCACATATTAAGTTGCTAATGGAAGAAATGAAATCATTTACAAACTACCTGCTGGTTAACTAAATAGGAAGATTATGATGAAAACCTCGCTGGCACCTATTTGGAAACAGAAACTGAAACATTCTAGTTTTGGAATGAAAGGAAATCATTATATAACATATTCATAGAGGCAAAACCCAATCTAGCAACTAAAGTGAAGGTTTTCCGACATGTTATCCATTAACTAATGAATAGTGGCATTTCTAAATAGAGAAGGAAGAGAAAGTAATCAATCACTAAAACTAAACAGACTCCCTATTTTCCCTACACTTACAAGTTTTTATACTGTTGAGGATAGATCTAAAAAGGGTCAAACTGCAGCCTCCTCATTCATGTTAAATGAAATCTTCAAATCCTACCATAATTTTGCCTATCCCATTTACTTGTTTGCTGCTGAACTAACCTCTCTCAAATTTCAATCTTCTTTCACAAAAATCTTAACTACAGGACTTTAAAACGTTCTCTGAAACACTATCAGCTATGTTTCAGATCATAAATTTTCAGTTCCTATGATCATATCTATAAAACTGCATCAGTAAGAGGTAAAAGTAATGCATCAATGCAGAAGTACCAATAAGATGCAAAAATAATGCATCAATTCAATAGTACAATAATAAGATGCAAAAGGAAATAAAATGTTGAACAAAAAAGGCCTACCTAATGAAACATCACTCCGACTGTTACTTTTACTTAAGAAAAAGAAATTTGAAGAAAATATTGAGTCATTGGAAAAGACATGATGTATTTTTCTGTGTTTTTCTTTGCAAAAATGCATCACTACTTTTCGGATGACCCGATATTTCAGACTATGTCTGTAATCCTTTGTTCTACTAAAATCACTCAAGTGGTATGATTAATTTTACGGATTGAGAGGACAGCAATATTCCATTAATATTATATACTATTTAGTTTTATTAAGTGAACCACTTTCAGGCAACTGGTCATGATACCAGTATATATTTATGTAGACAAAAACTAAGTAAAAGGGAAAAAAGGGCAAGAACAATGAGAAATGTCACCAATATGATTTTTTTCCCTACTGGTCTAGAGCATAAACATGGGTTGTTTAGTAATTTTCAGTCTATACTTATCATAACAATTACTTCAGCTGTGCAATTACCACTGTTACCTATAAGGTTATAAAGTAGAAAAGTGAAACCTGGAGACTCAAATATGAGATGGAGCTTAAAGTTCTTAATATTCATTTCTTTGAAGTCTGGGAACTCTATTATACACTGTCTTTTATGAAGGGATGTCTTCTTTTTTCCCCATTAAGGAAAACAGATACATGTCAGAGAGGATGACAGATAACTAAGAGAGAAGAGGAGAGGAGAGGAGAGAAATGAGTGAATACTATACACTTAAAAAGATAATTGGAGAGAAAGAGAAGTCAAGGAATTATATAATGAATGCCCCTGGAGTCAATAATACTTAGGGTGTCCAAGATAGATTTAATGGTCTAGAGATTCCAACATATACTAAGTCATTTCATTTCTCTATTAGGAACAAATAGTTCATCCCTAACTCATTACCTACAGTTCTATACCCCTATAAACAGCCAGCCAGACTACACAATTTTCCACACAGACAATAAACTATAAAAAATAACGTGCCCCACCACAACTCCAAAAAATAAAAATAAAAAAATCAAACTATGCTGTCTTCACTACTGCAAAACTCATTAACTTACCTGTACAACCAAAGATCTATCATTGTGGAAATATTATCTCTTTTCCTGATATCCTGAAGGAACTGGAGCTATGATCTAGAATAGAGTTTAAGCATCAGGGTTTCAGACTTTCAGCTTCAGCCACGGAGATTACTAGAATCTCCTAAATTCCTTTCTTTGAAATAACATAATAAAAAAAGAGAGAATTAAAGAAAAAAATTAACTTATGCTAACAGATTTATTCCTTTTATAATAAGAGGAAATAGCAGGTCATAGCATCTGGTTTCTAGTGTTATCTTTGGTGCTTCTTGGTAACTCTTCGGGTTACTAAGAAAGTGGAATAGGATTTTAAGAATCACAACAACAAAAAACAAGCCAAAAAAGTTTGAAATATATCAACTTCTCAGTATTATCTTGAGTCAAAATATGACTCTGTTCTTTTCCAGAGTTTGCTCTAAGGGTAAGGGTATTTTTTTTTTTAATTTGATACAGGGTGGGGCCAGCAGGTGGCATGGTAGTTAAGGGGTTAAGGGTATTGGACTCCCACATGGCTGACTACAGTTTGAGTCACTGACCTAGCTGCTTGCTTTCATACTTTCCTTTTCTCTCTCTCTCTCTGATCAAATTTAAAAATAACAATAAAAATTTTTAAAAAGAATTATTAACAAAAAATCTGATACAGTCCATGTGTGCTTACAGAGACGAGAGAGAGAAAGGGAAAAGGGAAAGTGAGAAAGCACCCACCCCTCGGGGGAGAGGGTGTCAATGCCACAGTCCTTTCTCTTGCATTCCCCTATTGGGAGTTTTTGGAGTATGCATGCACACACACCTATGTTTTTCAAGTCATTGGGTCTGGGACTTGAACTGCACAGTCAGCCATGTGGAATGTAGCTGCCTTAACCACCATGCCACTGGATGACCCTAAGGCTATATTTTAAAAAGATGACCTAAAGATTATCCTTGATAAGATTTCTCAAGTACAGAATTTATCATTTCTTACTCTCAGGATAGAGGGCTTTCCAAATTTTGGACTTCAAGTACACAAAATTGAGATTAAACCACAAAAACTATTTAGGTTATGCACACCAAAGAGTCAACCAGACTTATATATCAACAGGATAACTTTGATGCTTACTAAAGTGCTAAAAGACCTAACTATAAAAGAAAATTTCTATTATTTTTGGTATATGGATTTTCAACAAAGACAAAAACACTAAGGATTTTCTCATTTTAGTACCCAGTTAAATAATATATTTTAATTAGCCTAATTATATTTAACTTCTTTGAACAGTCTAGTTAATTAGTTTTACTTTATAATGTATATTATATCTTTTTCAGAGATTGTACAGTCTGGATAAATGGGTTATTATGAGTGTCCACCTGGAAAAAAGGAGGAGCATTAGGAAAAAGGCCAGTAGATGTTTATGATGAAAACTATCAATTTATTGTAAGAATAAGTTAGATATTGTGAAAGTGACACTACATTCAGTGAAGAGTTAGAATTAAGAGAATGATGCAATTATTGAACCTTGGAAACTAGAGTGACTAGCTGGTGAAAATAAATAGATTACTGCTTTAGTCAGCTAGAAGAGGAAATGTGGCAAATATCAAATATCTACAGATACAATCTCTCTCAAATATGCCTTGTACATTTTTGGAAAACCACGAGGTAGGAAAATTGTCTAAATATAGCCATTTAATACACTTGCAAATGTTCTAAATTAACATGGGAAAGAGAAACACTGTAAAAAACATAATCCTACAAAAAGTAACCCTGACTTGAAAATCACTCGTCTTACAACAGACTGCAACGGACAACTCCTTTGTAGCAAATCCTGAAGACTTTAACAAAGGTGGCAAAACATAGCATTCTACAGTGTGCCCTGGTAGTGGTAATCACCAGAAGCAAAGAGGATCCACAACTTAAAATGTGTCTCTGAGCATACACAGATACTCCCATTCTAGCACTCTCTCAAGTTCTAGCCGGCCCTGTTACTACCCTACTGTACGTGGATAGGTTCCCTGTGGGAACACCATCCTCTGCATTTATGAGGCAAAGAATACCAGCAATTGTTATTTTCACAGAAGAACTGATACTTACACAGCTGAGTTCTACAAGTATTAAGAAAGACAGGATTCTCCAGACACGTTTCTTAAAGGCCTGATACACTGAAAAAGAAACTTCAGTCAATTACTTCTAATGAAATTGAGCATGGCTTTAATTAAAATCACATGTTTTTCTTACCTTTTTAAAGGATTTCACCTAGCATTTGATTCCCAACCGTCTGTATTTATCTGTCATCATTGTTAACATCCATGTTACATTGAGACTTCAGGTATTAATTATTTATATGGTTGTACTAGCACAACTTGATATCTGTGAAGGGAAACCACAACATAGTCACCACGGATGTGTTACTGTTTATAGACTGGTGGATAAAGTGATTATTTCTAAATACTTACATTGCACACTTCACTTTCTAATAAATTTCACCAATAACTCCTTACATTTTACTGTTTAAACACGCTATCTTCAACTGACTGTAAATTCAGCAAACTGTAAATTTGCTATTGTAAGTTCTTCTAAGAGTACCCACAGACAAGTTTTTTTTAAAGAATTATTCTATTTATCTTTATTTATTTATTTTTTAATTTGACCAAAGAGGGACAGAAAGAGAGAGAAAGAAAGTGAGAAATTAATCCACGAGGTCCGGGACTCAAACTGCGGTCAGTCATGTGAGAAGTCCAGCATCCTTAACCACCATGCCACCTGCCAGTGCCTCCACAGACAAGTTTTTAAAATTTAATTCTAAGAGCGCTCCTTAGAGTCCTTTTCTGAATACCAATATAAATATAACTCATTTTCTAAAAGTATATAACTACTCAGACAGCAATATGAAAGTACTTTTTGTGTGTTTTGTGATATTAGGCAATAAATCTGTAATGTTAAGAATTAAGTAAAAAAAGATCATGACTTCTTAAATGAGACTTTAAAACATCTGACTTTTTTTTAAGGTAATTTTTAAAAGTCAATTTTTCTATGCAAGAGAGACAACCATCCCCACCAAGATCCAAACACAGCTACCCAATCTGCCTTAGCCACCTAGACCATGGGCATACAAATGTGTACCTGGCATGCTCAGGAAGGTCTGAGGATGTGAACCTAGGACCTTTCCCATTTGGGGTCAAGCTGGACTAGCACTTGGCCCATTACCTTTTTTATTATTATTACGTTATTAAACTTTATTTATTATTACTATTATTATTATTATTTTTCAGTTTAATCAGAGAGAGAGAAAGAGAGAGGGAAAGTGGAAAAGCAAGCCACCAGGTCCGGGACTCAAACCATAATAGACCACATGGAAGTCCAGTGCCTTTAACCACCATACCACAGGCCGGCCCCATGGCCCATTACCTTTTAAATTCTTTGTCTTAGATTATCTGTAGGATTAATTTGTCAAAGATATTTTAGAAATAAATAGAAAATAAATGTGATTTAAAATAAATTCAGATGTAGATGTACAAATATTCCTTAAAAATAAGCTTCTTAAAAATATATATATGCAGGACCAGCAGATGGCATAATGGTGACATTGCTTGACTCCCGTGTAGTTGACCGTGGTTCAAGTCCTGGACTGGGCGACTTAAAACTCACACCAAGCGTGTGTGCATGCACGTACCCAAGATCCAAAGAGAATGGAGAAGGGATTGTGGCATGGCCATCCCCTCTAGAAGGTGACTTCTCACTTTTTGTCTGTCTCTGCGGCAAGCACACATGCCCTATAGCAAAAATCTCTCAAAATGGGATGAGCAGATGGAATAATAGCTATGTCGCTGGACTCCCGTGTAGTTCACTGTAGTTCGAGTCCAGGACCCAGTGGCTTAAACTCATGCTAGGCGTGTATGCGTGCATGCCCAAGATCCCGAAAGGAAGGAGAAGGGACTGCAGTGTGGCCATCCCCCCCATATATGTATGTATGTATGTATGTATAGCAGGATAGGCAGGTGGCATGGTGGTTAAGGGTGCTGGACTCTTACATGGCCAACCATGATGGTTAAACTCCCAGAACTGTTATCTTGCTTTCTCACTTTCTTTCTTTCTCTCTCTGGCCAAATTAAAATAAATTAAAAAAAAAAATAAAGTTAAATAAAATAATTCTTTTTAAAAAAGAAAATTTATATTTGGCTGTTGGTTCCAAATGTGTTCATGTCCTTCAAGCGATGAAAAGCATTATAAAAACACTTTAAATCTTTTTTTTTTATTTGCTTCTTATTTTTTTAGGTTTTTGCCATAGGGCATAAGCACTCACCAAAGGGAGACAGAGACAGACTGAGAAAGAGAAAGTGAGAAATCACCCCCCTCCTCCAGGAAGGATAACAATGCTGCAATACCTTCTCCTTTCTCTTCTTGGGATTTTGAGCATGTGCACACAAGTGTGCAGCATGGTTTTCAAGCTGCCAGGCATAGGACTCGAACCACAGTCTGCCACGTGGGAGTCCAGCTTTTAATCAATATGCCACCTGTTGGCTCCCCACTTTAAATCATTTTAACCAGTTTATCACTGGGGAAAAATGTTCATTCATATATAGCAAAGAAAGAAACATATGAGTGGTATTCTACATTATTCGCCATGGTGTACGACAACTCCAAATTTCTCCACAATAAAAAATAGTAAAAATCTACATGGAAAATGCAAATACCTTACATTTTTTGCAGAAAAAATGCTATTATAATTGAAACCTTCAAGCCCTTCTAGGTGAAAAGTTTCAATAATAATTAAGAAATACTGATATCTATCCTCAAACAATTGTCTTCCTTTCAAATGGTAAAAAACCTTAGAACAGGCCAGCAGGTGGCATGGTACTTAAGGTGCTGAATCCCACACAGCCAACTCCACTGTCTGAGTCCTGGACTTGGGGGCTTGAAAATCACTCAAGGTGTATGTGCATATGGGCCCAAGAGGACAAAGAAGGAATAGGGACTGCAGCATGGCCATCCACCCTGTGAGGTGATTTCTCACCTTTCCTCTCTCTGGTGATTTCCTGCACATCCTGTAGCAAAAATCTTAAAAAAAAAAAACAAAAAAAAACAACTTAGCACCATAAAAAACTTAACATAGATCCAAGTATTTGTAAATTTAAAGGTTTTCATGATTTCTCTTGTAACAAGCAAGGAAATTAACTAGCTAAAACTCTAGTAGTCCCTACATGATGCTCTTCATTTGATTAGCTGTACATTTCAAACTTAAGCATTCTACAAAAATGCCATATGCTTTCTAGAATAGAAAAACTACTCTGAATTATTTTTAAATTATAATAATTTTTACATTTGCTACTGAATTACAGAACTTAATCATTTTGTCTTTTTAAAAGCATACAAAACAGAAAACAAACTATTTAAGTCATATTCCTAAAGCCTTATTTATTCCTGAAACAGAGCTTGGCTTGTTTTCACATAGTAATAACATTCATTGACTATTCAAACATTCTTAAAGCAAATTCAAAAACCAATCTTCACTGAAAAGAATTATTTTTCCCACTACTTGCAGTCCAACACTGGTACTACTGTGTTAAATAGATTACAGGATCTCAGATTCATGGCACACATGAAATCAATTTAAGACTACAGAATCTTTCTCTAGAATATATGGTCAATTCCAGTGACACAGCAAAGCTATAAGCCACACAACTTAGCGTAAAACTGTAAAGTTCAAGCTAAATGCAGCTTATGAGTCAATGAATTTTTTTTTTGTTTGACAAGAGCTTGGAAAAAATTCAAAGGAAGAGGGTACTATAGACTCTCATATTTAGTATCTGGTCTTTCAATTGTTACAAGTGAAAAATACTAAATATGTGCACTATACTATAATTTTAATTTGTCTGAAAACCAACAGAGATATTCAAAGTCAGTTACTGGAGGCATTAAAGGCCAGCTGCTGATGTGGTCTTTAAGGTAGCTACATGCCATATGGCCGACAGTGTGGTTCAAGTCCCAGTTTAAAAAACACACCAGGCCCGTGTATCCATGTCCAAGGAGAGCAATGGAGAAGGGTTTATGGTGAGACCATCCCCAATGGGGGGAGGGGGGTGCCCTTTCTCAATTTCCCTCCCCCTCTTAACCCCAAAAGCACATACACCCTCTGGCAAAATAAAATTCTTTTCAAAAACATTAAGATAACAGTCAAAGACAAACTCATAGGCAATAAATAAAGTTATCAATTGATGTGCTGTAAAGAGCTAAACAAACAAATAAAAAAGAGCTAAACCAAACTTCTATTTAGTATAAAGCAAAGAAGAGTACATTTTCCTGGCTCCCTAAACTGTTCAGAACCACAGGTTCAGTGTCTTGGATCCTTCTACAGATCTTAGAGATAATGCCTATTTCACAGACAACAGAAAGTAGAGTATCAGATCTGGAAATGGAGAGTTGGGACGTGGGATTCCCTGTAATCAATATTTAACTGATCACAAGCAAGCCACTTTGTTTTTCTGCTATTTATTTCATCTGTAAAAGGTGGGACATATACCAGCCCATTAACTCTCAGAGTTATTGTGAAGTTCTGAAGAGATCATTTCTTTAAAGTACTTCAACTTATTGATTCTTAAACTTTACCATCTAAAAAATTCCTAGATTCAGTCACCGTAGAAATTTAGATTCAGTAGGTCTGGGCATGAATGCATAAATCTTCATTTTTAATTAAGCATTTTGAATCATTCCAATATAGGGACTTCCCAAGAATGATAAATTCTGAAAAAGAAACCACATCAATTTCTTCTCACACTTTAGTGTTCATAAACATTAACCTTCGCTATTTTTAAAACACAAATTTGTAAGCCTCATCTTTAGAAATATTCACTGAACTTGAAATAGAGCACGGAATACTCATTTTATCAAATATTATAGGTGGCTCAGATGTAAATGGGTCATGACCCATCCTTTTAGAGACACTGCACTAGGGACGAGCAGTTAACGTAATGGCTATGTCGCTGGACTTCCATGTAGTCGATCGCCGTTCGAGTCCCAGACCTGTGGCTTAAAACTCACGTTGGGTGCGTGTGCATGTGTGCCCAAGATCCAGAGTGGAGAAAGGCGAAGAAGGGATTGTGGCGTGGCCAGCCCCCCTGGGGGTGTGATTTCTTGCCTTCTGTCTCTCTGTCTCTCTCTCTTTCTGGAGAGCGCAGGTGCCATATAGCAAAAACCTCTCAAAAAAAAAAAAAAACTGAACAATTTAAATTCTTCCTTTTAAGTATTTCTTTTATTATTATTATTATCATTATTTATACATGCAATCACTATACTGAGTTAATATTGTTTCATACTTTTTTTTTTTTGGAGAGGTTTTCGCTAGAGGGCACATGCTCTTGCCAGAAAGACAGAGAGAGACAGACAGAAAGCAAGAAATCATCCCCCCAGGGGAAATGACCACACCACAATCCCTTCTCCTCTATTCTCCTCTCAGGATCTTGGGCACACACACACACGCGCCCGGCCTGAGTCCAAGCCACCAGGTTCAGGACTCACGCTGTGAGTCGACTATATGGGAGTCTAGCAACATAGTCATTGCACAAACTGCTGGTCCCATGTTTTACACTTTTTTTATTTAAGTTCTTTCAGGACTATATGTTCATCTTTAAAACATCTTCATTGTAAAAATGTTAATTCTTGATGTTATTTTATTGTTAATTTAATAGTGGGTCATTAATTATTTATTGAGAATTTCTGGATTCTTTCAATATTCCTGGACAATTCTTTTTTTTATTATTATTATTTATACATTCAATCACTATACATCATTTAGATTGTAAAGAGACATTACCCAGCATGATACACACCTCAGTCCAGATGAGAATACTATACACATCCTCATCAACAGATAATAAGCCATATCTGTGTCCCACAAATATCTTACCTCTCTATTTTTTTCCCCAAATTTCCTTTCATGTGCTTTTCCCCTCCCACACTCTCCTTTCATTTTGTCCCTTGTGTCCATAACAATTTTTAATGTGTTTGTTTTCCAGTCTCAGTCTCTACCAGAGTGTAGACAGTAGGTGTATGTTAAGTGGAGACATACAATGTCTCTCTTTCACAGTCTGACTTGCTTCACTCAGCAAAAAATCTTCCACATTTGTCCACTTTCTATTAAAATCCAGAGCCTTGTTGTTTTTTATGACTGAATAATATTCCATGGAGTATATGTGCCACACTTTTTCAATCCATTCATTTGTTTGTGGTATTTCTCAGATTGTTTCCCCCCTCTGCCATATCATCACCCACAAACAATCTTTTTACTAATAAAGGTGTTCTACAATTAGATACTAGTGATGGCGGCACAATTTTGTAAATACTAAAAATCATGAACTATACACTTTTAAAAGGTGATTTTTATGGTACGTAATATATCTTTTTATTTTTCTTCTCTATGCATAATGTGTACGTGGACCAGCAGAGAGGCTGGGTGCCCACATGGCCCACTGCTGTTTGAATCCTGTACCTGGCAGCTTGAAAATCATGCTAGGTGCACATGCGCACGTGCCTAAAAATCCCAGAAAGAGAAGAGGAGAAGAGATTGCAGAGTAGCCATCCACCAAAGGGTAATTTCTTATTTTTGATTTCTGTCTGTTTCTCTCCAGCAATGCAAAAAACTAAAAAAAGAAGAAAAAAATTAATAGTACACATGTATACACATGCACACAAGTAAGAGAGAAGAGCACCCTACACAGGGTCTGGTTACACCCCATCATCTTCCTCTATTCCTCCAACCTGTTAGATCTTGGATACTTGCATGCATGACCAATGTGGTATAGGCTGACCAAGCTGGGGGTTAAAACTGAAATCACCATGTAGGGTCCAGCTTTCCTAAAGCAATGCAATACCACTGCACCAAAGAGTCAGCCCTCTACCTCCATTTTTATGAGAGAATATTTTAATAACTTGATGTCAATAAATTCAACAATTTGGATGAAATTAAATTTCCTGGGGGGGGGGGACTACTAAACTCACCCAAAAAGAAATGAATACTTTAAATATTAAAGAAATTTAAGTTAAAAACTTAGTAACGAGGGGCCAGCAGGTAGTGTAATGGTAAGGTGCTGGACTCCCACATAGCTGACTGCAGTTCGAGTCCCACACCCCATGGCTTAAAACTCACACCCAGTGTGTGTGCATGTGTGCCCAAAATTACAAGAGGAGAATGGAGAAGGGATTGTGGTGTGCCCATCCCCCCGGGGGGTGATTTGTCTTCTAACTCTCTGTCTCTCTCGACCACGGCTCAAGTCCTACACTCAGTGACTTGAAACTCACATGCAAGTACATGTGCTCTAACATGAATACAAAAATTTATAAATTATGTCACATGAGAAATGCTTCAAAAAGTAAAGCAGGTAAGATAACGAAAAATGACAGAATAGTCAGGGAAGAACTCTCTAATTACCTAAAATTTATATAGCAATCACATAGGGCCTAGTAGACACAGTAAGGAATCCAGGTTTTATACAAGTGAGATGGGAGCCACTGAAGAACTTTGATCAAAGGAATCATGATGGGGGCCAGCAAATGGCGTAAGGTTATTGTGGCTCGACTTCTGAATGGCCGACCACAGTTTGAGTCCTGGACCCAGTGGCAGAACTTCACTCCAGATGCATTTAAGTGCAAGCTCAAGATCCCAAGAAAAGAAGAGACTGTGGTATGGACATCATCCCTGACAGAGACGATTTTGCTATAGGGCGTGTGTGCTCACCAGAAAGAGAGAGTCAGACAAATAGAAAGCGAGAAATCACCCCCCAAGGGGGATGGTCATGCCGCAATCCCTTCTCCTCCACTCTCCTTTCAGGATCTTAGGCATGCATGTACACGCGCCCAGTGTGAGTTTAAGCTACCGGGTCCGAAACTCGAACCACAGTTGACTACATGGGAGTCCAGCGACATAGCCATTACACCAACTGCTGGTCCCAAAGATGTGAAATTTTAAAAGGATAATTCAGACTGTTAAGTGAAGAACAGTCTACAGATAGCAAAAGAATAGAAAAATAGATGATTTGCGAGGCAATTTTGCTATAGGAAAAATAATGGTGCAGTATCAGTAGAAGCAGTAAGAAATTAACCAATTTTTATTTTGAAGGCAGGCCCCAAGAAATTCACTAATACAGTGAATATAGAGCTCTGAGAGAATAAATCAAAGATTCTTAAACTGTCCTTTTTCTGCCCAGGTAGTATTCCTCAAGGTGTTTCCCTAGTCCTTCTGAACAGCCCTCTTTCATGGCTGTACAGTGACTTCACTTTGTTGAAGACTCCTAAATCTAGGATTATCTTCTACATTTCTTCTCTGAGCTTCAGTTCCATTATCTCCAACTGTCTGCTAACTTCGATATAATTATTTTCTCTTAAAGAATTATTTAACTTTATTTACTGAACAGAGAGGGACAGAGTGAGAGAGAAAGAGAAAGTGAGAAAGCAGGCCACCAGGTCCAGGACTCAGACCATGGTCGGCCATGTGAGAGTCCAGCGCCCTTAACCACCACTCCATCTGCCAGCCCCTCTAAACCTCAAATTCTATTTGTTCAAAATTGAATCCATCCTCTCTCCTCCCCAGTACCTGGGATTATACAGGAATGATACTACAAAAGACTCTACTGTCCAAATTAAAACCTCAGGAGTAGTAACCTTTTCAATTCCCTTTCTCTCTCGTCCAACCTGCCCACACACACATCGAATCACTCATGATTGTCTGGAGGGGGCGAACAATGTATACTTTAATGATGTCACAGAACAAGCCGTAAGGATCAATTAATTTGTATCCTCTGCAAGAGGAGCTGTCCTAAGATAAAAATTCCCAGTCAGGCCATCCCCTTTTGTTGCTTTCCTCTGACTCTTTCTGTTCCTTGGAAAGGTATTTTATACTGGAAGACAATCAGACTCTGCTGCTGGTAGTGTGAGAGTTCACCATATTCTTTCAACTCCGCTTCCTAAATAAACTCCAGGCTCTCCTGACCACTGCCAACTCTTGCCTAGACTGGTGCAGCAGCTTCACATCTGGTCTCCTGCATCAAACCTTGGCCCTATCCAATCCACTGTCCATATAAATGCAAGATGGCTTTTTTTAAAGAATTATTTTATTTAACTTTATGTATTTTTTTTTCTTTTTTTGGAGAGTTTTCTTTGCTATAGGGCGCGTGCGCTCGCCAGACAGAGAGAGACAGAGAGATAGAAAGCGAGAAATCACCCCCCAGGGGGGATGGCCATGCCACAATCCCTTCTCCTCCATTCTCCTCTCGGGATCTTGGGCACGCACGCACACGTGCCCGGCGTGAGTTTAAGCCACCAGGTCCGGGACTCGAACCACGGTCAACTACGTGGGAATCCAGCGACATAGCCATTACGCTAACTGCTGGTCCCCGACTTTATGGATTTATTTATTTTAATTTGGTCAGAGAGAGACAGAGTGAGAGAGAGAGAGAGGGAAAGCGAGAAAACAAGTTGCAAGGTCCGGGACTCGAACCGCAGTTGGCCATGTGGGAGTCCAGCACCCTTAACCACCACACCACCTACCAGCCCCACATTTATAATCATTAAAAATTGTAATTCTGTAGTGCTGTAGTTACAATGATTATGAACTTGTCAGTTAATTGTATTTGGAAAAAATTTCCATAATTTTATTCAGTGAATTTATCTTTAAGGATATGATTTAATGTCAGTTATTTTCCTAAAATAATTATTTAATTTTATATATATTATTATCATTATTATTATTTATTTGACCAGAGAGAGACAGAGAGAGAAAGG
>NW_006159638.1:3924642-3947913 GCF_000334495.1 Tupaia belangeri chinensis
GGACTTGAACCATGGTTGGCCATGTGGGAGTCCAGAGCCTTAACCACCACCACTGAGCCCATCTGCTGGGCTCAGTTCTCTTTTTTTTCTTTTTGAGGGGTTTTTGCTATAGGGTGCGTGCACTCGCCATAAAGACAGAGAGACAGAAAGCGAGAAATCACCCCCCAGGGGGGATGGCCATGCCACAATCCCTTCTCCTCCATTCTCCTCTCAGGATCTTGGGCATGCACACACACGGGCCCAGCGTGAGTTTTAAGTCACCAGGTCCGGGACTCGAACCACGGTCAACTACGTGGGAATCCAGCGACATAGCCATTACGCTAACTGCTGGTCCCTGGGCTCAATTCTTTTTAAAAATGCCAGCCACAGGTAATAAGTGATTTTTAAGAAAAGAATTATTTAACTTTATTTACTTTTTTTCTTTAATAAATTATTTTATTTGAATTTATTTATTTATTTATTTTTATATTTGACCAGAGTGGGACACAATGAGAAAGAGAGAGACAGAGGTAAAGTGAGAAAGCAAGCTGCCAGGTTTGGGATTCAAACCACAGTCAGCCATGTGGGAGTCCAGCACCCTTAACCACCACCAGCTGCCGGCCCCTATTTATTTACTTCTAATTTACTTCTAATTTGACCAGAGAGGGACAGAACGTGAGAAAGAGAGAGAAAAAAAAATTGAAAATGCAAGCCGCCAGGTCTGGGACTTAGATCACAATATGCCACATGGGAGTCCAGCAACCCTAACCTACAGGCCCCATTAAGTGATTAATTAATCCTTTTTCAAAGTCATGCTCCATCTGTTCTAGGAATTGTCAGTGGTTTCTGTCATCACAACAACCAAGAACAAGAAAGCCTAGGACATGTACAGTCGATTCACAATACTCACAGTAGTTCCCTTTATAAAGTTGTCACAAACACTGAAACTGCACATTCTGAATAAATACTAAGAGAAATTTACGGTGAATTTCCTGAAAGACTAGCAAAAAATGTTTTCCTCAACCTACCAACACATATCCCTATTTTATGAGTGTTTCTATCTAAAGACATTTTATTTAGTATTGTGTTGTTGATTCATTAACATTTAACTAACTGCTAACAGCACTGTAACTCATACCTGAATGAAGTTCATCTAACATATGTATTTCATCACAACCTTCCTGAATTTCAGAACACTAGACAGCACTCAGGGCTACGCTGAGGAACCATTTTAAACAGTGAAATCACCTCCAAAAAGCACAGAAGTGGGAAAGACGTAGCACTAAAAAAACCTAAAGAAGGTGCTTGTTTACAGTTTGAGAAGTGAAACAAGAAAACAGAGCATCACCTTGTTTAACCTCAGCTGGAAATACGCACATCAAGAGACTCAAATTTCACCACTCTGAACATGTTTACAAATGGCTGTGAAAACATCAGGAGTATTGATTTTGAAATTATAAATACATTTTAGCAGACAGATGAGTTCACAAACATAAAAATCCGTGTACAATGAGAATCAAATGCATTTAAGCTGTAATCATTAGTTTACCTATCTTTTTTGACTACTGACTAGAAAGTCAGAGAAACAGGTTACAGTAATGCTGATTAGAAATATTAACTCAATTTGCTTTAGCAAACAAAGCTTCAGGAAATAAAGGTTATGATGGAAAATACTAAGTGAGACTTTTTATAGGGGAACAGTTGGGACTTAATATCCAAAAAACACACATTAAGAAAAAATGTATAGATGGGACCAGCAGATGGCCTAACGGTTATGTCACTGGACTCCTACATAGTCGGCCATGGATCTAGTCCCAGACCAGGCAGCTTAAAACCCACACCAGGCCAAGCATGTGTGAGTGCATGCCCAAGATCCCGAGAGGAGAATGGAGAAGAGACTGTGGCATGGCCAGCCCCCCCCCCCCCCCCCGGGGGAGTGATTTCTCGCTTTCTGTGTCTCTGTCTCTCATTGTCCCTCCAGTGAAAGCATGTGCCCTACAGCAAGTATCTCTTTTAAAAAAAAAAAAGGAAAAAAAACCTAGAGAATAAAATTAAATCTCAACCAAAGAGGCACACCACCAACAGGGTCTTCACACCACAACGCATCCAAATAGCCTGGACTGCAGGCACCCATGCACATGCACAGTGTGCACAGGGGGCTCTTGGGACCTGAACCTAGAAACTTTTCATGGAGGTCCAGCATTACGAAGCAATGTGTTACACCCACACCACTGCCCAGGAAAATTAGATGAGTTGATATAATAGAGTGACCTAAGCTACATCATATACTTACATGATACTGCAAAACATGTTAAAGCATTCCCACAATAATACAGAGCAATAAACAACTGCAAAGCTTTAAGAACTCAACTTCCTGTTCCATCTGCTGACATACTTTTCTGGTTGATTCTCTCACAGCTTTTGGTTCTCTGCTCAGTTGTCACTGTATCAAAGAGACTTCTCTGACCAGCTGACCATCTACCTTTGATACTCCCTAACAGCCACTCCCTGTCCCCACCCAGCCACAACCTCTGTCCCCTTTACCCTACTTTCAGTATTTTCCACAGCACTCACCACTGTCTAACATACATAGTAAGTTGACCCATATGAATCCACTAGTTATGTAGGTCAAAAATTATGAAATAACAGGAATAAGGATCAACCATATGTTTGCTTGTTTTGTCTACCTCCCATAACTAAAATACAAGTTCCAATAGAAGAACATCAGTATTCTTCACTTTTAAAAAAAACATACTTTATTTTTTAAATTTAATTTTAGGGACCAACAGTTGTCATAATGGCTATGTATGGCTATGTTGCTGGACTCCCACATAGTCGACCACAGTTCAAGTCCTGGACCCGGTGGCTTAAACTCACGCCAGGCATGTGTGCGTGCATGCCCAAAATCCTGAGAGCAGAATGGAGGAGAAGGGATTGCGGCGTGGCCATCCCCCCGCCCGGGGTGTGTGTGTGTGTGATCTCTCCTTTTCTGGTGTCTGTCTTTCTAGCGAGTGCACATGCCCTATAGCAAAAACCTCTCCCAAAAAAAGAAAGAAATTTAATTTTATTCATTATCATTATTTTTTTAAGTTGACCAGAGACAGAGAAGGAAAGTGAGAAAGCAAGCTGCCAGGTTTGGGACTCAAACATAGTCAGCCATATGGGAATTCAGCCACCTTAACCATCATGACACCTGCAGGCCCCAGTTTTCTATACCTTATACTCCAGAACCTTATCTAATAATCGATGTCCAATAAATACTTGTTCGTTAAGTGAATAATGATTATACACATTTGAAATACAAAAATTTAGACACATCTACAATGTAGAAATACGGCTTAAGCAAGTTCAACAGCCACTTAACATACACTTAACTTTTTATTCTTAGTTCTATGTCCATTTTTCTCTTTTTGCACTCTTAAAATTTATTTCTCTCTTCCATAAAAGTCAAAGAGACAGAGAAAGAGGCACAACACCAACAGGGTCTTCACACCACAACTCATCCAATTGGCTTGGACTGCAGACACCCATGCATGTGCACAGTGTGCAGAGGGGGCTCTTGGGACCTGAACCTAGGAACTTTCCATGGGGGTCCGCATTAATAGAGCACTGTGTTACGCCCACACCACTGTCTGACCCTCAATGGGCATTTTTAAAACCAGAATTCTCACAATAACAATTTCACAATCTCTCTCTCTCTCATAGATCTACATCATGCTTTCTCCTCCCACCTAAGAAGCCACATGATTAAGGATTTAAAATTAAGTTATATAGGGGCCAGCAGATGTTATAATGGTTAAGGCGCAGGATTCCCATGTGGTCGACCACAGTTCGAGCCCTAGACCCAGTGGTTTGAAACTCACACCAGGCACCTGTGCATGCATGCCCAAAATTCCAAGAGGAGAATGGAGCAAAGACTACAGTGTGGCCATCACCCTGGGACGGGGTGATTTCTCGCCTTCTCTCTCTGTATCTGTCTCTCCAGTGAGCGCACATGCCCTATAACAAAAATCTCTCAAAAAGAAAAAAAAAAAAGTTATATAAAAACCCTATAGTTCTTGGGACTAAGAGATGGCGTAATGGCTATGTCGCTGGACTCCCATGTAGTCAACCGCGGTTGCGTCCTGGACCCGGTGGCTTAAAACTCATGCCGGGCGCATGTGTGTGCGTGCCCAAGATCCTGAGAGAACGGAGGAGAAGGGATTGTGGCATGGCCATCCTCCCTGGGGGGGTGATTTCTCGCTTTCTGTCTCTCTGTCTCTGTCTGGCGAGCGCACGTGCCCTACAGCAAAAACATTTCAAAAAAAAAAAAAAACCCTATAGTTTAACTATTCTCCTTTTGTGATGTTTCACTATTATCCAAAAATAAAAAGAAAATACTGTGATGAATGTCCTCATACATTGTTGGTATCCCTGAATAGTTCCATAAATCACTTAACGAGTGATGGGATATGAACTTTTTTAAGGTCTTGAACATTATCCAGTTGCTTTTAAAATAATGCCGCATTTGATAATAAAAATTCTAAATTCACTTTTATTAATTGCCAGAGGGCAGGGGCATTCACCAGAGAAAGAGAAGGGTGGAAACCACCCCGCAATGGGATATGGTAACATCACAATCCTGGCTCCATTTCTATATTACTGTTGGATTTGGGGCATTAGCACATGCATAACCACCTCCTCTGGTATGTCTGTCTGTTTTTGTTTTGTTTTTAAGAGATTTTTGCGGGAACCAGCAGTTAGTGTAATGGCTATGTCACTGGACTCCCATGTAGTCGACCGCGGTTCGTGTCCTGGACCCGGTGGCTTAAAACTCACGCCGGGCGCGTGTGCGTGCGTGCCCAAGATCCCGAGAGGAGAATGGAGGAGAAGGGATTGCGGCGTGACCATCCCCCCCGGGGGGTGATTTCTCGCTTTCTGTCTCTATGTCTCTCTCTGTCTGTCTGGCGAGTGCATGCGCCCTACAGTGAAAATCTCTCCAAAAAAAAAAAAGAGATTTTTGCTAAAGTGATAAATCATCCCCCAGGGAGGATTGCCACTCTACAATCCCTTCTCCTCCATTCTCCATCCTCTGCTTCTGATGTGTTTTTCAAGTTACTGGGGCAGGGATTCCAACTGCAGTTGGCCACATGGGATCCAGTTCCCTTAATCCTGGGCCACAGGGCTTGCCCTTTTATTTTTAAATAACTGTATAAAAACAGTTCACTAACATGCTTATGAAGCACGCTCTGCACAGAAAAGGCTTGTAACATTTGCTCAAAGAAGCTAGACATGTTTTAATATAGCTAATGTAAGTTTATTTTTTAATTGCCAGAGGGCATAAGCGCTTGCATGGGGTAGCAGGGCAGTTAGGGAATAGCCCAACAGGGTGGTCACAGTGCAATCCCTTCTCCTACATTCCGCTATCCTGCCAAGATCTGGGCTACGCACGCACATGCAACCAGCATGTTGGCCATATGGGATCTGGCTCCTTTAACTACCATGCACCTCGTATCAGTTCCATCATACAAAAAACTACCTTTTGGGTTTTTTTGACTAGTGGGTGCATGTGATTGCCAGAGACACAGAGGGAGAGGAAAAAAATCACCTCCCACAGAGAATGGTCACACACAATCCTTTCTTCTTCATCTCTTCCTCCTTTCAGGTTTTGGGCACCCAAACATGTGAGTCTAACGTGTTTCTCTCAAGCCCTCGGACCTAGGACACAAACTGCACAGCTGGAGATGTGATATCTGGCTGACTTAGCCCTCAGGCCACAGAGCTGGCCCAAAGCTATGGAAATTTCTCTAAATATGTGGAATAGTACAGATTCATCTTTTAAATTAATCACGCCAATACAAAACATTTTATTTTTCCTACTAGAAAGAATAACACTTGCATAATTTGGTAATTTTATAACCAAAGTGGTCAAAAATAAAATACTTAGATTGAATATATTTCAAAAGACAGGCCAACCAGTGCCATAGTTGTTAAGGCAGCTGGATCCCACATGGCTGACACACCATCTCAGTCCTGGACTTGGCAACTTTGGAAACACACCACCCTATGTGCGTGGTGACCAAAATCCTGAGAGGACTGTAACATGGAGATCCTCCTCTGGGGAGGTCTGTCTCTTTCTCTCTCTCACTCCCTACAGTAAAATTAAAGAAAAAAAAAAAGAAAGAAAAAGTTAATACTCTATGTTGCATTTACATACAGTTCACAATCAGAGAAAACTAACTGATACTGTCAGAAGTCAGGATAAAGGCTGCCTTGGGGTAGGAGGTACAAAGTGACTGGAAGGAGGTCCCGCTCATGTTCTCATTCTTCATCTAGCTGCTGGTTACTCAGGGAGTGTTCGGATTGTCAAAATACACTGAACTATATACACTCAATGATGATGTGTTTTATGTATATTCCAATAAAAGGTTTGCAAAGGTTAATTACATTTAAGTCTAATAGTACTGTCAAGTATATTTATATAAAGCCATAGTACTAAATTTATAGTAAAGAAATACCAGTAGGAACCAGCAGCACTGAAAAGGCACATTTCATCTTCTAGAAGGCAAAGGTGTGTCTCTTAAGTGTTAAAAGAAAAACCACAGCCAATTTAACTGAGTGAAGTGGAGAAATCACTAGATTTCTTACAGCTGGATGGCAGGCTGTACTAACAGCTTAAAAGGTGGGGCTTTCTGTGATTGACTGAAGTGTGGCTAGTGTGATTGGTTGTAACTTAGTAACCAGCTCAGGAGAACAGTCTAAGATGTACGATTTTGGCTCATCCATAGTAATCCAAGTGTGGAAGTACAGCGGCAGTTTTAGGACAAAATAATTTAACATAAGAGTCTCCAATTACTCCTACAACTTTCCAATTGTCTTTTTACTGTGATAAGATATACATAAAATTTAGCATCTTATCCATTTTTTAAATTTATTTATTCATTTATTTATTTTAATTTGACGAGAGAGAGAGAAGAGAAAGAGAGGGAAAGTGAGAAAGCAAGCCATCAGGTCCAGGACTTGAACAGTGGTAGGCCATGGGAGTGTCCAGCACCTTAACCACAATGCATGCCACTTGCTGGTCCACAATCTTATCCATTTTTTAAAGTGCTAGAGGGTGTCTATACTAACCAGAGAAACAGAGGCAGAGAAAGAGATGGGAAGAAAGAACTCCCCACGAAGGACACGGTCACACTGCAATCACTTCTCCACCTTTCTGTCCCATCAGGATTCTAGGCACACATGCACATGTTCCCTGCACAAACTCCTGCTGTGTCCTTCATACTGCTGGGACTAAGATTCAGGTGCCCTGCCCATGTACCTGGCATATCCTTCAAACCACCAGTGCCAGGACTAGAACTATGATCAGTCATTTGGGCTCCGGCTCCCTTAACCACCAGGCTATAGAACTGGCTACCATCTTAACCATTTTTAAGTGTTCAGGTCAGTGGAACTCAGTATTTCTAATACTGTACAACCAACACAACCATCCATCTCCAACTGTTTACTCTTGTAAAAATAAAGCTCTTTACCAATTAAACATTAACTTCCCATTTCTTCCTCCTCAGCCCCCAGTAACCACTATTCTTTTTGTCTCTATGATTTTGACTTCTCTAAATACTTCATATATGTGAAAGCATATAGTATTTATCTTTTTGCGAAGGTTTATTTCACTAGGCATAACATCCTCAAGGCTCATTCATGTTGCAGATATGTCAGAATTTTCTTCCTTTCTAAAGCTGAATATTTCACTGTACCAATTCTATGCTTATATCAATATTCCATACTCAGGTTCTGGAAAATTCTTATTTTCAAAGACCTCCTCATTGATCCATCAGAATAAACTGCTCTCATATGCTACCACAAGGCTTCATTTCATCTTTTTCAAGTGACCAAGGCTGAGATTCAAAACATGGTCAGCATGTGGGATCCTAGTTAGCCACGAGGCCATGTGCCAGCCTAGGAAACACATCTCTTGGGACCAGCAGATGACAGAAAGGTTACGTCACTGGACTACCACAGTCGACCCAGCAGCTTGAAACTCACGCTGGGGGTGTGTGCATGCATGCTGAATATCCCACAGAGAACAGAGAAGGAATTCCCATGTGGCCATCCCCCCTTCCAGGGAGTGATTTCTCACTTTCTGTCTCTCTGGTGAGCACTCTCATCCAACAGCAAAAATCTAAAAATCTCTGGATGAGGTAACCCACAAACCTGAGAAATGCGTGAGCAAACTACTTGAAACACTCTTTGAAGAGAGTATTTCAGGAAAAGAAAACAAGTACAAAGGTTATTTCAATGAACAAGCCTATTTTATAGGAGATTAAATCTCTTCAGGGCCAGCAGGCGGCATGGTGGTTAAGGGCACTGGACTCTCAACATGGCCAACCGCAGTTGAAGTCCCAGACCTGGTAGCTTGCTTTCTCATGTCCCTCTCTCTCTCTCTCTCTCTCTCTCTCTAAAATAAATAAATAAAGGTAAATAAAATAATTTTTTTTAAAAATCTCTTCAAGTAGAGTTACTAGGCTATCAAAGTTCTTCCCACTCAGAAAAAGTATTCTTAGGGTCGGTCAGTGGCATGTAGCTCCCACATGGCCAATAGTGCATTCAAGTCCGGGACCCAGTGTCTTAAAAAACATCTGGCACATGTGTGTGCATGCCCAAAGTCTAAAAGAGGAGAGCGAAGGAGAAGGGATTTCAGAGTGGCCATCCAACCTCCCTGGGGAGAGGGGAAGTGATTTCTCAATTTCCCTGTCTGTCTCTCTCTGGTGAACACACATACCCTACAGCAAAAACCTAAAAAAGAGATTTAAATGTCATTATTTAATGTTATCTCCTTAATCAAAGGACTTATTTTTTCCTTGATCATTTTTTTTCTTCCTTGTTTATCATTTTTTGAATTTACCTAAAACTAGCCCTTTTTATTGTCCTCCAGCATTGTTTTGGAAACCTGGGGAGGTCTGTCTCTTTCTCTCTCTCACTCCCTACAGTAAAATTAAAGAAAAAAAAAAAGAAAGAAAAAGTTAATACTCTATGTTGCATTTACATACAGTTCACAATCAGAGAAAACTGATACTGTCAGAAGTCAGGATAAAGGCTGCCTTGGGGTAGGAGGTACAAAGTGACTGGAAGGAGGTCCCGCTCATGTTCTCATTCTTCATCTAGCTGCTGGTTACTCAGGGAGTGTTCGGATTGTCAAAATACACTGAACTATATACACTCAATGATGATGTGTTTTATGTATATTCCAATAAAAGGTTTGCAAAGGTTAATTACATTTAAGTCTAATAGTACTGTCAAGTATATTTATATAAAGCCATAGTACTAAATTTATAGTAAAGAAATACCAGTAGGAACCAGCAGCACTGAAAAGGCACATTTCATCTTCTAGAAGGCAAAGGTGTGTCTCTTAAGTGTTAAAAGAAAAACCACAGCCAATTTAACTGAGTGAAGTGGAGAAATCACTAGATTTCTTACAGCTGGATGGCAGGCTGTACTAACAGCTTAAAAGGTGGGGCTTTCTGTGATTGACTGAAGTGTGGCTAGTGTGATTGGTTGTAACTTAGTAACCAGCTCAGGAGAACAGTCTAAGATGTACGATTTTGGCTCATCCATAGTAATCCAAGTGTGGAAGTACAGCGGCAGTTTTAGGACAAAATAATTTAACATAAGAGTCTCCAATTACTCCTACAACTTTCCAATTGTCTTTTTACTGTGATAAGATATACATAAAATTTAGCATCTTATCCATTTTTTAAATTTATTTATTCATTTATTTATTTTAATTTGACGAGAGAGAGAGAAGAGAAAGAGAGGGAAAGTGAGAAAGCAAGCCATCAGGTCCAGGACTTGAACAGTGGTAGGCCATGGGAGTGTCCAGCACCTTAACCACAATGCATGCCACTTGCTGGTCCACAATCTTATCCATTTTTTAAAGTGCTAGAGGGTGTCTATACTAACCAGAGAAACAGAGGCAGAGAAAGAGATGGGAAGAAAGAACTCCCCACGAAGGACACGGTCACACTGCAATCACTTCTCCACCTTTCTGTCCCATCAGGATTCTAGGCACACATGCACATGTTCCCTGCACAAACTCCTGCTGTGTCCTTCATACTGCTGGGACTAAGATTCAGGTGCCCTGCCCATGTACCTGGCATATCCTTCAAACCACCAGTGCCAGGACTAGAACTATGATCAGTCATTTGGGCTCCGGCTCCCTTAACCACCAGGCTATAGAACTGGCTACCATCTTAACCATTTTTAAGTGTTCAGGTCAGTGGAACTCAGTATTTCTAATACTGTACAACCAACACAACCATCCATCTCCAACTGTTTACTCTTGTAAAAATAAAGCTCTTTACCAATTAAACATTAACTTCCCATTTCTTCCTCCTCAGCCCCCAGTAACCACTATTCTTTTTGTCTCTATGATTTTGACTTCTCTAAATACTTCATATATGTGAAAGCATATAGTATTTATCTTTTTGCGAAGGTTTATTTCACTAGGCATAACATCCTCAAGGCTCATTCATGTTGCAGATATGTCAGAATTTTCTTCCTTTCTAAAGCTGAATATTTCACTGTACCAATTCTATGCTTATATCAATATTCCATACTCAGGTTCTGGAAAATTCTTATTTTCAAAGACCTCCTCATTGATCCATCAGAATAAACTGCTCTCATATGCTACCACAAGGCTTCATTTCATCTTTTTCAAGTGACCAAGGCTGAGATTCAAAACATGGTCAGCATGTGGGATCCTAGTTAGCCACGAGGCCATGTGCCAGCCTAGGAAACACATCTCTTGGGACCAGCAGATGACAGAAAGGTTACGTCACTGGACTACCACAGTCGACCCAGCAGCTTGAAACTCACGCTGGGGGTGTGTGCATGCATGCTGAATATCCCACAGAGAACAGAGAAGGAATTCCCATGTGGCCATCCCCCCTTCCAGGGAGTGATTTCTCACTTTCTGTCTCTCTGGTGAGCACTCTCATCCAACAGCAAAAATCTAAAAATCTCTGGATGAGGTAACCCACAAACCTGAGAAATGCGTGAGCAAACTACTTGAAACACTCTTTGAAGAGAGTATTTCAGGAAAAGAAAACAAGTACAAAGGTTATTTCAATGAACAAGCCTATTTTATAGGAGATTAAATCTCTTCAGGGCCAGCAGGCGGCATGGTGGTTAAGGGCACTGGACTCTCAACATGGCCAACCGCAGTTGAAGTCCCAGACCTGGTAGCTTGCTTTCTCATGTCCCTCTCTCTCTCTCTCTCTCTCTCTCTCTCTCTCTGTCCCTCTCTGGTCAAATTAAGTAAATAAATAAAGGTAAATAAAATAATTTTTTTTAAAAATCTCTTCAAGTAGAGTTACTAGGCTATCAAAGTTCTTCCCACTCAGAAAAAGTATTCTTAGGGTCGGTCAGTGGCATGTAGCTCCCACATGGCCAATAGTGCATTCAAGTCCGGGACCCAGTGTCTTAAAAAACATCTGGCACATGTGTGTGCATGCCCAAAGTCTAAAAGAGGAGAGCGAAGGAGAAGGGATTTCAGAGTGGCCATCCAACCTCCCTGGGGAGAGGGGAAGTGATTTCTCAATTTCCCTGTCTGTCTCTCTCTGGTGAACACACATACCCTACAGCAAAAACCTAAAAAAGAGATTTAAATGTCATTATTTAATGTTATCTCCTTAATCAAAGGACTTATTTTTTCCTTGATCATTTTTTTTCTTCCTTGTTTATCATTTTTTGAATTTACCTAAAACTAGCCCTTTTTATTGTCCTCCAGCATTGTTTTGGAAACTTTAACTCATTCAGAATCCTAGTCTCCCCATGGTCTTACTGAATCAGGACTTTCTGGATTTATCACTGGTTATGTACCATTAGTTATGTGGGTATACTTGGTATGTTTTTCTTTGAAATTTAATAGAAACTACTTACGTGCAAGTCATAATTTCTTTAAAAGGATTCACACACTTAACCCACAATGGAAAATTTTTTGTAACTTTTTTTCTTAGAAGTTTCTGCCTTAGGGCTTATGTGTTCACCAGAGAAAGACAGACAGAAACAGTGAGAAGGAAAGTGAGAAATCAACCCCCAGGGGGGATAGCCACCCACAATCCCTTCTCATCCATTCTTCTCCTGGAATCCATTCTCCTTCTGGGATCTTGGGCAAGCATACACATGTACCTGGTGTGAGTTTCTAGACACTGGGTCCAAGACTCAAACCATGGTCGGCTATGTAGGAGTCCAGCAACAACCCCCTGGGGGAATGGCCTTTACTTTTTTAAAAAAAATTTGAGAGGTTTTTGCTAGAGGTCACATGCGCTCGCCAGAGAGAGACAGAGAGACAGAAAGTGAGAAATCACCCCCTAGGGGGGATGCCCATGCCACAATCCCTATTCTCCTCTCAGGATCTTGGCCACACACACACACACATGTGCTTGGCCTGAGTTTAAGCCACTGGGTCCAGGACTCGAACCACAGTCGACTATGTGGTAGTCCAGCGACATAGCCATTATGCCAACTGCTGGTCCCATCTACTTTTTTTAATTTTTAAAACAGGTTTCAAGGGGCCGGCAAGTGGTGTAGTGGTTAAGGCTCTGGACGCCCACATGGCTGCCAACAGTTCAAGTCTCAGATCCAGCACCTTGAAACTCACGCTGGGTACCTGTGGGTGCACGCCTAAAATCCTGAGAGAATGGAAGAGAAGGGACTGCGATGTGGCCATCCCCCTGGTGCATGATTTCTGACTTTCTGTCCCTCCGTCTCTCTGCTGAGCATACACACTCTAACAAAAATCTCTCAAATGAAAATTTAAAAAAAAAAAAAGGTTTCAAATGTCAGCTGTAGCAAAAGTAGTATCGACCATTTGCACGACCTGGTAGCCTGAAAATCACACTTAGTGCATATATGTGTGCCCCAAATCCCAAGAGAATGGAGGAAAGGAGATTGTGGCATGGCCACTCCCCCCTTCCCCCAGGGTGATTTCTCACTTTGTTCCTCTGTCTCCAGGGAGAACATGTACCCTACGGCAAAAACCTAAAATAAATACTTTCTCGGGGGAACAGTAGTTGGCGTAATGGCTTTGTCGCTGGACTCCCATGAAGTCAACTGC
Organism: Tupaia belangeri chinensis; assembly: GCF_000334495.1. NCBI lineage: Eukaryota > Metazoa > Chordata > Mammalia > Scandentia > Tupaiidae > Tupaia > Tupaia belangeri. The sequence continues at coordinate 3,937,718 of NW_006159638.1, forward strand.
AGTTCAAGTCCCGGACCTGCTGGGAGCATGTGCGTGTATGCCCAAGATCCCAAGAGGAGAATGGAGGAGAAAGGGATTGCTGCATGGCCATTCCCCCAGGGGGTTAATTTCTCACTTTCTGTCTCTCTGTCTTTCTGGAAAGCGCATACACCCTATAACAAAAACCTCTCCAAAAGAAAAACAAAAACAAAAACAAAAACAAAAAACAGGTTTTGGGGCAGACAAATGGTGTTTTAGTTAAAGACGCTGAACTCCCACATGGGCAACCATGGTTCAAGTCTCAGACCTAGCAGTCTACTTCCTCACTTTCTTTCTCTGGTCAAATTAAACAATAACTATAATAATAAAGTTAAGTAAAATAATTCTTGAAGGGATCAGCAGATGCATATCTATCGTATTTTATGTTTCAAGTCCTGAACCTGGGGGCTGAAAATCCATGCTGGGTGCATGTGCATGTGTGCTCAAGATCCCAAGAAGAGACTGGAGGAGAAGGGACTGTGGCATGGCCATCCTCCCTGTGGGGGCGATTTCAAGCATCATATATCCACTACATGAAGTGGAATGTGCAAAAAAATTACAGAGTTCATAAATGCTAGAGCTAGCATATAAATCAGGTCTAACTGATTCAAAGTCCATGTCCTTTTACAATAAGGGATCATTTGGGTCAGCAGGTGGCATTGTGGTTAAGGCATTAGACTCCCACATGGTTGACTGTGGTTTGAGTCCTGGACTTGGGGGCTTGAAAAAAATCACACCAGACACATGTATATGTGCATGCCCAAAATCCCAAGAGGAGAATGGAGGACAAGGAATTGCAGTATGGCCATGGTCATCACCCCCAGTGAGTAATCTCTTAATCTGCCTCTCCCATTCTCTCTCTAGTGAACACAGGTACCCTATGGCAAAAACCTAAAAAAAAAAAAACACTTGCCTATAATGTATGTCTAATAACAGTTAATACTATATATCTTCCAGAGCTCTTCCTTGCTGGTCAGAATCAATGTCACCCTAGCAATTTTCTTCAACTTCTAGAAAATTAAACTCCTAGGGGCTGCCAGGAAGCACAATGGTTAAGGGTGCTGGACTCCCACATGGCTGACCATGGTTCAAGTCCTGACCATGGTTCAAGTGGCTGGCTTTCTCACTTTCCCTCTTTTTCTCATTCTGTCTGTACCTCTTTGGTTAAATTTCAAAAAAATAAATGGGGCCGGCAGGTGGTGTGGTGGTTAAGGGCTCTAGACTCCCACATGGCCAATTGCAGATCGAGTTTCAGACCTGGTGGCTTGCTTACTTTCTCTCTCTCTCTCTCTGTCCCTCTCTGGTCAAATTATAAATAAATAAATAAATAAATAATAAAGTTAGATAAAATAATTCTGAAAAAAATAATAAAGTTTAAAATAAAATAATTCTTTTAAAAAAAGAAAACTAAACCCCTACCAAAAGTAAGAAATTAGCGGGACCAGCAGTTAGCGTAATGGCTATGTCGCTGGACTCCCACGTAGTCGACCATGGTTCAAGTCCCGGACCCGGTGGCTTAAATTCACACTGGGCGCGTGTGCGTGTGTGCCCAAGATCCCAAGAGGAGAATGGAGGAGAAGGGATTGCGACTTGGCCATCCCCCCTGGGGGGTGATTTCTCACTTTCTGTCTCTCTGTCTCTGTCTGTCTTGTGAGCGCACACGCCCTGTAGCAAAAACCTCTAAAAATAAAAAATAAAATAAGAATTTACCAAAAACTCTGACAATGATCTTTATTAATGTATCCTTTAACTAATCCACTAATAAAAACCAAAAGCTATATAAAACTATACCAAACATATTCTCCAGATATTTTTTCATTAAAAGAGCCTTACACAGGCAATGAGGTTGCAGCAGAGGTGAGGAGGTTAAGGTGCTGAATCCCAAATGACCAGCTACGTGGTTCAAGTCCTGGACCCAGCAGCTTGAAAATCACAGCAAGCACATATACATGTGTGCCCAAAAATCCCAAGAAACTAGAGAAAGGATTGCAGTGTGGCCATCCCCCATGAAGAGTAATTTCTCACTCCCCCTCCTCTGGTGAGCATAGGCTCCCTATAGCCAAAAACAAATTAACTAAAAAATTTATTCACACTATAAAAACTCCAGGATTAAATAAATAAATAAGGCCTGTAGTTGAACTACTCTATTTAGCATATTGTTCTATTCCTCTCCCCAAAAGAATTATTTATTGGGACCAGCAGGTGGCGTGGTGGTTAAGGCACTGGACACTCCCACAAGGCTGACCAGGGTTCGAATCCTGAATCTGGTGGCTTGCTTTCTCGCTTCCTCTCTCTCTCTCACTCTCAACATCTGTCTCTCTCTGGTCAAATTAAAAAATAAATGAATGAATAAATAAAATAAAAATAAAATAATTATTTTGAAAAAAAGAGAATTGTTTATTTAATTAATTCTATTTATTTATTTATTTTAATTTGACCAGAGAAATAGAGGAAGGGAAAGCAAAAAAGCAAGTTGCCAGGTCTGGGCCTCAAACTGTGGTCAGCCATGTGGGAATCCAGTGCCTTTGATCACCATGCCACCTATTGGCTCCATCTCCCCAGTTCTTAAAACATACCATGTGGAGAAAAGCTTTTAAAACACTGGACTACCACACGACAGAACACAGTTTGAATCCTGGATCTGGAGGCTTGCTTTCTCACTTTCCCTCTCTCTCTTTCTGGCTCTCCTGATGAGATGAGTACATGTGCCCTGTAGCAAATTGAAAAATAACGATAATAATAAATAAGATCAAACAAATAAATAAAAACACCAGTGTTTACTCAAACAGTATTAAAACACACACAAGGGGGGCCAGCAGGTGGCATGGTGGCTAAGGGCACTGGATTCCCACATAGCCAACTATGGCTCGAGTCCTGGACCTGGTGGCTTACTTTCTCACCCTCTCTCTCTCTCTCTCTCTCTCTCTCTCTCTCTCTCTCTCCCTCGCTGGTCAAATTAAAAATAAATAAATAAAATAAAGTTAAATAAAATAATTCTTTAAAACACACACACACAGGGCCTACTACATTGTCTAAAAACAAAGGCTTTTCTTTGATGTTCATTTCTAGGAATTCTTGAAAACTTCTGAGTACCACTGAATGATGTCCAAGTAAAGTGTTGAAATCACCAAGAATAAATCAGATTGACTTCTAGGATTTTTCAGGTTAGTCACACAGATGAAGATGCAATAAAATAGTTGAATATCGTAAAAATAATAATGAGCAAAAAAAAGCCAGACACAAAGTAGTACATACTAGGCCTATGATCCTAGGCCCATAAGCACACAAAATGTATAGTATTAGATATCAAAACAGTAGCCAAGGGGAAGGGAAGGGAAGGGCAGTTAAAGACAAGAATATGGGCAACTAGAATAAGGACATAAGAGTATCTCACGTTCTGATCATTTACTTTCTGCTGATGATTACTACAGTGAGCTATACCCTTATGAAAACTTTCAGCATATTTGACTTTAATCATATTTTTAAAAAAAAGAAAAGGGCAGGATAAGGGGGAAAAAAATTTTTCCCCAGGAACTCTATTACTCAAAAAACAACATAACAATTTACATTTATTTACAGGGGACAGTTCAGATAAAAATTACATGTTTGAAGGCTAGCTCTATAGCACACATTCATTACTCACACGTGGACCTCGGTTTAAATTCCCAGCCTGGGGAGGCTGAAACATGCCAGGTACATGAATAAGTGTCTAAGATCCAACAGGCTGCAGGACTGGAGGACGGGGATCACAGCATGACCAGACCCTATAGAGTGTACTCATCTCTCTCTCTCTCTTTCTGCCATGTGCATACATGTGCTCACAGACACTCATCATGAACAAAATACATTAAAAAAAAATTGGGGGACCAGCAGATGATATGATGGTTACATCGCCAGACTCTAACGTAGTCAACAGTGGTTCAAGTCCTGAACCTGGCAGTTTAAAATTCACGTCAGGTACATGTGCATGTGTGCCCAAAATCCCAAGAATGAAGGAGAAGCAATTGTGGAGTGGCCAACCCCCTGGTGGGTGATTTCTCATTCTGTCTGTTTCTCTCTGGCACACCCCCTATAGCAAAAATCTCTCAAGAAAGAAAAAAAAAAAAATTAGGACCCAGCCAGTGGCACAGTGGTTAAGGTGCAGGATCCCATGCGGCCGACTCTGTCCTTAGACTCTCAAACCAGGATGCTTGAAAAACACACTGGCCATATATGGGTGCATGCCCAAAATTCCTAGAAGAAATTGGAGAAGTAACTGTAACACATCCAACTCCCCTGGAGAGGCTTTCTCACTTTCCCTCTCTCTCAGGTAAATGCATGTGCCCTGCAGCAAATCTTAAAAAATAAAACTTAAAAAAGACTCTTAAGCCAAACCCTCCTATCATAAAAAAAGAAACGAAATTTTGTCAAAAAGGAATTATAGATGGGGAGGAATGGAGAGTTAATTAACAGAGAACTACAAAGTTCTTTAAGAATCATAAAATACATAAATCTCTAAAGCATACACATACACCTTTTTCAGGAGAAATAATCTTGGCAATACCTTCTGTATGTAATATAGCTGAAACAAGTAAAACCATTATTTCACTTCTTTTATGAAGAACATGTGCCAGTTTTTCTAACAGGAAAGTGCATGAAGACAGCAAGATCTATTTTCCTTAATTTCTGACCAATTTAAAAAAAAAAAAAGAGGGTTAAAAAGTGCCAGAATACAATTAGTAATTCCTCTTTCCGAAAGCACTTCAATGACATTTTACAAAAGCAACTCATCTCTTATGGGAGAAAAATTCCAGTAGAAATAAAAGATATAAATTATATTCCACCTCTTTAAGTCTCGTCAGAAACCAAAATAAAAGGATATTTCATCACATGAAGCTCTATATCTGCAATTCTCTTTAGATATTCTCCACACATAAGACATACATTTTTTTCAAACTTTTATCGTTGTTTCACACAGGAAGCATCACAGTTTTAAAATATAAGGAAGTACAGGGGCCAGTTCTGTGGCCTAGTGGACAAGGCAGCTGGATCCCACATGGCCCACACTATGGTTCAAGTCTTACAACCAGCGACTTGAGAAACACACTGGGCACATGTGCATGCATGCCCAAAATCCCAAAAGGGAGAGATGGAAGAGGAGTCTTGGAATGACCACGCCCCATGTGGAGTGCTCTCTCCTCTCTGGTGAACACATGTATCCTTTGTAAAATCAAAAACAAATATAAAGAAGTATAAATACCTCTTTTTCTCAATTAAAGATCGTCAATAATTATTTCATAAGGAAAAGAAACACCATAGTAAACAGCAAGCACTTTCAATATTAAGTGTTGTTCTTGGCATGGATGCCCTTCTAATGCTGGCTGAAATTTCTTTTTTTTTGGAGAGGTTTTTGTTATAAGGCACATGCGCTCGCCAGACAAACAGACAGAGAGACAAAAAGCGAGAAATCACCCCCCCCCCGGGGGGATGGCCACGCCACAATCCCTTCTCCTCCATTCTCCTCTTGGGATCTTGGGCACGCACGCACATGTGCCCGGCGTGGGGTTAAACCACCGGGTCTGGGACTCGAACCACGGTCGCCTACATGGGAGTCCAGCGACATAGCCATTAAGCTAACTGCTGGTCCCACTGGCTGAAATTTCTTATTCATTACTAAATTTCAGTAAATGCATCACATTGTCACTCTTACCATTTGAAGAAGGTATTGTGTAGCCTGGGTCCTACATTTTCATTACACATATGTATGCAGGGTCTTCAAAAAAGTTCATGGAAAAATGTATATTTAAAAAAAAAAAAACTGCTGAGGCTGAGAGGTAGCATGGTAGTTGGGGTGCTAGATTCCTGCATGGCCAACCACATTTAGAGTACCAGAGCTGGTGACTTGCTTTCTCATTTTACTTCTCTCTATGTCTCTCTCTCTAGTCAAATTTACAAAAAAAAAAGAAAGAAAGAAAGAAAGAAAGAAAGAAAGAGAGAAGAAATTAAATTAAATAATTCTTAAAAACATATAATTGCATATATTTCAAAAAATTTTTGTACCAAAATAAATTCATACTTTAAACCTATTTTTCCAATTACTCTGAAGTACTCTCATATATTAGAGGCATCTGATGCCAAGTTGCGTATTACTGTTAATTAGATTTTTTTTAAAGAGATTTTTGCTATAGGGCACGTGCACTCGCCAGAGAGACAGAGAGAGAGAAAGCAAGAAATCACCCCCCCAGCGAGGATGGCCACACCACAATCCCTTCTCCATTCTCCTCTCAAGATTTTTGGCATGTATGCACACGTTTCTGGAGTGAGTTTTAAGCCACTTGGCCTAGGATTTGAACTAAGGTCAACTACATGTGCATCCAGAGACATAACCATTATACCATCTGCTGGTCCCAATAAAATAAACATCTTAATCCCAAACTGTTGATCTTAGAAGTTAATTTATCTAATTCCACAAAATAAAACAAGGTAGTATTCCTATTTATAGCCTTTAGTTTTGTTGTTTCATATTTCATCACTGTTCAAAAAAGGAAATTGCTTCATGCAATGCTACTAAATTCTAGTAGTTTATTTCAATTTTTGGTTAACAAGAAATGGAATTATAAAATATTGTTTTGTAAAGAATCTGCTTTATTAGCCTGAATTTTAAAAGTGCTCTGAAAAACCAATTTAAAAGAAAACACAATGAAAAGAAAAGCAGAAGATATTAAACATGTTATAAAAATCATCTAAAAATAACACTAATTTTTTTAAGTATGGGATAAGTATAAACAATATAAGTATTTAAAATGTAAAAATGAAGCAAAACAAAACAATGGGAAAGTAAAGCATTATTTAATAGAGTCAACAATTATCAATTTGGACAAAAACATTTAGATTATTTCATACCAATGTGAAATGAGATAAAAATCTAAATTTATTTAATTCTAACTTAGAAAAAAGGAAAGTATGAAATCAATATTGTTTATTTATTACATTCCTGGAAAAGGGAGACTTTCATAAAATCTCAAGATATCATAATAAGATATCTGATTACAATAGTATTAAAATTCTGATTGTCTTAAAAACTCACAAGAAATATATCTATTAATCACAAAGTATCACCTCAGTAGTAAAGAAATCAATTTGTACAATATGTAATATACCCTGTTAAATTAACATTTTATGAATAATATTCAGTGTTGACAAGGCACAAAATAGGAGTCACTCTCAGGGGCCAACTAGGTGGTACAGTAGTTAAGTGGCTAGATCTCACATGGTCCACCATGTGGCTTGAGTCCCTGACACACTGGCTTGAAAAACATGCCAGGCACACATCGTGCATGCCCTAGATCCCAAGAGAAGAATGGGGGGAAAGGGACTGCAGTGTGGTCACTCCCCCTTGGGGGGATGCTTTCTCACTTTCCCTCTCTCTCTTCAGTGAGTGCATGGTGCCTCTAGCAAAATTTTCTTTTTTAAAAAATTATTTTATTTAATTAATCTTGTTATTATTACTATTATTTCATTCAAACAGAGAGAGAGAAAGGGAAAGTGAGAAAGCAAGCACCAGGCTTGAGACTTGTACCAAGGTTAGACACATGGAGTCCAGCACCTCAACCACCGCATCACCTGACAGCTTAGTAAAACATTTAAAAAAAAAAAAAATAGCCACTCCAACAGGATTGCAAATTTATCATTTCTGTTTGTCTGCTTGCTACAGGGCACGTGCACTCACCAGAGACAGAGAAAGTGAGAAATCATGTCTCAGCGGGGATGGCAACTCCACAATCCCTCCTCCTTCATTCTCCTGGGATTTTGGTCGTACACACACACACACCTGATGTGATTTTCAAGCCACCAGGTACAGGACTTGAACCTCAGTCAACTATGTGGGAGCCCAGTGCCTTCACCACCACACCATCTGCTGGCCCCAAGTTGATAAACTTTCAAAACTTCTGGAGAACTCCTACGGATATACTTGGATTGCAGTTTAGAATAAGTAACCATATAAAATAAATGTAAACGAGTATATAATGCAAATGTTAAACATAAAGATATAAAAACTCAGTGATAAAATGGTAATTTCTTGGGGACCAGTGGCACAGTGGTCTGGGAAACTGACCTACAAGGGAAGACTCTAGGTTCCATCTGTGACCTTCCCTGAGAACAGAGGGCACCTGTGTACTATGATCCAGGGCTGCTGAAGCAGGGATGGATCAGTGTCAAGATTCTGTTGATCAGTGTCAAGATTCTGTTGAAGGAGCTTGCCACATGCCCTGTAACTTTATGAAAAAACACAGTAGTACACTGGGCACATGTGTGCACGTGATCTGGGGCTGGCTGAACACAGGGTGGATCACAGTGTCTCTCTTTCTTAGGACTACAACCAGAAATATCTGCACAAACAAAAACTTGCTTTTTATTTAAGCAAGTATGCATATATATGAGTTCTGACAAAAGAAATATATCACTAAATAAAAATTTGAATGAGTGGAAAGCTTTTTGTTGATTGCTAATGTTGCAGAGGTATACCATAAAACATCACTCCATCATTACCTCGCCTTCATTTAAAAAAAAAAATTGACTAAAATATGGAAAATACCTGGAACAATGCTCAGCAACAGCACAGTGATTATTTACTGGCAGAGATTTAAGCTGGCCACAGAGTGTAACATGGGGCATTTTACTCTATATACCTACCTCTCTGTATTAAGTGCAGAGGCAAACGATACTTCTGTAGTATTAAAACATATCTCTATATATATATTACCTAGTTATGTCTTCAATTCTGTAACTAACCACACTCTGTATACTAAATAAATACATACACTGCTCAAGAATATGAAAAAGCAAAGATAACCTGTAAATTCATTTTTGAGAAGCCATTAAAAAACTGGAGACGAGGACCATACCTCTCTCACTACCACATCTTGCCTGATGTCATAAGCTAAGCAGCATCGGACCCGGTTAGTACTTGGATGGGAAAACTGGCCAAATATTAATTTGATTTACAACTTATCTTGGAAAAAAAGTTGAGTTTAAATTTCGACACCAAAGTTTGAGTTTACTTTCAATTAACATGACCTAAAACACACCACTACTATCTTAAATACATAACGTAAAATGACCATCTCTAAACATCATAGATGACAACCCTGGGTTACACAGTAACCCTACCGGTAACTGATTTAATAGGCACGTACAAAATGATCACAGAACAATTTTATTCTGACCTCAGGTATTCTCAAGAGACATAAGGGACCGTCCAAATACCGCCAAAAGTTAAATACAAAGTTAGGGTGATGAGAAGTTCCGAACGACCAAATCAATGGGAGTATGATACACAAAAGAGAAGTAATGGAAGGAGGTCTGTTTCAGGCGTCTGGAGAAAGGTACTGCAGCAGCAAAAGCGACAGAATGGTAACCAGGTCTGGAATATTTCCTGCAATGGCAACAGGGGGGGAAACTGACAAGAACGTTTGAGAACAGGACGAACAGTATCCAATGGAATCGTCCCGTCTGCGCGAGCCCGGCTCCAGACTTCCAGCGCGTAGGGCTGGGGTGGGACCATCACTGCGCGAGGCAGAAGTAGCCCAGGTAGAGGGTGCACATGCTTCTGCAGGTGGCGGGGCGCCCGCAGGGGGCTGGGGAGGACCGTGCCGCCTCAATAGGGTCGCTGTATTCCCTTCAAGATTAGAGGAAGCTGACACGGCACGTCTCCCAGCACCAAGGGGCGCTCAGCCCCGGACCCTCCCTAACGACTTGCCTTGTGGAAAGAGTTGCGGGTCCCAGGCCCCCGGAACCCAAGGCTCCGCCATCCAGGACAACCGCTTTGCCAACAAGGTCCCGCGAGAATCGAGCGATCTCGCGATACAAACCCACTAGCATCTCGCGAGCTTCTTCTAGAACCAACATGGCGGTAAAGAGAAAAAACAGATCAGTATTTCAGAACTTAAACATTGCTTAGTTAACGGACTGGTCGATGTGTAAAGAAAAAAGAGGCGGAAGATTCCTGCGCCGTATCTGCCTACACGTCTGCCCTTAATAGGAAAGAAAAGCAGCAAACCATCCCCACATCTGTGATGACCACGGTTATACTAGAGGCGCAGCCCTCCGCCTCCGCCAGCCGCCTTGCCTGTCACGTGGAAACATCTTGAGCGTGCCCGTCACGTGGGCCGCTACGGAACGAGCGCGCGCCCGCCGCC
>NW_006159638.1:3948838-3967966 GCF_000334495.1 Tupaia belangeri chinensis
CTACACCGCCTGCTGGTAACCGCGGCCCGTGCAGCGCGTGCAGGCCGGGGACCGCCGAAACCCGCCCTCGAGGCCGGCCCTGGCCCCTGGGCGAAGGTTGATCTTCCGAAGGCAGGACCCAGTCCATCCCCTGCAACGGTCACCGGCCCTACTCTTGGAGGAAAGCCACCCCGGTAGCTCCGCTGTTGGAAATCTGCTTCATCCTGTCCTGTGCCGCCTTTTGAGAGCTTTGCTCATTTTATTAATAGCTCCCTTAACAGTGTTCTCAGGCCAGCAAGATACCCGTGTATGTGTATTTTATATGCACCTGCCTACCTCAGCTCCAACCGCGCCGTCCCCTCGCTCACCAATCTGGCTTTCCCGCTATTACTACTACGCAAGCTCGAATCGCTTCAGGCCTCTGCGTTTGTTCTGACTAGAACACTTCCCCCAGATTTCTTTTAACTCATCCATGTTCGCGAATTTCAGGGGTTTCTCAAAGGTCAACATCAGAGGACCACCCCGACCGTGCTATGCAAAAGCTCACACCTGCGCCACCGCGTTTACTCTTTGCCTGCGTTTATTTCCTCATGACAATTATAACTTCCAGACCTGATTTGTGTATTGGTGTCTTTAGCACCAAGGAAGTAAAATCTTTAAAGGCAGAGACTTTTGCTATATCTCCATATAGTGTCTGGCCTAAAGCCGTGTTTGGTAAATACTGTTTGTCAAACCCTAGCTACCGGGACCAGCAGTTAGCGTAATGGCTATGTCGCTGAACTCCCATGTAGCCAACGTTGGTTCGAATCCCGGACCCGGTGGCTTAGAACTCACGCCGGGCACATGTGTCTGCATGCCCAAGATCCTGAGAAGAGAATGGAGAAGGGATTGTAGCGTGGCCATCCCCCCTGGGGGGTGATTTCTCGCTTTCTGTCTCTCTGTCTTTCTGGCAAGCGCACGTGCCCTATAGCAAAAACCTAACTAAAAACAAAAACAAACCTTAGCTACCAACTAATACCAAGCATGCAGGAAATAATGCCCAACACAAAAGCACTTCCTTTAGGTTGATAGTACCATACACAAGTTCACCATTTATGAACTGTGGAAAAGGTAAGCTAAACCTTCCCTATTTATATTGATTGTATCACCCAAATATCAAATTCAGTGGTAGAAGACTGAGTCTTTCCTACAGTTGTGTAGTACTGCTTCATCACTTTCGCAGGTGTATACATGTGCTCTCTTATGTTGATAATAAAAGTTATTGAACAGTCCAAATGGCTTCTGGTATGTTTTAGTTTTGAGTTCAACTCAGAATAATATCTGCTTCAAGACAAAGGGTGACAGATATATGTATATATTGATAAACATATCAACAAGCCTTTATTGAACCTGTTTATTGCCAGGCCCTGTACTAGGTCTGGAGATACAAAAATAAACCACAAAGTTATAGAGGAAACTTCCATTTATAATAAGCATACCAATCATGCCTATGTGCCAGGCAGTATGCTGTGTACTTTTTCTATGTTGTGCTGTTTTAGGCTTCCAGACATCCTATGAGCTAGACATTATTTGTGGGGAGCCCTGAGTTGTACTTCTCAGCTCACGCTTTGGGAGTAAGGAACTTATCTGCTGCCAGGAGTGTTGCCCACAGTCAGCCATCAGTCGTCAGCCCCCTTCTGGCACGCCCATGCCATGCAATGTCTTAATGCTCCCAGCAAGGCCACATCCAGTGGCTAACACAGGGATAAAAGACTCAGTCTCACACTTGGGACAACTGCAATGGCTCATCCCATTTCCCGCAGAACAATTTACAGGATCAGTTGAGACACCCGCGGAGGCATGCCTCAACTGCCCCTCAGCTTCTCCCTCTGCCCAGCTTTGTTGTTCCTCACCCCTCCCAGTGGTGATGATCACAAAACCATTCCTTAGTAAATCAGTACACTGACATCCTGGGGAACCCAGCTTTTGACACTAGTCACATTTTTCTGTTGAGAAACAAAAGTAATTTGCCTACCTATGAACTAAAGAAGGTTCTATATATTTTAAGTACTGGGTTGTCAGAAAAGTCATGATGCATTTTTGCATAGAAAATCAATAATCATGACTTTTCCAATGACTCAGTAATACAGGAGCAGAGGAAGGTTTGGGAAAGATTTTTTTATAAGAGCCGGCTTGAGTTATAGCACAACTTCACTAAGTAGGGGGGAAATAGACCATTCTCCACTGAGGGAACTATATGAATGAATGTAGGAATGGGAGAGGACAATAAGTAACTCCAAGTGCCTGACTGTAGGGTCTATGGAGTAAGCCCTAAAGGGTAAGGGAAAAGGGCCAGTTCATTGATGGTAAAGAAGGGAGACCAGCAGTTAGCGTAATGGCTATGTCGCTGAACTCCCATGTAGCCGACTGCGTTATGAGTCCCGGTCCTGGTGGCTTAAATTCACACCGGGCGTGTGTGCCCAAGATCCCAAGAGGAGAATGGAGGAGAAGGGATTGTGGTGTGGCCATCCCCCCGGAGGGTGATTTTTCGCTTTCTATCTGTCTGTCTCTGGCTTTCTGGCAAGCACACACACCATTTAGCAAAAAAACCTCTCCAAAAAAAAAAAAAAGGTAACCAAAGAGGAAACTAGCCCTGGAGTAGATCCTTCTGAGTGGAAACGGATAAGAGTTCCCCAATTATATAAATGGAAAAGAGGAACTTTTCTGCTTATCGAAAAGGGAACCACTGACAGCTTTGCAGACAAATTATTGCTTGCTCCCTAATTATGATATATTCCTATATACTGTTTGTTATTTTCATCCAGAATCACAGAATATTGAAGATAGATGAAACTTAAAAATCAGCCAAGTCAGGAGATTGTACAATATTTTCTGAAACACTGACACTCCTTTTATAAACATAATCCATGCCAGAATCTGATATTTGACCCAAGTGAAAGGAGCTGGGAGTGGGCAACCAGCTGACATTTCCTTCTTTACCATGGCACAAACAACACAGCCTTAGAACACAGTTTGAAAATAGTGGATACAGGGACCAGCAGGTGGTTGTGGCGGTTAAGGTGCTGAACACTCCCACATGGCTGACTATACTGATGGCTTGCTTCCTCACTCTCCTTCTTCCTTTTTGTATGTCTCTCTAGTCAAATTAAAAGAAATGAATGGATAAATAAAATTAAATAAAAATAATTTTAAAAGTATTTAAAAATAAAACAAATTATTAAAAAAAAAAAAAAAGAAAAAAGAAAATAAAGTTGATATATTGGGCCAGCAAGTGGCATGTAGTTTAAGGCAGCTGGATCCCACATGGCCACCTGTGCAGGTTGAGACCTGGCCATGGATATGTGAAAATCACACTGGGTGCTTGTGCATGTGTGCCCAAAATCCCAGGAAGAGAATGGAGAAGGGGTTCCAGCATGGCCATCCCCCCTGCAGAGGGGATGTGACTTCTTTCAGTGTACAAGCACACACTCCCTATTCAAAATTTTTAAAAAAGGGGAAAAAATTATTCATACAGTTCATTTCTCCAACAGTATGCCAAGTGCTATGCAAAGTGCTGGAAAAGCTGATGAACTCTGCAAGCATAGGCCCTGCTCGGACAGCACAGTTTAGATAAGGAGGCTACATTCAAGAAAGAAAAAAATACTGTACATAAATTCAAACAAAGTACCATGAATGAAAAGTGCAGGTCAAAGGCCAGCACAGTGTAGTGGTTAAGGCACTAGACTCTCACATGGTCAACTGGGGTTCAAGTCCTGGACAGAGCATCAAAATGCATACCAGGCACATGTACATGCATGCCCAAGAGCCCGAGAGGAGAGTGGAGAAGGAATTATGGCATGACCATCCTTCCTGGGGAAATGAGGGTCAGAATAATAAAAGAAACATTGTAGAAGGGAATCTGAAAAAAGATCCCTCAACATTACTGAATAAACTGACCAGATATCTATTTTGGCAGGCACTATCTTAGAGTGAACAAGACAAAATCTTTTGGTACATTCTGTCTAATAGGGAAGTTTGTACTGTACATCACCAAAAAGGGACCTCATGACTGGGGGCAGGAGGAACAGTATAGTAGGTAAATAGAACTCAAAATAATTAAAATGGAACATTAGGGCAAAAGGAAAAGAGAACCCAGAAAAATAATGCACAAAAATACTAAAGTCCTGAACTTTCCCTTTAAGCTTACTGGCAGAACAAAAAAGAAAATCAGTTATGATGGTGTCAGTATCAGGAAAACAACAAACTACTTGCCCAAAGGAGACATTACTATTTTCAGTCCTAAAATTCTTCCACGCATTCTCCTAACACAATCATGAGAACTGTCTTCAACAGCATCTTTCTAATAACTCCAACAAGTAACTTGATGGGACTTTACATCTCTTACTCTAAGCTGAAAGCAATGTAGGCCTGGAAGAGTTGAACATAACCTAGCTAAGAAACTCTCATGGCATGCTTTAATTCAAGGAAAGATTTAGGAAACATTTAGAGAAGTGAAATGAACTATATAGGGACCAGCAGATGGCATAATGGTTACATGGTTACATCACTGGACTCCGCCATGGCTGACTGTGGTTCAAGTCCTGGACCCAGCGGGTTGAAACTCATGCTGGACATGTGTGGGTGCATGTCCAAAATCCCCAGAGGAGAATGGAGAAGGGATAACGGCGTGGACATATCCCCCCCAGAAGGGGGTGATTTCTTGCTTTCTGTCTATCTCCAGCAAAGGGGTGTGCCCTATGGCCAAAAAAAAAAAAAAAAAACCAACCTAAAAGAAATCCGTCCAAAATGAAAAATATCACAGAGAACCACTCTTATTTCTTTCCCCACAATTCATTTACAGGGTGAAGAGCCTTTTGGAAAGCCCCTCAAAATAAATGCTAGAATCAGAAAACTGTTTTGTAACCTATAAAACAATCATTGATTTAGGCAATAAACATCCATAAATAAAACAACCACTAATAGTTAAAAAGTTTGGGCCAGCAGGTGATGGAGGCTTGCTTTCTCACTTTCTTTTCTCCGACTCTTCCGGTATATTTAAAAATAATAACAAATAAAATTAAATAATTCTTTAAAAGGGTTGAAAAGTTGACTAACTTTTTTTAAATAATTATTTAACTTTATTTATTTTAATTTGGCCAAAAAGGGACACAGAGAGAGAGAAAGTGAGAAAGCAAGCCACCTGGTCTGGGTCTTGAACCTCAGTAGGCCATATAGGAGTCCAGCACCCCTAACCACCACATCACTTGTTGCCCTACCGGTAACTTTCTTATGCACACAGACTGACTGCATTAATGATCTCAGTAGATAACACCTCTCTATATCCACACTTTTTTCCAAGTTATTCTTTTAAAGGGAGAGACAGTTTTTCCCCAGTCATGACTGAGCATATGTGCACGCACAAGAGAGACGTACCCTCCACGGGGCTCGATTATGCTGCAATCCCCTTTTCTAGTCCTCCAAGCCACATCCTGGGGACAGGCATGTGCACAAAGCATGTTTTTAGACCAGATGGGCTGGGGGGGGCGGGGGAGTCAAACCACAGTCTGCATGTGGCTTCCAGCTCCCCTGTGCCACAGAAGCTAGGTGGACCTGCCATGTGACATTGCAGTTCCCCTTATTAAACACAGAACTATTTACCTATTCCTTGTTTCTGAATTTAACCATGTATTGTAACTTGCTTCAACAAAATTTTAGAAAATATGATACATACGTTGGCTCAAAAATGACTTGCACCTCTACCATGACCAAGAACACATGTCTGGGTTAGCCTGAAAAAAAAAATTTGCCATCATCTCAGCAAAAATGATCTGAGATCAGCCAAACCCAGGACAAATCAGTAAGGCCAGCAAAAACTGGCTCGGCCTAGCCAATCACAACTGACTGCAGATACATGAGTGAGCCCACCTGTAACTTAAGTAAATGCCTTTGTATCTAACCATGGTTTTAAAGCATTATTACAGTAGGGTCGGCAGAGTGCATGGTGATTGAGGTGTTAGACTCCCATATGGCTGAGCGCGGTTTGAGTCCTGGACCTGGTGCCTTGCGTTATCACTGTCCCTCCCTCTCTCTCTGGTCAAATTAAAATTAGTGAATACTCTCTCTCTCTGGTCAAATTAAAATTAGTGAACTCATAAATAAAATTAAATAAATATTAAAAAAAAACATTAGTATAGCAAAATGTAGCTGACACAAGCTCTGGCGTCCATACTCCTGATGACTATTCATACGGCATTTCATATTGTTGAGTTTTGGTGACTGCCATAAGAACAGATACGTCCAGCAGAAAGTTTAAAATTTAGGACTCGAGTTTTGAAGAGACAAGAAAAGTTGAAAATTATTTAAAATGATAGTTGAAACCAAGAAAGTGAATATACTATCTAAATAAAATGATAGGTATGTAGAAAGGTAGAATAACAAGAAATCTGGCATTCAACATTCAAAGTGACGCAGGTAAAAAAAAAGAGGGCCAGTCATGGTAGCAAAAGTGAGGGTACTGCTGCATGGTGGCTGCTGCCACATGGGAGGTATGGTTCCGAATCTTCACCTAAGCTAGTTAGATCAGGTGTAGTGGTACACACTTGTGGTCTAGCTAACTAAGAGGTAGGGCAGGGTTGCAATGTGTCAACACCCTCTCAGAAACACCTGTTTCCAGCATCACTGCAGTGGTGCAGGCAGAAGGACACCAGTGTATGATGCATGCCTATTACCCTAGCTAAGTGAGAGGATGTAGTGGAAGGATCACCATGTGACAAGATCCTATCAAAAAAAAAAACTCTTTTTTTAAAAGAATTAATTTATTTAACTTTATCTATTCATTTATTTATTTTTTAATTTGACAGAGAGGGACAGCTGAGAGTGGGAAAGTGAGAAAGCAAGCCATCATGACCAGGACTTGAACTGTGGTCAGCCATGTGGGAATCCAGCGTTCTTAACCACCATACCACCTGCTGGTCTCCCCAAAAAATACCTCTTGAGGCCAGCAGATGGCATGGTGGTTAAGGCACTAGGCTCCCACATGGCCAAACACGGTGAGAGTCCTAGATCTTGTAGATTGAAAATCAGCATTGCCAACACCCCAGCGGTTATTTCTCACTTTCCTTCTTTCTCTGGCGAGCTTATGCTCCCTATAGCAAAACTTAAAAAAAAAAAAAAAAAAAAAAAAAAAAAAAGAATGACTTATCTACATTTTTCTGATAAGAAATAACAAGAAAGCACCCATATTAACTTTATACTCTTCATCTTTAATGTCTATCAAATAAATTCAATGTTCTATTTCCACATTTTAAAATCATTTTTATTGAATTAATTTTAACAACATTGTTTCAGCTGATGGCAGCTTCCCCAAACCAAAACCAAGCCATTATGAATGCTGTTCAACATCCTCAACATAATTCAGTATGCTTTTATACTTGGAATATAGTTAAACTTTTGACATTACGTAATCAAGCAAATAGCAGTGCATACTATATTATTCAAAAGACATAATGCATTTCATTAAAAAATCATTTTGCAGTGGCTTCCGCTTTATCAATAACCTCATTGACACATTCCACGCACTTCATGCTCTCAATATAATGTGTCCTAAAACTAACTCTAAGTTTTTTAGTTACTGACATTAACGAATACTATCCAGGGTTATAGGATTGAAATTTAACATTTTATAATATAAGCAGCAATAAGTTACTGACACCTGCTGACAAAGTCCACTCAAACTAAATACATACTTGATACATTCAAAAAAGACATTTTGTAAATTTTAATATGCTAATTTATATGCTGCAGTGCAAAAGAGACACCCTAACATTTCCTGAGCTTTAGGAAATTAACAATTTTCTAACTACTACTCTCAATTTAAAATAGGCTTTTAATTATAGGAAGCCATGTCAAAACTATACAATTAAATTAGATTTTGGAAAACTGAGAAGATTGGTCAGAGTTATGATAATTTAGGGTGATGAAAAAGTATTTAAAGCAAAAATATTTACAACACTTCAAAGGATACTATGGACCTGTGTGTAGTACAAAGATCAAAGATACCCTACTGATTACCAATTAATCACAATTGCCCTTCTCTTTCAAAAATATTATACTGAAAGACTTTATGGTAAGTTATTTAGCATTAAATACATCAACCTGTAGTATATTACACATCTTAACATATTCTTCCATAATGCCCAGTAAAAAGGAATAAATGGGAGAAAAGATGAAAGATCAAGAAAATAAACATGCTTTTAGGAATGTTTTTCATGTGTATATGTCAGGGGACGCAAAAATGATTTTTCATTAGAACTCTCTATAGCCTCGAAATTATAAAGACCGAGTTTCTACTTCAATTTTCTCTTCTGCTTGTAGTATGTCAGGATCAACATGAACAACTGGAGGTCGCAGGATAACTTCAGGCCCTCCACCATATATAGACTGTAGAAAACTCCACGTTTCTTCAGAAATTTGACCAGAATCTGCTCCTAAAATTATGTGTATGTAGACAAAATAATGTTTACAGTCCAACATATTTACACTGCAAAAGCATTCACAATGTACCCGCCAGCATGAAGCTTCTGGGGATAACTGAGAACTTTTGGAACATGAACCTTCATACTACCAGCCCATATTGTAATAAGCTGTAACATACAGTCTGTCTTAAATAGGGATGTCTTGCTTGCGCCTACAAAAATTAAGCATTAATGGTACAGCAGATGGCATGGTGGTTAAGGCACTGGACTCTCACATGGCCAACCATAATGACTCCATACCAACAGCTTGAAAATCAAATCACCAGGGTGTGTGCTCCAAATCCCAAGAGGTGAATGGAGAGGGGATTACAGTGTGGTCATCCCCTCTACAGAGGAATTCCTCACTTTCCCTCTCTCTCTCTCTCTCTCCAATGAGCTCACACGCCTTACTGCACACACCTGAAAAAAAAATTTAACACTAACTGCTTTCCACTCTTTGTCCTAGTTCACGAATAAATTACATTCCTGAATGACCATAAAAAGTACCACAGATGGCTAGTGATAATATATACCTAACAGGAACAAATCACCTAGTAAAGGCCTAAATATTTAGTCAAACTTACCTTGCCTGAGCATCACATTACCACATTTAGTGACCGCAATTTTAGTGTTGTCAATAGGACCTGGTGGATCTAGTTGAAAAGAACAAAAAAGATTAAAATTCATACCTTTCAAAGAAATACACCAGAGAATCATATAGTTTTGTGCCTGAAATCATTGAAAGTTCTAACTAATATAACCAGCTTAGTTATTATTGTTAGCCAAGTTATTAGTCAATTTTTAACATTTTCTCCTTAATCCCTTCCTTTTCTGGTTTTAATTCCTCCAAAATAGAACAAGGAAAGACAGTGAGAAAGGCTTTCTCACTACTCTCCAAAGTTTAATAGAAATTCTACCTTCACTCTCATTTGGGGATTACAGATAAAAGGTATCTTTAAATGCTATAAAAGAACAGTTGTTACATCACTGGATTCCCACATGGCTGACCACTGCTCAAGTCCCAGACCCAGTGGCTTGAAAAATCACACCAGGCACATGTGCGTGTGTGCATGTCCAAGATTCCAGGAGGAGAATGGAGAGGAAATTATTGTGGTGTGGCCTTTTCCCCTGGGGAATAATTTCTCACTTTCCCTCTCCCTGTTTCTCTCTCTCCCTCTGAAGAGCACACAGCCTATGGGGAAACAAACAAATAAACAAACAAAAACAGTTGCTTTGTAATTTAATAAGAAATTACAAATGGGCCAGCAGTTAGTGTAATGGCTATGTCGCTGGACTCCCACGTAGTCGACTGCGGTTCGAGTCCCGGACCCGGTGGCTTAAAACTCACGCCAGGCACATGTGTGTGCGTGCCCAAGATCCTGAAAGGAGAATGGAGAAGGGATTGCGACATGGCCATCCCCCCGGGGGGGGGGGGTTTCTCGCTTTCTGTCTTCCCGTCTTTCTGGCAAGCCTTATAGCAAAAAAAAAAAAAAAAAAAAAAAAAAAACTCTCCAAAAAAAAAAGTCATTTTTCAATTAATTACTTACCTCCATCTTTACCTTTCACAAAACTTTCCCATTCTCTAAACCACTGCATACTAATGCAATAAAAAGTAGCTGGGGAGTCCTCCTCTTGGAATGCTCTGTTGAGCTAGAGAAGAAAAAAATCAGTTACCTATTATTGAGAACTTGCATCGTAGTGGACAGTATTCTACTCAGCACCTGATCAGATCAATTTTTTATACACAGAGAATATGGTGCCACAATAAGATATTCACTGATGCGAAGTTATCTTGGTACCAGGATATGTGGTAGTACCTATTAATAAACAATTCTAAGTTATGCGTCAAAATTTAATGAGTACAGTTATCTCTCAGCATCTGTGGGGGATTGGGTCCAGGACCCACTGCAAATACCAAAACCCACAGATATTCAAGCCCTTTATATAAAATTTCATAGTATCTGCATGTAAACTACCCACACTCTTCTGTATACGTTAAATCATCTCTAGGTTGCTTATAAAACCAATACAATATAAATGCTACGTAAACAACTGTTAAACTGAATCATTTAGAGGGTAATGACTAGGGGAAAATGTCTGCCTGTCCAGTACAGATCCAATTGCGATAGGCCTAACTACATAAATAGGAGTCAGCCAGCAACAATGCACCATTTTTGACAGGGACTGGCTGAATCCATAGATGTGGAAACCAGGGCCAGCTGTATACACAAAAGGGACATAAAAGATTCCACAGATGAAGGTGATCAAGGTAAAGTCTTCAAAACAATAAACACTCCATCTATGTATCAAAACTCGAATGTAAAAATACATTTTTTTAAACATACTATATTCACTGTCTACACCCTATTTTGTTCATTTAAGATACTGGCAGACAATGAACTATTACAAATTAGAACACTGCAATAAACAATCTTGTACATGTCATTTTACAAGCCATGTATATATAAGTGTCAGTAAATGCTCAAAAGTAGTGGGAGAGTTCCTGAAGATGGTCCCTTCCCACACTCCAGCCCTAAAGCCTAGAGAATGGGTATGTTGCCTCAAACTAGGCACAACTCTACTAGAAATAGAAATATTCAGGTGAGTAACCTAATGGTTAAAATGGAATCATTTCAATGTCAGTTCTTGTTAGCTAGATATGCAGGGCTACCTTGGTTCTCAAACTTCTGAGGTCTAGTTATTCAATTAAAAAAGAAAAAAAAGAGACAGAACTGAGATGTCTGAAGTGTAATATCAGACTGATTTTACCAGATATGAAATTATAACTTACCATTACCAGGTTTGGACCCCTTTCAGGTACATTATCTTTGGTATCAGGAAGTTTCTTCTTGATGCAGCAAGGTGTTTTTGGTTTTTCTTTTCTTTTCTTTTCTTTTTTTTTTTAAAGAGAGACTTTTGCTATAGGGTGCATACACTAGCCAGAGACACAGAGACAGACAGAGACATAAAGGGAAAAATCATCCCCCCAGGGAGATGGCCACATAGGAATCCCTTCTCCTCTGGACTCCCCTCGGGATTTTGGCCACTCATGCACACACAACCTGTGTGAGTTTGAAGCTGCCGGGTCTGGGACTCAAACTGCAGTCAACTATGTGGGAGCCCAGTGATGTTACACCATCTGCTGGTACCTTGTTTTGTTTTGTTTTTTAACATAGTTAGGCAGTCATCCCACTGATTTAAAAATGTGTTCTCTAGTTCTGGGAAGTATCTGTAAACTGGGAACACATTCCCTAGATTTTAGATGACTGTATTATTACAGGGACATCACAAGTGCACTGAGTGAACTAAAAGATAAATGACCATCACCTAGAAATGACAGGATTCTGTTTCTCCCAAATAGTAAATGCAACATGTACTAATACATGAGCTAGTGGAACTGTGCTAGGTAGAAGCATGACACTGTTGCTACTGTTATGAGTATACATGGACACAAAATTTTTATTTTTATTTTTTTTGTTTTAGTTTGCTATAGGACACATGAGCTTGACAGAGAGAGATAGAGAGAAGTGGGAAATCAGTGCCCAGGGAAGATGGCTACAATGCAATCCCTTCTCCTTCATCCTGTTCTTGGGATTTTGGACACACATGCACACACACCCATCATAGTGTTAAAGCTGCCAAGTCGAGGACCTGAACCACACAGTCAGCCAAGTGGAGTCCAGCCACCTTAACCTCCCTGCTACCTATTGGTCCATGGCACAAAATTACAAAGGGGCAGATGTACTATATTGTGTATTAAAAAGCCTTATTTTTGTTCATTCTTTTTTTATTTCTTCCATGACCAATAGAGAGAGAGAAAGCAAGAGAATGAGAGGCAACATCCCTAAAGATTCTAATGCCAGAATCCACTCTAGTCTTTAGCCAGCTCTAAATCATGGTACATGCGTGTCCAGCATATTCAGGGAGGTTTCTGAACTTAAACACAGAATTCTCTTATGTGGGACTGCCTTGCAGAGCATTACATCATACCACTACAAAATTGTCCGGCCCCTCACGTTCATTCTTACACACTCTTCTGCAAAGGGAAACATTTTCCAGAATCCCTTGCAGGATCCCTTACAAATTAGATACTGTCAGTGATATGTGCAATATAAAGAAGGCATAAGAAAAAAGATAATCTATTTTCTTTCTCTCTGTGTCAGCTACGGTCTAGCTTGAGACATCCACATAAAGCAAAAATAGGGTTTTGCTACCACTTCCAAGCATCTTCTGAGGATTCCAATCCACTTCACACTGTAGGCAGCTAACATCTATAAGAGCAGCTCTTATACCTTCTGGGCACCTTCCAATTAACCCACCTGGGTGCTGACGGCAGCAGCATCTGCTTATCCTGTTTCTGAGCATTCTCCTGAGAATCATCACAGGCAGGCAGCTGATATAATTTCCAGAAGCTTTATGTAATTTTTATGTATTTTTTTTAACTTTGAAGCAATCTGAAACTTACAGGGAAGCTAATTACAGTACAAATAATTTTTTCTTTTCCTAGACTAATTTAAAAATAGATTGCTGAGCAGATGTTCCTTTCCTCCAAATATCTTGTTTTATAAAATGTCTCTCGATTTGGGTTTGTCTGCCTTTCCTCATTTGAGATTCAGATTATCCATTTGTGTAACAAAGAAGTGATGCCAAGTGCTTCTCATTGTATCCTATCCTGGAACATGATTTTGATCTGTTCCATTTCTGATAATGTTCACTCTAATAACTTCACTGAGAAGGTTTTAATATTCTCTGAGAGCAGTTACTTATCCCTTTGTCATTGGTATTTTGTGGGGAATAAGCTAAAATGATGTAAATATCCCATTCATTTATTCATTTATTTACATAAGAATGGATGCAACATCTCCAGTTTTGTTTAACGAGTTACATGTAACTACACTTTATTTCAAAGTTCAAACTGTCCCAAATTTGGCCAACAGGAGCCCTGTCAAGCTGACTTTATGTACTTTTGACACATTCTCATCATTCAAGAACTGTTATCCATTCTGGAACAGTGAGATGTAGTCTAGGCTCATCTATGAAGCAGCCTGCAAAGACACTGTTACCCAGAACTGAGGCCACATAGGAGGCCTGGGCTCAGTTCCCAGCCCAACCTAAAACAAGCCAAGCACAACAGTGCAAACCAATGGTCCTAGCCTGGCTAGGAAGCTAGGGCAGAGGGATGAGGACATGGCAAGAACCTGCCAAAACAATCTTGAGTCTAGCTGGTGGTGTAGTTGTTAAGGTGCTGGGATCCTGCACGGTCAACTCCATGGTTCGCATCGCAGACCCAGCAGCTTGAAAAACACCAGGCACATATGCGTACATGCTCAAAATCCCAAGAAAATAGAGGAAAAGGATTGTGGCACGGCTGTCCCTGCTGAGAGGTGATTTCTCACTTTCTCTCTCTGTCTCTGCCTAACGTAATTTTTACATAACAAAAAATTAGGTATAGATTTATCTTATTTATTTTACTTGGGCATCATTTGACTCCTGACTCTGAAGAAACAAGTTTTTAGATGAATATTGAAACCATTCACTCTATCAGTGCTTGAATAGTGCCTAATGACTACATTCACCAGGACTGGTTTAACAGAGGTAAGTATTTTGAATACGACCTGAATTCAGGGAATAAGAGACACAGCCATTGAAAAAACTGGGCAGTGAAGGTCAAGAAGAACACTGTTAAGATTTGGAGTTAGGTTATCCTGCCACACTGGAGGTGAGAGTAGGGACAGGGATCAGGAGTGGGGTTTCATGGAAACAGGACAGGAAGCTTCTGCGAAGTAGCAGGAGCACAATCAAGGGTGTTGGAGGCCAGGCAGAATGAAATGGTGCTGTGGTTGGCCAAAGGTCAGTACCTGTAGGAGTGCAGCATAAAGGCAGGTGGTGATAGTGAGATAGGCTTTAAATGGGGAACCGATGGAAAGCCCAGTGATGTTACACCATCTGCTGGTACCTTGTTTTGTTTTGTTTTTTAACATAGTTAGGCAGTCATCCCACTGATTTAAAAATGTGTTCTCTAGTTCTGGGAAGTATCTGTAAACTGGGAACACATTCCCTAGATTTTAGATGACTGTATTATTACAGGGACATCACAAGTGCACTGAGTGAACTAAAAGATAAATGACCATCACCTAGAAATGACAGGATTCTGTTTCTCCCAAATAGTAAATGCAACATGTACTAATACATGAGCTAGTGGAACTGTGCTAGGTAGAAGCATGACACTGTTGCTACTGTTATGAGTATACATGGACACAAAATTTTTATTTTTATTTTTTTTGTTTTAGTTTGCTATAGGACACATGAGCTTGACAGAGAGAGATAGAGAGAAGTGGGAAATCAGTGCCCAGGGAAGATGGCTACAATACAATCCCTTCTCCTTCATCCTGTTCTTGGGATTTTGGACACACATGCACACACACCCATCATAGTGTTAAAGCTGCCAAGTCGAGGACCTGAACCACACAGTCAGCCAAGTGGAGTCCAGCCACCTTAACCTCCCTGCTACCTATTGGTCCATGGCACAAAATTACAAAGGGGCAGATGTACTATATTGTGTATTAAAAAGCCTTATTTTTGTTCATTCTTTTTTTATTTCTTCCATGACCAATAGAGAGAGAGAAAGCAAGAGAATGAGAGGCAACATCCCTAAAGATTCTAATGCCAGAATCCACTCTAGTCTTTAGCCAGCTCTAAATCATGGTACATGCGTGTCCAGCATATTCAGGGAGGTTTCTGAACTTAAACACAGAATTCTCTTATGTGGGACTGCCTTGCAGAGCATTACATCATACCACTACAAAATTGTCCGGCCCCTCACGTTCATTCTTACACACTCTTCTGCAAAGGGAAACATTTTCCAGAATCCCTTGCAGGATCCCTTACAAATTAGATACTGTCAGTGATATGTGCAATATAAAGAAGGCATAAGAAAAAAGATAATCTATTTTCTTTCTCTCTGTGTCAGCTACGGTCTAGCTTGAGACATCCACATAAAGCAAAAATAGGGTTTTGCTACCACTTCCAAGCATCTTCTGAGGATTCCAATCCACTTCACACTGTAGGCAGCTAACATCTATAAGAGCAGCTCTTATACCTTCTGGGCACCTTCCAATTAACCCACCTGGGTGCTGACGGCAGCAGCATCTGCTTATCCTGTTTCTGAGCATTCTCCTGAGAATCATCACAGGCAGGCAGCTGATATAATTTCCAGAAGCTTTATGTAATTTTTATGTATTTTTTTTAACTTTGAAGCAATCTGAAACTTACAGGGAAGCTAATTACAGTACAAATAATTTTTTCTTTTCCTAGACTAATTTAAAAATAGATTGCTGAGCAGATGTTCCTTTCCTCCAAATATCTTGTTTTATAAAATGTCTCTCGATTTGGGTTTGTCTGCCTTTCCTCATTTGAGATTCAGATTATCCATTTGTGTAACAAAGAAGTGATGCCAAGTGCTTCTCATTGTATCCTATCCTGGAACATGATTTTGATCTGTTCCATTTCTGATAATGTTCACTCTAATAACTTCACTGAGAAGGTTTTAATATTCTCTGAGAGCAGTTACTTATCCCTTTGTCATTGGTATTTTGTGGGGAATAAGATAAAATGATGTAAATATCCCATTCATTTATTCATTTATTTACATAAGAATGGATGCAACATCTCCAGTTTTGTTTAACGAGTTACATGTAACTACACTTTATTTCAAAGTTCAAACTGTCCCAAATTTGGCCAACAGGAGCCCTGTCAAGCTGACTTTATGTACTTTTGACACATTCTCATCATTCAAGAACTGTTATCCATTCTGGAACAGTGAGATGTAGTCTAGGCTCATCTATGAAGCAGCCTGCAAAGACACTGTTACCCAGAACTGAGGCCACATAGGAGGCCTGGGCTCAGTTCCCAGCCCAACCTAAAACAAGCCAAGCACAACAGTGCAAACCAATGGTCCTAGCCTGGCTAGGAAGCTAGGGCAGAGGGATGAGGACATGGCAAGAACCTGCCAAAACAATCTTGAGTCTAGCTGGTGGTGTAGTTGTTAAGGTGCTGGGATCCTGCACGGTCAACTCCATGGTTCGCATCGCAGACCCAGCAGCTTGAAAAACACCAGGCACATATGCGTACATGCTCAAAATCCCAAGAAAATAGAGGAAAAGGATTGTGGCACGGCTGTCCCTGCTGAGAGGTGATTTCTCACTTTCTCTCTCTGTCTCTGCCTAACGTAATTTTTACATAACAAAAAATTAGGTATAGATTTATCTTATTTATTTTACTTGGGCATCATTTGACTCCTGACTCTGAAGAAACAAGTTTTTAGATGAATATTGAAACCATTCACTCTATCAGTGCTTGAATAGTGCCTAATGACTACATTCACCAGGACTGGTTTAACAGAGGTAAGTATTTTGAATACGACCTGAATTCAGGGAATAAGAGACACAGCCATTGAAAAAACTGGGCAGTGAAGGTCAAGAAGAACACTGTTGATTTCAGGAGATCTGGAGGTGAGATAGGCTGCCACACTGGAGGTGGGAGTAGGGACAGGGATCAGGAGTGGGGTTTCATGGAAACAGGACAGGAAGCTTCTGCGAAGTAGCAGGAGCACAATCAAGGGTGTTGGAGGCCAGGCAGAATGAAAGGGTGCTGTGGTTGGCCAAAGGTCAGTACCTGTAGGAGTGCAGCATAAAGGCAGGTGGTGATAGTGAGATAGGCTTTAAATGGGGAACCGATGGAATATTAAGTATGACGAGAACCAGGTTTCTGTTAGGGGAGTTACACACAGGGAAAGGGTGGAAACTGAAATGCACTGTGTTATCAGATTGTAGGTATCTTTAGTACATTCATGGTGAAAGCTAAATAAATATAGGGGTGTAAGTATGTGCGTATGCGTACACATGGACAGAAAGATGTGATGTTCCCTAACTCACTGAAAAGGCCTTGGTGTTCGTGATTAGTACAGGACTGAGTATAAATGTTGGCTTTGTTATCTTCCTCCACTGAAAGGAACCAGCCTTCCTTGGAGATAAGGCTAAGGAAGGGAAGTTACAAAGTGAGAGTGGAACAAACCACAAGTCTAGAACTTGAACTGCACTCGGCCATGTGGAAGTGCAGCACCTTAACTACCACATCACTCACTGACTCCCAAACTTAATATTTCAATTTATTAATTTTTAAAAAATTTTTCTAGAGCATGCATGCACTTGTTGGACCAAAAGGGATAAGGAGGGAAGGAGCAGGAAAGAGAGAGAACGCCTCCCTACAGAGGATGGCCATATTACAATCCCATCTCTTCTTGGCATTTTAGGCACACACATGCACCCAGAGTGTTTTTCACACTGCCATGTCCAGGATTTGAAACATACAGTTGGCCATGAGGGATCTGACGACCTTAACCACCACACCACAGACTGGTCCAAGTGATCAAAACTTTAAACTGTCTTAAATAATTGGAGCTGTGTTACTGAGAGTCATTCTTTTTCTTGTTTTTAGAAAAATTCTTTCTTTTTCTTTTAAGAATTATTGTACTTAACTTTATTGATTTCTTTACTTACTTTAGTTTGACCAGAGAGGGACAGAGCATGTGCACAAGTGAGAGAGAGGAAGTGAGAAAGGAAGCCACTGGGTATAGGACTCAAACCACAGTCGGTCATGTAGGGAGTCCAGCACCCTTAACCACCATGCCACCTGCCAGCCCCACTTTTTTATTTTTTAAATGAAGACCTTCTGCCTCACCCTTCCAGCTTCCCAGCTAGCTAGGAACATAGCTGTGTGCTACCATGCCTGTCCTGTTCAGGTTGGTCCAGGATCTAAACCTGGGCCTCCTCTACGTGGCTACAGCCTCCCATAGCAGCACCCTACCACCTGAACCACCATGGTTGGCCCTGACAGCATGAACACACTTTTTTGACCTAGATAATTGGAACTGTACTAGTTTTTTACATAAAACCTTGCTTTTCAGCCTTCGGATTTTTTTTTTTTTTTGGTGAGGTTTTCGCTAGAGGGCATGTGCACTCACCAGACAGACAGAGAGAGACATAGAGACAGAAAGCAAGAAATCACCCCCCGGGGGGATGGCCACGCCACAATCCCTTCTCCTCCATTCTCCTCTCGGGATCTTGGGCACGCATGCACACGCGCCCGGCGTGAGTTTTAAGCCACCGGGTCCAGGACGCGAACCGCGGTTGACGGCGTGGGAGTCCAGCGACATAGCCATTACGCTAACTGCTGGTTCCAGCCTTCTGATTTTTTTGAAAAGATTTATTGTATTTAACTTTCTTTCAGTTTGATCAGAGAGGGACAGAGCAAGAACAAGAACAAGAGAAAGCCACCAGGTCTGGGACTCAAACTATGACTGGCCATGTGTGAGTCCAGCACCCTTAACCACCACGCCCTGTGTCTTCTGATTCTATGACCAGACTTTCTATTGTTCACAATCAAGATATGCTTCAAAATCTACTCATTTTGAGGAAACTAAGTATATTTATACAGTCAGTCCTCAACTAATCACTACACCAAGGCCTACATCTGCTGTTTCTGCAACAAAAGTCAACCAACTGGGCAGCAGGTGGCACGGAGGTTAAGGCTCTGGACTCCCACATGGACGACTATGTTCTGAATCCCAAACTAGGCAGCTTTCTCTCTCTCTCTTTCC
>NW_006159638.1:3967983-4017441 GCF_000334495.1 Tupaia belangeri chinensis
CCTTTCTCTCTTTCTCGCTATCTCTATCTCTGGTCAAATTGAATAGTAATAAATAAAATTAAATGGCTAATTCTTTAAAAATAAACATAGGGACCAGCAGATGGCACAATGGTTATGTCGTTAGACTCCCACACAGTCAACCATGGATCAAATCCCACACCCGGAACTTAAAACTCATACCAGGCCCATGTGCATGCGTGCCCAAGATCCTGAGAGAAGAATAGAGGAGAAGGGATTGTGGTGTGCCTGTCCCTCCTGAAGGGGATCTCTGTCTCTCTGGCAAGCGCACACGCCCTATAGCCGGAAAAAAAAAAACAAACAAACAAACAAAAAACAAACCAAAAAAAAAAAAAAAAACTCAAAAAAATTTTTTTTTTGAGGAAGAAACCAGTCACACCTGTACTTAACAAGAATAAACATTTTTTTGGCCATTATTACCTAACAAATATAACAACTGACATGGCATTTACACTGCACTAGGAATATAAATACTATTCCATCTAAGAACCAGCAGGCGGGCTAATGGCTATGTTGCTGGATTCCTATGTAGTCAACCATAGTTTGAGTCCTGGATCTGGCAGCTTAAAACTCACACTGGGTGCATGTCTGCATGCATGCCCAAGATCCTGAGAGGAGAATGGAGAAGGAACTGCAGTGTGGCCATTCCCCCTAGGGGGGTGATTTCTCAATTTCTGTCTTTCTCTATTACTCCAATAAGCACATATGCCAAGTAGCAGCACATATGCCAAGTAGCAAAAGCCTCTCTAAGAAAAGAAGAAGAAGAAGAACAGCAGATGGTATAATGGTTAGGTCACTGGACTCCCACATAGTCGACAGTGGTTCAAGTCCCAGACCCAGGTATGTGTGCATGCATGCCCAAGATCCAGAGAAGAGAATGGAGGAGAAGGGACTGTGGTATGGCCATCCACTTGGGGGGTGAATTCGTGCTTTCTCTGTGTCTCTCTCTGTCTTTCTGGCAAGTGCACACACCCTAGAGCAAAAATCACTCTTAAAAAACAAACAAACAAACAAACAAACAAAAATACTACACAATCTTATTTAAGAGACTTGAGTATTCACACATTTTGGTATTCATGGGAGGGGGCACTAGGACCAATCACCCATGGATACTAGAGGATAACTGTCAGAGTTCCCTAACAGACAAAACAATATTTTAGTCACCAAGGTAGAGCATGCAATCTTTGTAAACTGTAGACAACACTAACCTAAGGAAAACTGTTAATTTTCCATTTCAGTAAGAATTCTTATCAGTGTCAATCCTTAAAACAAAATGTATTGCCAATCCATCAAAACAAAAGCCCACGAAGGAATTTACTCATAAAATCGTGGTGAACTGAGGTCACTCACTATCAAATACCCAGAACAGCTGAAATTACAACAACTCTCCTAATCATTTCATTATAATTCTGCTGTCAGGTTTTTATCTCTATCCTAAATCATTTACAATGTAAAAAGCATCATTTTTTTACCCGAATAAAAATTTCCAATTCAGTTTTTCTTCTTTTTTCTATTTTCTCTGCCTCAATTTGGCAAGTATGACAAATGTATAGATGGTTGACAGCTGGTCCTCCTCCATACCTAAAGCATGAAGAATTTAAGAATTAAAATTTGAGAATTAAAATTATGACAATCTTAAAAAATGCTGATGCTCTAAGAAATTTGCTTTGGTTTTCAATTTTAGTCAATGGCTGAGTTCCCAGTTAAAAATAAATCAGGGTCAGGAACCAGCAGGTGGTGTGGTGGTTAAAGTATTGGACACTCCCACATGGCCAACCATGGTTTGAGTCCTGGACCTGGTGGTTTGCTTTCTCACTTTCTCTCTCTCTCAGTGTCTCTCTCTCTGGTCAAATTAAAATGAATGAATTAATACATTTAATAAATAAATAAATAAATCAGGGTCAAACCCATAGCCTAGTGGTTAAAGGAGCTGGATTCCATATGGCCAACAGCAGTTCAAATCCTGCCTGTCAGCTTAGAAAACATGCCCAGCACGTACATATACATAGCCATATCCCAACAGAATGGAGAAATGGAGAAGGAACTACAGTATAACGACACCCTGTTTGGGAGTGCTTTCTCCCTTTCTCTTTTTCTCTGTCTCTCTGTGGAAAGTGTAGACACCCTCTTGACAATTCAAAAAAAACATAAAGCTAAAAAGAATAAATCATCATGGGCCAACTCTCTGGAATAGTAGCAATGCTCCCAAAGGCCAGATCCAACATGGCAACCACAGTCCAAATCCTTAGGCCAGTCAGCATGAAACATGGCGGGTATATGTATAAGTGCCCAAGATTTGACGTGCTGGTGGACTAAAGGAAGGGGATTGTGGCAAGATCAGACCCTATGGAAGGGGCTCATCTGTCTCACATGTGCATACATGCACTCTGTCATGAAAAGAAAACTTAAAAAAAGAGTAACACATCATAGAAAAATTCCCAAAGTAATATAAAAATCAAAAATCAAATAAAGATTCGAGTTTGTGAGGGTGAATAACTTGACCAGTTTATTGCCCAACCTGTATTATCTACATTTCAACCTTCCCTTATAGTTACTTCTGCTACCAAATGTTAGCATCTACAACAAAGTAAAAATCAGCATACAACATATAAATCATTAAACATATGCAACCGTAGTCAAGTTTTAATCAGATGATGGCTATCCCTGGCCTCTCAAGTAAAACAAATTTATGAAATAAGTTTTCTTTTTCATATTTAAATAAGGAAAACATAATTAGTGGGGAAATTACTATTACTATTATTTTAGATTTTTTTTGCACTTGCTAGAGAGGAGGGGAATGAGATTTCACTCCCCTAATGGGGACAGGCACACCACAATCCCTTCTCCTCCATTCTCCTCTCTGTATTTTGGGCATGCATGCACATGCACCTGGCATGTTTTTGAGACTACCAGGTCCAGGATTCAAACCTGCAGAGTCAGCCCCACAGGACCTAGTACCTTAACCACCACACCACCTGTTGGCCCAAGCAGGGAAATTAGAATGCAAAGTGTTTCAAAATTTAAAACCTGAAAATTTAAGAGTCAGAATATTCAATAGTGGGAGTGCATAAAATGTAAAATCCTAATGTTGGAGATACACAAAATCTTTCAAAGAAGGTATTTTAATATCACAGCATACCTTTGCATACAACCAGTACATAAAAATTAGAATTAATTATCTATTGCCCAGGTGGTGACATAATAGTAATGCAACTAGACCCAAATAGAAAATGCCCTGGGTTTACATCCCAGAATCTCCCCAAGCACAGCAAGTGCACATGTCTGGGATCTAAGCGGGATGAGACTTAGGGTGCTTCACGGTATGAGGCTCATTTAGCTTTTCTGTCTCTGTCTTTGTACTGTTTTTCTCTCTCTCTCTCAAAAGAAATACATTAACTTAAAATATGTATATATTTCAGAATATATAATGAATTATCTAGATTAGGGCTATACGAGCTACATAGAATATATAAATGATATACTTACTTCATAAATAACATGTAGCCCAAGTTACACATGTGAAAGAAACCAATCCTACCCTAGGCAGTTTAACCAATTTTCATAATACTACACGATCTGATTTAAAAAACAAACCTGCTATAAAGGTTATCCCAAATATTCTGCGGCAGCATCAAAACTAGGTCTTCGATATAACTAGCTTTTCGTGGAGGAACACCTAAGAAAAAGTTTAGACAGATCTGTCACACTTTAATTCTGTTATACTGCTTTTAAAGGTTAAATTCATTTTTTTTTAACAGTGACTAATGACTGGTCAATCATTATTCTTAACTTCCTTCTTCCTCTCTCATAAAAGGTAATTATAAAGCATTTTCAATTATTATGTTTCCTAAAAATGAACATACACTTTGAAATTCACATATAGAAATATTTTTTAGATTTAGGCTTGTATATCCAATTTAGGATACTCCTATCGCATATTGTTCATGACACCTACAATTAACACGAACATCAAGCCTCAACCATGAAGACTAGGGAAAGTGTCATGCAGGTTGAATTTATTGTAGAAATAAGCACTGACATAGCCAATCACAAAGGTATAAGTTATGCTTAACATAATAACATATAAGGTCTTTTTTTGGTTGTTAAATCCCTAAAACATTTCCAAACTCAGTAAGAGTCAACTATTTATTTACACAAAGGGTAAGGACAACAAATAAATTTGGTAGCCAAAATTACCACCACAGGAAGGCCTCTCAGCAAAGAGAAACGATGTGCAACACAAGAGCTCGCAGCACTGCAATCAGCAGTTTATTATCTGACTACCGTGAGATCAGAGCTTTGAGGACAGAAACACAGTGTTTGGTATCCTTAGATTCCACCACAGGTTTAGAACAGGTACTCAGTAAGCACACGTTCAAAAGAAAGGCTACAGACGGACTAATTTTAACAGAAGGGCCAATTCATAAAACCAAATAGAGGTAAACACATTAAGTTGGGGCTGCAAATAGGGAAATAAACAGAAAAGGCAAATGCTTGTTTCTTTCCTATTCTACCGTTTAAACTCCAGTGCATTTTGTATTACAGAATTTCTTACCTCCATGAATACAGAGAAAGTCATTATTTGAAATAGGACCAGGCTCAGCAAAGGTCTTAAATTTATTTAGCCACTGTCGAGAAATATAAAACTGAAGGAGGCTTGGTTCCATTATGTTCAACAAATTTGATATCCTTCGCCTCTCTTTTTGTGCCTCTTCACTACTTTTCCTACAGAGGACAATAATGAATTAAAGTCAATATGCATTTTACTACACTAGAGTATTAGGTAGATGTTTTACCTCTTCCATATTAGACTTAGCACACATACTAATACTGTGGATCTTACTGGTCTTGGAAATTTCTAGAAATATATTTTCTAACACACCCGCCTCCAAACACAGCCACCTCCAAACACAGTCTATATCACTAAGGGCAATCCTGTATTTTAACTACTGCTATCCACATAACTACTGGTGTACAGCAAGCATTCAAGTGCTTGTTAATGAGATCACACTAAGGAATCTGTTTTTCTGTTTCAGTAGCTAGCCTTTTCTTTGACACTGAAAAATACCAAAGATTTTTATAGTAATACTTCCTTCATTAGCTACTTTAAGAGAAAATATGGTACTTAATTTCCGATTTCAGCGCCTAATTTTTTTAATTAAAACTGTTCTCTGTAACAAAACATAGCCCTTTGTTCTTCAAGTTTTTTCTGAACCAAGGCTCACTCCACATATAACCTTCCACTTTATTTTATTCTACTATAACGAGAATAAAGCAATTTCAAATCTGTACTCGGCAATCTTTTTAAAAGTTTCATAAGTCACTAATAACTCCACAGAGCGAGATGTTCTTTCACATTTGTGCGCTTATACAAGTAGTTACTTCCATTACCTATAGAAAAGAACATAAGCTTCTGCATTTTGTACAGTAGATTCTGAAACTTCAGTGACGCTCTGATCATCAAATTCATACCAGAGATTATTTAAATTGTTTCGGCAGTAGGCTATATAGTGTCCGCCTGAGTTTAAGGAAAAAGAAAAAGATAAACTTTTTGTAGCCTGAGGGTCTAACATAGCAGGTCACATATAACAAGAACTATGATTGAGTCAGCGCATGGTTTGGTGGTTAAGGGAGCAGGATCCCACATAGGTGCTGGACTCCTACATGGCAAACCTCAGTTTGAGTCCCAGACCTAGCAGCTTGCACTCTCACTTTCCCACTCTCTTTATCTCTTTCTTTCTCTCTCTTTGAGCAAACATGCCCTATAGCAAATTGAAAAAAAAAAAAAACATAATAATAATGGGGGCCAGTAGGTTATGGAGCTAGATTCCCACATGGTTAAACGCAGTTCAAGTCCCAGACTTGGTAGTTTGAAAATCACATCAAGTGCATGTACACAATCCCAGGAGAATGAGTAGAAGGGACTGCAGCTGGCCATCCTCCCTGGGGAGTGATTTCTCACTTTCCCTCTCACTGTTTCTCTCTCTCTTTCCCACAAGCACATGCACTTTATGGCAAAAACCTTAAAATAAATCATAATGATGATGATGACTAAAATGAAGTAATTCTTTTGTTTTAAAGAATTATTTTAATTTTAGTCATTATCATTATTATTATTTTATTTTGACCAGAGAGAGACAAGAGAGAAAGCAAGCCACCAGCTTGGGACTTGAACCATGGTTGGTAATCTAAGAGTCCAGCACCTTAACCACCATGCCTCCTGCCAGCCCTAAACAAACAATTCTTTTTGTTTTTGTTTTTGTCTTGAGAGGTTTTTGCTATAGGGCACATGCGCGCGAGACAGAAAGCGAGAAATCACTCCCCAGGGAGGATAGTCACGCCGTAATCCCTTCTCCTCCATTCTCCTCTCGGGATCTTGGGCACACACGCACATTTGCCCAGTGTGAGTTTAAGCCACCAGGTCCAGGACTTGAACCATGGTCAACTACATGGGAGTTCAGTGACACAGCCATTACACCAACAAACAATTCTTAAAAGGGACCAATAGGTGGCAAGGTGGTTAAAGGCGATGGATTCCTACATGGTTGACCGTGGCTCGAGTCCTAGGTGTGGCGGCTTGCTTTCCCTTTCTCTCTCTCTCTTTCTCTGTCTCTGGTCAAAATAAAATAATAATAATAATAATAATAACAAATAGAGTTAAATAAGTAAATAATTCTCAAAAATAATAATTCTTAAATTTATTTTTTAAAGAATTATTTTATTTAACTTTATTTACTTAAATTTTTACCAGATAGGGACAGAGTAAGAGAGAGAGAAAGTGAGAAAGCAAGCTGCCAGGTCCAGAACTCAAACCGTAGTTGGCCATGTGGGAGTCCAGCACCCTTAACCACCATACCACCTGCCAGTCCCATAATAATAATTCTTACAAAAAAAAAAAAAAAGCTCAAGGTGAAAATGATCATGCTGACTTGGAGATTAAGACAGCAGGATCCTACTTGGCCAACAGTGCAGTTCAAATCCCAAACCAGAAACTTGAGAAAAACACCAGGCACATGTGTGTACACGCCCGAAATCCTGAGAGAATGGAGAAGAAATTGTGGCATAGCCATGTCCTCTAGGGTGCTTTCTCATCTTCTATCCCCCACTTCCCATCCCCATATGGGCAAGCACACAAGCCCTATGGCAAATTTTCAAAAGAAGATCATATTAAAAGTCCTTATTATTGGGACCAGGAGACGGCATAGTGGTTAAGGCACTGGACTCCCATTTAGTTAACTGTAGTTTAAATCCTGGACCCAGCGGCTTAAAACTCATGTCAGGCACATGTACATGCATGCCCCAAATCCCAGAAGAATGGAGGAGAAGGGCAATTGTAGAGTGAGGTGTCTCACTTTCTGTCTCTCAGTTTCTGTCTTCCCTGCAAGAGCACGCACCCTATAGCAAAAAAAAAAAAAAAATCACATAAAAGTCCTTACTATTTAACTTTACATAATATAATTTACAATATTCTAAACACTGTAGTAAAAATATTAAATTTCCTAAAATTCTCTGGCATGTTTTTAATAACCAGTAAAATCGGTTATTAATTTTTCTTCTTTTGGTCCACTGAGTCTTTATTTTTTACATTTAAGAATTGTCAGACCTGTGTACTTACTGCTTGCAGTTCCGTGATGACAAATGACTGACAGAAGATCGTATGTCACAATTTGAGCTGGACTGTCCTTAGCAAGAAATGGCTGAAGGTCCAGACCTTCCAGCGGAAATGAAACGTGGGTACTGATTTTGGTGGAAAACATCAGTTCATGTCTGAATCTTTTAAGGTGGATACACAAAATCTAAAAGAGAAGAAAATTCAAAATCCTAATTTACTTTTACAAAAGACTAAAAGCATTCCAGGTAGTAAAATTTTGTATACTAAGACTTTGATTTTACTAGCAAAGAATTGAGGTTCAATTGAAATAAAATTATAAAGTAAGATATTAAAATTTGTTCTATACGCTATATGAAAAAGTCTATGAAGTGCTCGCTTCTGAGCACATATACTAAAACTGGAACGATACAGAGAAGATTACTGTGGCCTCTGCGCAAGAATGACACGCAAATTCGTGAAGTGTTCCATATTTTTCAAAGACAGTAATTGTTTGAGTTAAAAGAAATTAACTAACTTAAAAAAAAAAAGTCTATGAAATATTCTTAAATGTCAAAGTTAAACCTTAACCTACAATTACAGGCTGATGCCAGAAACGTTAAAAATGTGGAAATAGCAAAACATGATACTTTCTAAATTCATTTGCTATTTATTTCTATAATTTTACACTTTGTAGTTGCAAGACCTTAAAATATCTGATTAAATGATGTTCAGTGTTAAACACTATTAAGGGTGTGAATGGTATTTAATACAATATTTTAAAAATGAATTATCTCAATAAAGTATGAACAGCAACTGGTCAACAGAAACAGTCCATTCTTCAATTATGCAAAGAGAATTTTTTTAAATAGTTATTTATTTAATTGTATTTATTCATTCATTTATTTTAATTTGACCAGAGAGAGATACACAGAGAGAGAGAGGGAAAGTGAGAAAGCAAGCCATCAGGTCCAGTACTTGAACCGCGGTCAGCCATGTGGGAGTATCCAGCACCCCAACCACCATGCCACCTGCTGGTCCCCACAAAGAGAATTTTTCCCCCTTTATGGGGAGTGGAAAAGGACAGTGGTGGGACCAGCAGGTGGCATGGTGATTAAGGTGCTGGACACTCCCACATGGCTGACCACGGTTCAAGTCCTGGACCTGGTAGCTTGCTTTCTCACTTTCCCTTTCTCTCTCTCTCTCTTTCTGGTCAAATTAAAAAATAAATGAATGAATAAATAAAAAATAAATTAAATTAAATTAATATTAAAAAAAAGAAAAGGACAGTGGTAGGTATTTTTGACAGAGTCATCACTGTGTCATGATCCTCCTGCCCTCATTTCCCAATTAACTAAGCTGACGAATACTACACCCAGTGTGTTTAGGCTGGTCACGAAACTGACTAAACCCATGACTCCCATGCAGGTTCCGGCCTCCCAGCAGTAGCACTACCTATCTGCCAGCACGGCTGAGCCATGCTAGGGGAATTTATCATTATACTGCATTGTGTTGCATTAATGCATTGAGTTAAGGGACATACCTCAGGAAACTTTTGTACTTTACAAAACTTTACTCCATTCCTCAACCTAAGGGACAAAAAGAGAAAAACCCATGAATCTACAATAATTAAGTATATTTAATTATACAGAAAAAAATCTTTCATAAAGTGTAGAGACAAAGGTTATCAGACCAGATATGCTCACTACTGAATTACATTACACGTAAAACCACTAAATATTCTAATAATCAAAACACTGGAGGCCCCTATTATGAGACTAATTAAAATCAAAATGTCAGTAATAGAAATTTAGAGGTTGGGACTGTCAGGTGGCATGGTAGTTAAGAGTGCTGGACTCCCACATGGCTAAAGGTTCATGTCCCGGACCTGGCAGCTTGCTTTCTCACTCTCCCCTGCCCCACTCTGTCCCTCTCTGGTCAAATTAAAACAAATCAATAAATAAAGTTAAATAAAATAATTCTTTAAAAAAATTTAGTGGTGGTATAATTCTTTGATTAAAAGTATTGTTTTTTTAAACAAATAAGCTACTGCCTATGGCCTTGCTATACCTTTATAACATGTAGATACTAAGTAAAGCTGGGTAAAGCAAAACCCAATTACATAAAACCTTTGGGGAGACCAGTAGATGGCATAATGGTTATATTACTGGACTCCCATGTAATCGACAGCAGTTCTAGTCCCAGATCCAGCCACTTGAAACTCACACCAGGCACACGTGTGTGCAAGCCCAAAATCCTGAGAGGAGAATGGAGAAGAGATTGTGGCCATCCTCCAGGTGGTGGAGGCGGGGAGGGGTGATTTCTTGCTTTCTGTTTCTCTGTCTCTCTGGCAACCACATGCACCTTAAAACAAAAATCTCTCTTAAAAAAAATCCTTTG
This sequence comes from Tupaia belangeri chinensis, assembly GCF_000334495.1. Lineage (NCBI taxonomy): Eukaryota > Metazoa > Chordata > Mammalia > Scandentia > Tupaiidae > Tupaia > Tupaia belangeri. The sequence continues at coordinate 3,977,990 of NW_006159638.1, forward strand.
GGGTCAGCAGGTGGCGTGGTGGTTGAGGCGATGGATTCCCATATGACTGACCACGGTTTGAGTCCCAAGCCTGGCGGCTTGTTTTCTCACTTTCTCTGTCTCACTGTGTCTCTCTCTGGTGAGCGTAGGTGTCCTGTAGCAAATTTTTAAAATAATAATGCTAAATAAAATTAAGTTTGAAAAAAAACCTTTAATCTTGGACCAGCAAGTGGTGTGGTGGTGAAGGTGGCTGAATCCCACATGGCTGACTGACTCCCACACCTTGTGGCTTGAAAAACACGCTGGGCACATATGCATGCATGCCCAAAATTCTGACAGAAGCAGGGTTTGCAGGCCATCCTTCCTCGGGGGATGCTTTCTCACCTCACTGTCTCTCATACTCTCTCTCTCTCTCTGGAAAGCACAAGTACCCAAGAACAAACTAAAATCAAACAAACCTTTATTCTTGAATATGAAAAAAAATCTTGTAATAAGGGATGGTCATTACTATTGGGTCATCAGGAAAGTCATGATGCACTTTTGCATAGAAAAACATAGAAAAAAATACATGACTTTTCCAATGACTTAATAATATACAGTTAACAGATCTTTATTTTGGATTTGGGAATAGAAGCAAGGTTCTTTCCCATCATCACTATTATCTTTTTCCCAGTCTGCTTTGTGTTGCAAGAAAGGATGCATCTTCCAGGCCAAATCTTTGTTTAGCTGTCAGTCAGGATTTAAAGGACAAACCTAAAATTGCCCTGAATGTACAAGGCAGCTGTTACATCTCCATTGACCAAATGGAATACCATTCCTTCCTGTCGTGTAAAGGACCAACATTTGATGATGAGTGTTTCTCAACAGTTACTGCCAGTAACCAGGAGTCAGTTTTACTCAAATTCTAGATTCCAGTAGAAGGCTGTAATTTTTTCTATTACAAGAATTCAAAAAATTTCAAATTTACTCTACCTCAAAAATATTTGCTTTCATCAAGTCTCCAATTACTTTTTTTCCTGTCTACCAGGGAGCATTAAAACTCTGAACTGGAGGGCCAGCAAGTGCCACAGTGATTAAAGTGCTTGACTCCCACATGATCGACCATGGTTCAAGTCCTGGACCCAGTGGCTTGAAAATCACACCAGGCACTTATGCTTATATGTTCAAAATCCCAAAAGGAGGGAACCAGCAGTTAGCGTAATGGCTATGTCGCTGGACTCCCACGTAGTCGACCGCGGTTCACGTCCCGGACCCGGTGGCTTAAAACTCACGCCGGGCGCGTGTGCATGCGTGCCCAAGATCCCGAGAGGAGATTAGAGGAGAAGGGATTGCGGCGTGGCCATCCCCCCTGGGGGGGTGATTTCTCGCTTTCTGTCTCTTTGTCTCTCTCTGTCTGGTGAGCGCACGCGCCCTATAGTGAAAACCTCTCAAAAAAAAAAAAAATCCCAAAAGGAGAAGGGACTGTGGTGTGGCCATTCCTACAGCATGTGATTTGTCAATTTCCCTCTCTCTTTCTCTCTCCAGTGAGCTCATGCACCCTAGGGTAAAATCTAAAACAAAAAAAGAGGAAAAACCCTCTGAATTATTATAAGATAAGAATAGGAAGCTGGTAGTAGATATAAACAAAATCAACTCTAATTGTCCTTTTATTTTGCCACCATAACAAATAACATCCAAGCTGTATGGCCTTTCTGAATTAAGCAGATTTGAAATTACATGCCATTTAGTTCCAAAATCTAGCCTGTTAAAATGATAACCTAGAAAAGAATATTGCCTTTTAAAAATGTCTTGTGTAAAATCAAATACTATTATTTAATTCCTCAAAATATACCCTTTAATATCTTAAATAAGCCAATTACATTTTTAAAATTTTAGTTCTAATTTGTTCTACAGAACAACCAATATCTTTATTACTACTAGAACATTGTTCTTGGTCCATACGTTTCTAAATATAGTGGTGAATTTTACCCCATAAACTCATTTCAAATAACAAAAAATAATTACACAGCATACAACTAATAGAACTATCAATGTTACTTACTTTTTACATTTTTCACAACTGTACATATTGTCACCTGCAAATAGGAAAGCTCTGGTCATTCCTCTCAAGTTAACAGCAAATTATCTTCTTTTATTACAGTAATTCTTTGATTTTGCTACACACTGACCTCATAGCACAGCCAGACAAGATTTACTTTTCTTAGTCTGCTTATAAGTTAGTTCATATTTACCTCACCTAAAACACTCAGTCTACTCCATTCATCCTTGAAAGTCTACCTCAAATAACATCCTTGTCATTTATTCATTCAACAAAATGTACTGATCACCTGTCCTATGTTCAAGTAATGTACCAGACTCGCAAAAACAGCGAAGGGCTGAGGCCAACAGGTGGCATGGTGGTTAAGGGTGCTGAACTACCACATGACTGACCATGGTTTGAGTCCCAGACCTGGAGGCTTGCTTTCTCACTTGCTCTCTCACTCTGTCCCTCTCTGGTCAAATTAAAATAAATAAGTAAATACACTTAAATAAAATAATCCTTAAAAAAAAAAAAAAAAGTGAAGGACCTTAAATGATACGGGAGAGCTCACAGACAATTCCGGATATGTATATGCATTGTTTTAATTTATTTTTCCCCTTCTTTGAATCTCAAAAAAAGCTGTAAAACAGGGACCAGCAGTTAGCGTAATGGCTATGTCGCTGGACTCCCCCGTAGTCGACCACGGTTCGAGTCCCGGACCCAGTGGCTTAAACTTACGCCGGGCGCGTGTGCATGCATACCCGAGATCCCGAGAGGAGAATGGAGGAGAAGGGATTGCGGTGTGGCCATCCCCCCTGGGGGGTGATTTCTCGCTTTCTGTCTGTCTGTCTTTCTCTGTCTGGCTGGCGAGCGCACACGCCCTATAGCAAAAACCTCTCCAAAAAAAAGCTATAAAACACATCACATATTACACTGTCTTGTACTGTAGGCATTTGTATAAATTCTTATAGGGTATAACTTTTCTTGTTACGTTTGGGCAACTACTATTCAAACTGCCTTAAAACTTCATGAAACTTTTCTGAATGAAGTATTTTTAGTCCCGCCAGTATCACAGAGTCACCTACAAACTACCATAGATAGTATATTTCTTACCTTTTAGTTCATCTCTGGCGAAGAAAGCAGCAAGACAATCTTGCAAGGTTACTATTGGACCCCAAAACCAGCTAGGGACACATGAGACAACAAACCTGAAACATCATTGACAGAAAGAAAAGGAAGTGTTCTGCCAATAAAGCAGAAACAGTAGTTTTAACAGTCAATTAGTACAAAGGAAGTAAATACATACCTCTTCACATATTCCATGAAAAAAGCTATCCACCCTTGTGGAGCATACGCTTCGCCACATGATCCTGCTTTGACTATGGAAGTTGGATGGCTTGAAGAGTGCAGCTTAGCAAGGTCTTCCTTGCCAGGAATTGGCAAGGACAGATCCTGAAAGGTCTCGAGGGTTACAGATACCTAAAATTGTTTTGTGTTTTAAAAATGGGATGAAAATAATCTAGCACAAATATTTACAAGGTTAGACTTTAGGTTTCAAATATTAAAGCAAGTTAAAATAAGTAAAAACCACAAAAAATTAAACTGTCTTTATAGTAATAACACCTCCCCCCCCAAAAAAAAAAATAGGTAGTAAAAAACAAAACATTCCCAGAGCCCTGGCTCTGTGCTATGTGCTATTCCAAATTTAGTCTTCACATCAACCCTATGCAATAGGTTATCAGCATCCCCATTACAGTCACAGACACTGCAGCACAGAAAAGTACCCCAAACCTAGTCACTTACAGATTGAAGCCCAAACTCTTAAGCACTACTATATTTATTTTTGGAAAATGACTTCAGTAGTTTTAAAATATCATATAAAAAAGGGGAGAGAGATGCAGAACCTGGCATATAAACAGCAGGAGACATTCAGGTAACTGTACAGAAAATTTAGTACCACAGTAATTTACTTTAAAATGACCCCACTGGGGACCAGCAGTTAGCGTAATGGCTATGTCGCTGGACTCCCACGTAGTCGACCGCGGTTCGCATCCCAGACCCAGTGGCTTAAACTCACGCTGGGCGCGTGTGCGTGCATGCCCAAGATCCTGAGAGGAGAATGGAGAAGGGATCGTGGCATGGCCATCCCCCCTGGGGGGTGATTTCGTGCTTTCTGTCTCTCTGTCTCTCTCTCTCTCTATCTGGCGAGCGCACACACCCTATAGCAAAATAAATAAATAAATAAAAAACCTCTTAAAAAAAAAAAAAGACCCCACTGAGGGACAAGCACGTGGTATGGTGGGTGAAGTACTGGACTCCTAAATGGCCGATCACAGTTTGAGTACCAGACCTGGCACCTTGATTTCTCACTTTCTCTCTCTCTCTAGTGAGAGAGTGCCTATAGCACAAGTATACTATAGCAAATTAAGAAATAATAAAAATAAATAATTCTAAAAAAATTATCCCATTGAAAGTTCTCAGATTTCACTTAAGATTCTAACACAGTAAGTAAAAATGGCATTCTATTTTTAAGTAATTTCATATCCATTAATTACATTAGTTACTGCATTAAAAGTAAAAGTGTTTCTAAGAAAAGCTCACAGAAACTTTGAGAGATTTAGAGGTTTTATTAAATAATATATGATGATTTCAATTTATGCCCTGTTCTTGTCTATGACTCTGACACTAACTTATTAATTCGAATCCCAATCTTTGTTTTTTTTCTTTTGAGGGATGTTTTGTAATTGGGCGTATGCACAAGACAGAAAGCGAGACATCACCCCCCCAGAGGGGAGATGGCTACGCTGCAATCCCTTCTCCTCCATTCTTCTCTCGGGATTTGGGGCATGGACATACACATGCTCAGCCTGAGTTTTAAGCCACTGGGTCTGAGACTCAAACCGCAATCAACTACATGGGAGTCCAATGACATAACCATTATGCCATCTGCTGGTCCCCTGAGCCCCAGTCTTTGTCTTTGCTATGGAGTGCACACACTTGCAAAAGAGAGAGGGAAAGTGAAGAATCACTCTCCAGTGGATGCAGTGCTACAATCACTTCTCTTCCAGTCTGCTTAGGATTTTGGGCATGCCTGCACACGCCAACATAATTTTTAAGACACAGGGTCCAGGACTTGAACCACGATCAGTCATGTGGGATCTAACACCTTTATCTCCACACCACCTGCTAGCCCCTGAGTCCCAATCTTAACACGGGAAAATATTTACAAGCTACGAATATAACCTTTGGTTATAGCTATAATCTTTGTAAGAGCTACAACAGAGTGCCAGGTTTGTGGCTAAATAGCAATGATTTCTCAGCATAGTCATTTCATCAGCCTAAGGAGAATATGCATGTGTTACTTATTCAGTTGCTGAGCAATTGCTTATCTTTATATATAATCAAAATAGATAAACAGTTCATTTTCTGTGCTAAAGCAGCCTATACAATGATGAGGCAGGACTCACCCTTTATATTGATGCAAACACAAGACATGCCTGCATAATCATCACTAGCCAAGAGAAGGATTAAAACTTCTCATACTATTTTTGTCAAGTTTTTAATAAGGAACATTTGATGGAGTTTGTTTCATACTTCTTTCACACTCACCCTGTCACAAGTCAGACACTGTACTGAACTAATGATTGTTCCATCAAATATGTCAGAAATAACACTTCTGTATTTCTTGTGCTGTTTTTTCCTCTTTGGAGATGCAGATTGAGCTAGAATTGAAAAACAGGGATAGAACATTAAATTCAAAGAACATCCTTTAATATTTTTCTCTAGAATTCTTTAAGTTACCAGAGGGTGCATGCACACAGTTGTGAGAGAGAAAGGGAAGTGGTGGGGATGGGGGTTAAGAATTCCCCTTGGGGTGTGGTCACGCTGCAGTCCCTTCTCATCTATTTCTCCCTCCCGTCAGGATTTGGGACATGCATGCACATGTGCTGGCATGCTTTTCAAGTGGCCTGGGCTGGAATTAGAATTGCAGTCAACCACGTGGGACCCTTAACCATTAGGCTATGGAGGCCAGCTCTACAATGACTAACAGTAATAATTACTACCCCAAAGGAAAGTTTTCAAAATGCCCTTCAAAACATTACTTAAAAAAAAAAAAAAACTAGGGCCAACAGGTGGTGTAGTAGTTGAGGGCACTGGATTTCCACATGGCCAACCATAGTTTGAGTCCTGGACCTGGCAGCTTGCTTTCTCATTTTCCCTTTCTTTCACTCTGTCCCTCTCTGATCAAACTAAAATAAACAAATAGATAATAAAATAATTCTTCCAAAAAAAAAAAAAAAAAAATCCAAATCACAGGACCAGCAGATGGCATAGTAGTTGAGGTGCTGAACTCCCACATGGCTGACTACTGTTGAGTGCCAGACCTGGCAGCTTGCTTTTTCACTTTCCCTCTCTCTCTCCAGTCAAATTAAAAAATAAATATGTACATAAATAAAATTAAATAAATAATTTTTAAAAAAATTTTTTAATTAAGTTTGAAAACAAAAAAACCTTGGGACCAGCAGATGGCGTAATGGCTATGTTGCTGGGCTCTCATGTAGTCAACCGCACTTCAAGTCCTGGACCCGGTGGCTTAAACTCATGCCAGGCATGTGTGCATGCATGCCCAGGATCCCAAGAAGGAGAATGGAGGAGAAAAGACTGCAGCATGGATATCCCCCCGGGGGGGTGATTTCTTACTTTCTGTCTTTCTATCTTTCTATCTCTTGTCTTTCTAGGGAGCGCAAGTGCCCTCTAGCAAAAACCTCTCGAAAACAAAAACAACAACAAAAAAAACCTCTGACTTAACACAAGGTCAAGGTTTTCTCCTGTGTTTTATAAACTCACATATTTGGGCTAGCTGGATCCCACATGGCCAACTGCATGGTTCAAATCCTGGATCCAGCAGCTTACAAAACATACCAGGCGCACGTGTGTACGTGCCCAAAACACCAAGAGGAAAATGGAGAAGGAAATGCAGCAAGGCCAATTCCCCTAAGGGGATGCTTTCTTATTTGCTCTCTCGTAAGTTAGTGCACACACCCTATAGGAAAATTTATATAAAAGACTCTTCATATCTCATAAAATTTTTTTTAAGAAATATTTTTTATTTACCTTTATTTATTTTAATTTGACTAGTAAGGGACAGAGAGAGAGGGAGAGAGGGAAAGCGCAAACTGCCAGGTCCAGGACTTGAACCACAGTTGGCCATGTGGAAGTCCAGTATCCTCAACTACCACACCACCTGCTGGCCCCCATAAAATGTTTTATACTTTAACATTTTATAATACTGAAACTCTCATATATAGCTGGAGGGGAGGCAAGATGGCACACTCTGAAAATGTTGTGTTGTTTCTGTTTTTACATTTTTTAGGCTTTTGCCATAGGGTGTACGCACTCACCAGAAAGAGAAAGTAAGAAATCACACACGCACACACACAAATCACTCACACACACACACCCTCCCCAGAGAAGGATGGCCACCTAGCAATCCCTGCTCTTCCTGGGATTTTGGGAACACATGCACACATGCCCCTCATTATTTTCAAGCCACTGGGTCCAGAGCTCAAACCATAGTTAGCCATGTGGGAATCTAGAGCCTTTACTACTAAGCCTCCTGCTGGACCCAGAAAAAGTTTTTACACAAATGTTTATAGCAGCATTATTCATAACTTCCAAATACTGGAAACAATTAAAAATTCCCTCAGTAAGGAAATGAATAAACTGTACTTTGTAGTAATGAAATGAACTACTACTCAATAATTAAATGAAATATACTATTCAGACATACAATGACATGGCTAAATCTCAAATGCATTGTTGTAAGTGGAGGAAGCCTGTTTCAAAAGATTGCACTTTATGTTTCCATTTGTGTGATATTCTGGGAAAAGGCAAAACAGTAAGAATATAGAATCAAGTGCCAGGGCTTAGGTTTAAGAAGATAATCTGATTACAAAGAGAGTGGTATGGGGGCCAGCAGGTGGTATAGTAGGCATTGGACTCCCACATGGCTGACTGTGGCTTAAGTCCTGGACTTGGTGGTTTTCTCTCTCTCTCTCTCTGGTAAAAAAGAAGAAGAAATTAAAAATAAAATAAATAATTCTTCAGAAGAAAAAATAAAAAGAACAGTAAAGGAACTCTTTGGGGTGTTAGAACTGATCTGTATGCTGTCTATGTGTTATACCTCAGAACTCTACAGAGCAGAAAGTGAATTCAACTGTATGCAAATTTTAAAAATACCACAGAGACCAGAAAGTGGCATGGTGGTTAAGATGCTGGACTCCCACATGGCGGACCATGGTTTGAGTCCTGGAACTGGTGGCTTACTTTCTCACTTTCCTGCTCTATCTCATCAAATTAAATAATAATAATAATTTTAAAAATTAAATAAACAATTCCTTTCTTTTAAGAAAAGTATCACACAAAAACATGTTTTAATTATGGTCGTATATATTTATGCTGTCAATTTTAAAGATCGAATAATATTTCATGATTAACACCTTAAAGTATTAAATATCACAATCAGCATTTTAATCTAAACAAAGAAACCTGAATGAGAAAAACTTACCTTTTTTATGTGTGGGTGCCAATCCTGGCCACAAGTTGCCTGATTTAGGAGGGCTTGCTGATAAACGTGGATTAACAACTTCATTTGATGGAAGCATCTGTGATGTAGACAGGTCATTCAAATGGACATCAGTGATATATTCTGTAATATTTAAAATTTGTACAATTACCTTAACAGCAAAATTATTCTACATGCTCAATAATGTTAACTAGTTTAAAGGATTCTCCATTTGATATCTTGAACTCAATTCACATTAAGAAATGGCAGGTGAAATATCTGTTATATACAGTGCTTGCTAAACAAAATAAACAATTTTCCACCTGGAAATCCAATTAATATTTGTAACACACTCCTGTTGTAGGCAATTCAGGTAGTAAACAATGGAAATAAAAAACTAAGAGGTTATTCTCTGTCCAAATACAGTATTTTGTTGTTGTTGTTATAATTATTTAATTTGACCAGAGAAAGATATACAGAGAGAGAGACGGAAAGTGAGAAAGCAAGCCACCAGATCCAGTATTCAAACCACAGTCAGCATGTGGGAGTGTCCAGCGCCTTAACCACCACGCCACCTGCTGGTCCCCCAAATACAGTACTTTTTAAAGGATATTCAGAATAGCTTTTTAAAACGTTTTCAAACCCATGAAGAAAAAGACAGTCTTCTCCTGAACTAACATAGTAATAAAATCAAACAAGAAATTGAGGCATAAGGTAATCCTGAGCTATTTTACTCTTACAGTGATAAAAGAAAATGTGCCTTTTTATCAGGAATGAAGCTTTTTTTAGAATTAAGTGATAAGTCAAAAAAATGCAAGTTTGGGACCAGCAGTTAGCGTAATGGCTATGTTGCTGGACTCCCACGTAGTCGACTGCGGTTCAAGTCCCGGACCCGGTGGCTTAAACTCAACACCAGGCATGTGTGCATGTGTGCCCAAGATCCCAAGAGGAGAATGGAGGAGAAGGGATTGCAGCATGACTATCCCCCCCGGGGGGTGATTTCTCATTTCCTGTCTCTCTGTCTGGCGAGCGCACGCCCCCTATAGCAAAAGACTCTCCAAAAAAGAAAATACAAGTTTGATGATAACCATCTTGATAATATATTGGATTCCTAGTATAAAACATGTGTTCCTGGATAGGAAACTGCGCTCAATAAGTATTTGATAAAGAAAATAAGAGACCCTAAAATAGAATGTCTTAAAGGATTTTCCCTTAAGAAAACACAAAATAACTTTTCACATAGACATCTCTCAATATTTCAACCATGACTAAATCAGACTATATCAACAGTAATAAAAAAACAAACCTAACTCTAGGACATTCTGCAGGGAATAGTTAATGTGTCCAGGTGGGGGTTAGCTTGTTTTTCTTATAAAGGGCTAAATAGTAAATATTTTAGGTTTTGTGTAACGTGTGATCTCAGTCACATTTTTTCAAGTCTTTAAAACTCACAAAAGCTCAAATACCTGATTTAAATCATCACCTAGTGATTATGTATAAAAACGAGCCTATTGGGACCAGCAGATGGCATAACGGTTACATCACTGTTGTCTTATATAGTCCACCATGGTTTGAATACTAGACCCAGCGGCTTACAGTTCATGCCTGGCTGGGACCAGCAGTTAGCGTAATGGCTATGTCGCTGGACTCCCACATAGTCGACCGCGGTTCACGTCCCAGACCCGGTGGCTTAAAACTCACGCCGGCGCATGTGCATGTGTGCCCAAGATCCCAAGAGGAGAAAGGAGGAGAAGGGACTGCAGCGTGGCCATCCCCTCTAGGGGGTGATTTCTCACTTTCTATCTCTCTGTCTCTCTCTGTCTGACTGGTGAGCGCACACGCCCTATAGCAAAAACCTCTAAAAAAAAAAAAAAAAATTCATGCCTGCCATGTGTTTGCGTGCCCCAAACCCCTAGTGGAGAATGGAGGAGAGAGGATTATGGCATGGCCAACCCCCCTTGGTGGATGATTCTCTCTTTCTGTCTGTCTCTCTGCCGAGCACACATACCCTGTAGCAAAAATCTCCCCAAATAAATAAATAAATAAAAACTATTAGGGAGCACTAAAGGATCACATATCCCTTAACCAGGTTTAACTGGGCTTCTGACAAGAAAGGGTCAGACAGCAGCCACGGTCAAGTCTTTCAATACTGACATTTCATATATTTTTCTGACTAAGCTTCTACACGAGGTTAGTATAAATAAGCAGCCTAAGACTCCTGGTTTTCCTGATTAGAGGCTCTGACTGTGCACTGTACACGGGTGACCCGTGAGGCTTCCTACAGTTAAAGAAATTTCTCCCTCAAGGGAGAATTCTGTATTCATTCAATACCTAAAGATCTTCAGCAGTTACAGAAGATAAACTTTTTTTAAAATGTTTTCTTTAAGAGATTTTTGCTCTAGGATATGATGTACGCTCGCCAGAGACACACAGAGAATGAGAAATCACCACCAAGAGCGGATGACCACACCACAATCCCTTCTCCTTCCCAAAGGAACACTACAGCATAATCTATCATGAGAGCTCATTTTCATTAATTAAACTCTTATACTAGAACAACTTGGATGTGAGTCCAATAGCAATCTAAATTTAATAGTGTACATAATTAGAAAATTGTGATTTGAGTTATTTTGCTTTTTCCCAGAATCTTAACCTAACCTACTTAAAATAAAAAGGAAAACTCCAAGAAGCCCAATTTTCTGGATTACTATATTACTATGTTAAAGATGTACAATTAAATGTTTGGTTGAAAATGAGAATGGATCTTAAATAAGTAACCCATGAAATCCCTCTTATCCTCAGGTTCTATAATTTTATAACTTTAACTTAACATTCACAAGCAAATACTAAACTGTAACTCTTGACCTGTAAACCCCAAAGTAACCATTATTTAAGGACCCAATGTCTGAAAGTCAAATACCATCATTTTCATGACTGAATTATTAAATTGTCACCTGAAGCTCTACTGTGTATTTGCACTTTGACAGTTTCCTGGTTGTTCAAGTCGACTGGTTCAGACACAGAGTCTCTATCTTTATTTAATTCTCCTTCAGAGTTCACTTTATTGATCATATTGTACATCTTCTCTTTTTGCCAGTCTTTTGACATTTCTGAATTGTTCTCATCATCCTGGATTAACATTGCTGTTTCATTATTATCTTCAGAAAAGGCTCTAGAGTTACTTTCATTTTCTGCTTTATCACTGTTGCTAGAAGATTCACAGGACTGAAAATCTACATCTGACTGGCTCTTGTCATCTTCCATTGCCTCCTCGGTGCTTATGGTTTGAGGATCTTCCTCTACTTCCATGACCTGCTCTTTCAATTCTTCATGAAGCAAATCCATTAAACATCGAAGAAATTCTTGAGCATCCTAATATATCAGCAATATAATGTTAGAACTTCATTACATGTGCACATAAAAACTTAAGGGAAAATATATAAAATGTGGTTATCAACTGATTTATAAACACGTAGCATCACATTAAGGAAAACATGGCTGAACACATGGCATTAGAGGGGTGAGAAGATGCACTAAGTTCTGTAAAGTTGTGTAAATAAAACAAGTTTGTTGTTTGTTGTTTTTATACATTTATTTGTTTATCTTTTATTTGTTGTGATTTTCAAGCCATCAAGTCTGGGACTCGAACCACAGTCAACCACGTAGGAATCCACCACCTAAACCACTACATTACCTGCTTGCCTAATAAAACAAGTTTTAATAAACTGAAGATGATCTGAAGGTCAGAATTTAGTAGTTCTATTATGGATACACAAGAGATATAAGACATAGAGAAAATATGGATTTGATTCTTTTGAAAATCAGAATTCAGAAATATGGTCCTAAATACAAATATTATACAAGTTTGGCTTAAATAAAAGCTTTATTCAATACTGTACTATGTTAAAGAAAAATAGCTTTTCAATTGCCAGAGGGTATATATGCTCACCAAAGAGAAACAGAGAGAAAGAGAATGGGAGGGAGAGAGTACTCCCCACCAACATGGGTGGTCACACCATAGTCTCCTCTCCTCCATTTCTCCATCTTGTCTGGATTCTGGACATACACACAAATATGCCTGGAATGTTTTTCAAACCACCGGGGGCCAGGACCCAAACCACAGTTGGCCATGTGAGATACAACTCCTTTAACTAACTCTAGGTTACGAGACAAGATCCTCAAAGAAAAGTTCTTAATTAACGTACAATGTTTATTGAAAATACAAATTTCAGGACCAGCAGGTGGCATGGAAGTTGAAGCGCTGGACTCCCACAGGGCCAACTGCAGTTCGAGTACCAGAAAAGAGATTGGATTAGAGAAGGGATTGCAATGTGGCCATCCCACCTGGGGGTTATTTCTTGCTTCCTGTCTTTCTGCCTCTCCAGGGAGCACACACCCCTTATAGCAAAAATCTCTCTCTAAAAAAAAAGAAGAAAGCTATAATTGAAACTGCCAGTAGAATGATTCAAAAAAAAGGTCAATAAATGGTATTTAAAAACCTAGGAACAGGGCTACCAGGTGGCATGGGAGTGAAGGTACACTGGATCTTACATGGCTAACTCTGCAATTCAAGTCACAGACCCAGAAGCCTTTAATCACTCCAGGCATGTGTACGTGCATGTCCAAAAATCCTGAAGGACAAAGGAAGAGAAGGGATTAAGGGTGGTAAACCCCCTGGGGCATGATTCTTCACTTCCCCTCTCTCTCTGGTGAGCACATTCATGCTATGGAAAAACACCTAAAACAAACATAAAAGCACTTAAGCAGAAAAACAGACAAATTTACCCATCCCCCAAATTTTAAGTTTCCAGAAAAATTAATATAAAATTAAAAGAATTGTTTTTTTAGAATTATTTTATTATTATTTCTTCTCATGAGTTTTGCCAGAGAAAGACAGAGAGAGAGGGGGGAAAGTGAGAAAGCAAGCCACCAGGTCCGGGACTTGAACCATGGTCAGCCATGTTGGAATTCCAGCGCTGTAACCACCACACCACCTGCTGGCCCCAAAATTAAAAGAATTCTTGAAAAATATAATAGACATGATAAAGAGCTGCTAATTCTAGTAAATAAAGATACAAGGAGTGGGTCAACAGGTGGCATGGTGGCTAAGGCGCTAGACTCCCACATGGCTGGCTGAACCCCAGTTCAAGTCCTGGACCTGGCAGCTTGAAATTGAGGTGCATATACATGCATGCCCCAATTCCCACAAGCAGAATAAAAGAGAAAGGATTGCAGAGTGGCCATCCTCCAAGGGGTGATTGCTCACTTTCTCTCTTAGTCTGTCTCTCTCCAGCAAACATGTGTCCTATGGCAAAATCCAAAAACAAAACAAAATAAAAACAAAAACAAAGATACAAGTAGTGAAAACCCAAAAAGATAAAAGAACAAATAAAAAAGCCTAATAGCATTTTCTAATTCAATGAAGATCATTAAAATTATGAATGAAAAGCAATAGACTAACCTGCTGAGAATACCCCCGAAATGTTGGATTTACAGTTTTAATTCCTTGAAACAGGTTAGTAGGCACAACAGATCCTGGCCTGAGGAAACATTTTAAAAGAGAAAGCTTTGTGATTTTGCATTTATATTTTAGAAATTAACAATCAAGAATTCAAAGTGTCTAATAAATTTAAAAGAATATTATTTTAAAAGTACTTCAGAATTGCCCAGATGTGGGGGCACAGAGGGTAGGAATGCTCTGCAATGCTGGAGGCCATGTGAAAGACTGACAGGTTCAGATTTGGGTTCTACCCGAGCACTCTGGGCACACGGAAACTCATGATACTGATGACAAGAAAAGCTGGACAGAAGAATTGTGGTGTGATGAGAACCTGTTAAGGGCTGCCTATGTCTGTCTATATCAGTATCTTTCACATGAAAAAAAAAATTTTTGTAAATTGCCCAGTATTCTATATCATGGGCTCATCGGAACAACTTATTTGAAGTGTTATTTTATTGCTCTATTCTCAAGTAAATAAGCTTCACTGTGTTTTTCAAAATGTCATTTCCTAAATAGTTCTAAAACAAAGTTATTAACCTATAATAGCAAACAATTATTATCCTTATCCTAAGCATTAGAATAAACTAAGGCAGAAATACATTCATATAGAAACATATGGTCTGATTTTTCCATTGTAAAGAAATTGCACTAAAACTCCAAAGTTTTAACCACATGGCATGGTGGTTAATATGGCTGGATTCCACATGGTTGACTGTGGTTCCAGTTCAAGACCAGTGGTTTGAAAAACACACACTAGTTGCCTGTGCCTGCATGCCCAAAATCCTGACAGGAGAACAGAGAAGGGACTGTGGTGTGGTCATCCCCCCAGGGGGTGCTTTCTCACTTTCTCTCTTTGTCTTTGGCAAGCACATGAGCCCTATAGCAATTTTTTTTTAAGTTTCTATATCATAGTAGCTTTAGCAGTCAAACACTATATTACCAGTACAGAACTTTCACGCTTTTCACAGCACCTTCATTTGGATGTTTAGTTTAAATGTAACATGCAGAAAAATGAATTTTCTTTTCTTTGTCAACTGCCAGAAAGCACATGCACTCACCAGAGAGACAGAAAGAGGAGAAAGTATCTCCCAATTGAAGGACAGTCAGGCCACAATCCCTTCTCTTCCATTTCTCCATTCTGCCAGGTTTTTGGACACACACACCAAACTGCCCAATATTTTTCTGTATTTATTTTGCCAGAGGGAACATGTGCTCACCTGAGAGAGAGGGGGTGAGGGGTGTGAGAAAGCACCCCTAATGTGAAGTGGCCATGCAATGATCCCTTTAGTTCTCCTTCCTTTTGAGATTCAGGGTACACATCCACACACACCCAGTGTGTTTTTCAAGCCACTGGGTCCAGGACTCAAACTGGTGCAGTCAGTCTCATGGAATCCAGATGCTTTAACCACCATGCTACCAGCTGGCCCCCTGTTGTGTTTTTCAAACTGGTAGGGTTAGGATTCAAATCCCATGTGGGATTTAGTTCTCTTAACACTAGGCCACAGAACAGCCTGGAATTTTCTCAAATTGGTCTCTCTTCCACCTTTTTGTTAGCTCTATAAATATAACGAAGAAGATAAATATATTGAGTACATACCTGCTTTTATGCCACAGCTCTGTCATTAGTTTGAGATAACTTTTACAAATGGCTGGTTTCTTATCTGTCCGAGCTAGTCCTCCACAGTCAAGGAAAAATTGTGTCAAGGGTGGGCTAGTACAAAAAATTTTTAAAAAGTTAGAGTAGAATAAAGCTTAATACTGATTAACTTCTGGGACTGGCAGGTGGCGTGGTGGTTAAGGGCACTGGACTCCCACATGGTGAACTGCAGGTCCTACACTTGGTGGCTTGCTTTCGCACTTTCTCTCTCTCTCTCTCACACACACACATACACACACACACACATACACACACACACACTGGTCAAATTAAAATAAATAAATAAATAAAGTTAAATAAAATAATTCTTTTTTTAAAAAAAGTGATTAATTTCTAATTATTCAATGACTGACATCACATACATCCCTGTATTATTTTTTAGCTCCCTTTTAAAGCTTCACAATCATTATCTTAAAAAGCTGAACCCATTCAAGATGCATCTGGCTTTACATGTCCTCCATGCTGTCAGATTCAGCCAACATTCTTCAGTTTCTTATACCATTTGTCACAGATGACTACCCTCATGTTTTTCAGCAAACCTTCACTTTACCACTAAAGTAAGCTTTTCTACCTTTGTCTTTACCTTTCTGGCAATTCCTCTTTCCTCTTTACTATTCTGTCTTAATTTTTTTTTTCAGAATTATTCATTTTTTATTATTTATTTCACATAAATTTTTGCCAGAGAAAGACAGAGAGAGGAAGAGAGAGGGAGGGAGAAGGAGAAAAGCAAGCCTTCAGGTCCAGGATTCAAACCACAGTTGGCCATATGGGAATTCCAGCATCTTAACCCCCCTGCCACCTGCTGGCCCTCTGTCTACTCTTACACATCTAATTATAAGGGTCCCCAGTACTTGATCCTATGACTTTTTCTCTCTTTCCTATATATTCTTTCCCCTGGGTGACCTTACATTTTTATTCATATGTCAATAATGACCAAACTTATAAAAAGTCAAACATCTTACCTGAAGTCTAGACTGATATCAAATCCTAAACTAGTTCTACCCTGGCATTTCAAATTTAACATTTAAATGTTAAAATTTAACTTCAAGAGAATTTGTTCTTCTTCCTTCAGGCTTCCACATTCTAGTACGTGGTACTGGTTATCTGTCAGTCGTTGAAGTTATTAATCTATACAGCAATATAATCTTATAAGTTTGATTAGTTTGACAGAACCTCTGATAATCTACTCTGTTATCGAATACTGACTGGGTGAGGGCTGGTGGCAGGGTGGTTAAGAGCATTGGACTCCTGCATGGCTGACTACAGTTCAAGTTCCAGATCTGGTGACTTGCTTTATCACTTTCCCTTTCTCTCTCACTCTGTCCTTCTCTGGTCAAATTAAAATAAATAAATAAAGTTAAATAAAAACTAATAATAATTTTTAAAAGAAAAAAGAAAACTGACTGGGCAAAGAACCAAATCCAAGTCAGCAATAAATCATCCAACCTGTGAAGGCATCTGGATAATCACTATGCCATGACTTTAGAACAACATGATTTAAAAAAAAAAGTATTGGAGCCAGCAGGTGGCATGGTGGTTGAAGCACTGGACTCCCACATGGCCAACCATGGTTGGAGTCCTCGATCTGGAGGCTTGCTTTCTTGCTTTCACTCTCTCTCTCTCTGTCTCTCTCCAACAAGTACACATGCCCTACAGCAAATTAACAAATAATAAAAATAAATAATTCTTTTTAAAAACAAACAATAACGAAAAACACATGTATTTATTTACTTATCTATCTATTAATATGTTGTGATTTTCAATCTACCAGGTCCAGGACTTGAACTGCAGCTGGCCATGTGGGAATCTAGCGCCTTTAACCACCATGCCACCTGCTGGCCCTGGAACAGTATGATTTTACCATACATATCTTTTCCGGTGAATTCAAATAACTCACACAGTAATTTTGTAGAAGCAATATTTATAGTAACTAAAAACAAAGGATCTAGGAGTCAGGTGGTGGCACCTGCAGTGTAGGGACCATGTTAGAGATGCCTATGTCACTGTCTGTCTCTCATGGAAGAAGTAGACTTTTTTTTTTTTTTTAATTTGCTCACCAGAGAAAGAGAGAGAAGGGAAGTCAGAAAGTACTCACCATGGGGTATAGTCATAATGCAATTCTCTCAACTCCATTTCTCCTTTTGGGGTTTTGGCCACACACACCTAATAAGCTTTTGGAGCCGCAGGGTCCAAGAGTCAAACCATGTAGTTGGTCTTAAGGGATCCAGCTACCTTAACAACCATGCCACTGGCTAACCCAATAAACTTTTTTAAAAAATGAAAGTTTTAAAAGAACAAGAGTAACAAACATACATGCAAAAATCTCAGATTCAGAATTCTACTGTAGTTTTGTTTTCTTTTTTGTTTTTCTTTAAAGAATTATTTTATTTAACTTTTTTTATTCATATTTTGTAAATCTGACCAGAGAAGGACACAGTGAGAGAGAGAATGGAGGCAGGGGAGTGAGGAAGCATGCCTCCAGTTCTGAAACTTGAACCGTGGTTAGCCATGTGGGAGTCTAGAGCCCCTAACCACCACGCCATCTGCTGACCCCATCTACTGTAGTTTTTACTAGTGATAACTACCACAACTTAAACTTCTGTGTCTAGTTTCTTTCATGTACAAAAACAATAGCATCAACCAGCAGTCTTTCGTAGTATGATCATTAAATCTCCATCTCCCTTTCTCTGTTTACTTATATACTATCAACGAATCATTCTTCTTAAAAGGTTTATCTCTAATTCATCCACTCCTTTCCCACTACCCTGAATGGTACAAGCTATAAATTCTTGCCCTAAGTTATTGCAATAGCCTCCTAGCTGGTTTTCTAATTCTGTTCTCTTGCCCCTCCAATCCACTGTACACATGGCAACTACAGTAATCTTTTCTTTCATTTAAAGATTTTTGCTTTAGGGCACATGTGCTTGCTGGAGAGACAGAGAAACAAAGAAACAGAAAGAAATCACCCCCCAGGAAGGATAGCCACACCACAATCCCTTCTCCTCCATTCTCCTCTCAGGACCTTGGGCACGTATGCACACAAGCACACGCACCCAGTGTGAGTTTTAAGCCACTGAGTCTAGGGCTCAAACCACAGTCAACCACATGGGACTCCAGCAATATAACCATTATGCCAACTGCTGGTCCCATAGAGATCTTTTTTAAATATAAGTTTAATTACTTAGCTATGCTGTTGTAAAAACATTTTAATACTGTCTCACTACACCTAGAATAAAGACCTAACCTAACATAGCCTAAATCGCCTAGACCAATGTCATTCACCTCCATGATTTACTATACTCCTGTCTTCCGGATCTTCTCCCAGTTCCTCAGAAGCCCTTTCCCATCCTAAGACTGCTTACAAAATAGTGACCTTTCAGCTTGGAATATTCCTCACAACAAACAAAATATTCATACAACCAACCCATCCGTTGAGTTTCAGCTTCAATGTTACTTCTTTAAAGAGAGTGTGTTCTCTTATCACTTTGTAAAGATTATGTTCTCTTTATCTCACTTGGTTGCAGAACATAAGACAGTTTAAAGTCAAGTATTTACAGAAGGCATATCCATATAAAAATGAGATTATTTTTGGAAAAAGTATATAAGTTCAATCTCCACCCACTGCTCTAAAATTCAATCCAGTAGAAAGGGCAATGTCAAAGTCAATGACTTAGGAATTTTGGTCCTGATTAATGCATCTAAATTACAGAATAATACCTTCTCGGTCGATGTTGGACGAAGATTAAGAATGTATATATTTGTGTATATATATATATACACACACACACACACATATATATATATATATATATACACATATATATACACACACATATATATATCGGGGCCAACAGATGGTGTAGCAATTATGTCACTGGACTCCCACACAGCCAACTGCAGTTCAAGTCCCAGACCCAGCAGCTTGAAAATCACACAAGGCACATGTGTGTGCATGCCCATTATCTCAGGAGGAAAATGGAGAAGAAGGGATTGTACTGTGGCCATCCCCCCAGGGGGTGATTTCTCACTTTCCTTCTCACCATGTCTGTCTCTCTCTCTTTCTCTGGTGAGCACATACACCCTAAGGCAAAAAACAAAAGCAATAACAAAAACCTCTCTAAAAATAAATAAATGAGGGAACCAGCAGTTAGCGTAATGGCTATGTCGCTGGACTCCCACATAGTCGACCGCGGTTCGCGTCCCGGAGCCGGTGGCTTAAAACTCACGCCAGGCGCGTGTGTGTGCGTGCCCAAGATCCCGAGAGGAGAATGGAGAAGGGATTGCGGTGTTACCATCCCTCCTGGGGGGTGATTTCTTGCTTTTTTTCTCTATGCCTCTGTCTGTCTGGCGAGCGCACGCGCCCTATAGCAAAAAACCTCTCCAAAATAAATAAAGAAAAAAAGAAATAAATGATTCTTACAGGTTTTCTGGAGGTTTTGTTATGTTTTTTTTTTTTTTTTTGAGAGAGAGGTTTTTGCTATAGAGTGTGTGCACTTGCCAGAGAGACAGAAAATAAGAAATCCCCCACCCCCGCCCTGGGAGGATGACTACAATACAATACAATCCCTTCTCCTCCATTCTCCTCTTGGGATTTTGGGCACACACGCACACGCGCCTGGTGTGAATTTCAAGCCTCCAGGTCTAGGACTTGAACCACAGTTGGTCATGTAGGAGTCCAGTAATTTAACAATTACACCAACTGCTGTTCCCACTTTTTTAAAGGTTCTCTACCTATAAGAAAATATAAAAAATTTTCATAAACTCTCTGAATGAGGAGTGATCAAGGGATTAATTAATTTAAAGCTCTTCATTTTCTAGATATAAAAAATTACTTGCTCTAGGACCAGCGGTTGGCCTAATGGTTATGTTTCTGGACTCCCATGTAGTTGACTATGGTTCAAGTCCCAGATCCAGTGGCTTAAACTCACACCGGGTGCGTATGCATGCATGCCTAAGATCCCAAGAGGAGAATGGAGGAGAAGGGATTGCAGCGTGGCCATCCCCCTGGGGGTTAATTTCTCGCTTTCTGTCTCTCTGTCTCTCTGCCTTGGGCAACCAACCCCCCCAAAAAGAAAAACCCCAAAAAAAAAAAAAAAAAAAAAAAAGACTTGCTCAAAGATATACAACTACACAGGATCTAAACCAGGACTAGGATTCTTAGGAAACTACAGGTATGCATAGAGTAACCCTAGTAAGATAACAATACATTCTGTCCCAAGCCAGATTCTTGACTTCCCCACCATAGGAGTTCGTCAACAACTAGAGCAGCATGTTGAAAGGGTGATTTAAAAAAAAAAAAAAAAATACAAAAACACAACAAAATTAATTATTTACTTACCAATTAGAAAGAGCCTGCAAGGCTGCATTCATATAACAAGTATTTCCAATATTTTTCAAACCTGTTAGACCTATTTAAAAAAATACAAAAGTTGAGTCATCCTTCAGTAATGTAAAATTGACTAAATTTTGTAGCTGTTAGTAAGAACTGTGATTTCTAAAGTATATTAAGAAACACAGATATACAGCATAGAAAAAAAAATCAAAGAACTTAGGTTGTAGTTATAGGAACACATCCATCAATTTTTTTTTTTAAGAGGGCCATAGGGCACGTGCGCTCACCAGACAGACACAGAGAGACAGAGAGACAGAAAGTGAGAAATCACCCCCCAGGGGGGATGACCATGCCGCAATCCCTTCTCCTCCATTCTCCTCTCAGGATCTTGGGAACACACGCACACGCGCCCGGCGTGAGTTTAAGCCACCAGGTCCGGGACGCGAACTGCGGTCGACTACATGGGAGTCCAGTGACATAGCCATTACGTTAACTGCTGGTCCCCCAAATTTTTTAACTTTAGACAAAAATTAGGTATATATATGAAATCTGCACAGGAATAATAGTTAGGCAAAGAGGTCATAAGACTCAACTACAGAAGAAATATCAGGATTACCACTTTATTAAAGAGACACCAAAGAAACCAAACATTTAGGATTTGTGCAAATATCATTTTCCTAGGCCAAATCTCACAGTTCTCTTTTCCTAACTGTCATACTGATTTTTCTCATCTCCAGATTTTGAAATGTACAGTTTCCCAAAAGAAAGGGCAGTGCCATTTAAAGGAGTATTAACACAGGAGAATTATTTTACCTCTTGCTTTAAGTTCATCTTCTTCTTCTACTTCTATATCCAGATCATCAAATACAGCAACCAGAGGCGTTTTTAATGTTGTATTACTAGGTATTTTAAAATCCTTGATAACAAGAGACAGCACAAAAGAATAAATACTTAGGTTAAAAAAACACAACTGGGAGAAATGTTCACATGTTCAAATATTCAGTTTATAAGCTAAATAATGTGATTGAATGTAAAAGAGAAAATGAAATTTTCAAAATGTTAAAAAAAAAAACCCACAACTTTAATTCTAACTTATATACCATCTACACTATAAAATTAAGAGACTTAACAATTTGTGGAATTAACATTAAGAATAAAATTTAAACTTATATTTGGAAGGAAATAAAGATACTAGGTAATAGGAAATCATCCTAGCTTTATTAACATAAGCACTTATATAACAAAGTCTTTCTTTTCTTATTATTATTTTCCAGTTTGGTCAGAGAGACACACAGAAGGAGAGTGAGAAAGCAAGCCACCAGATCCGGGAATCAAACTGTGGTCAACCATGTGGTATTGTAGCACCTTACATGCCACCTGCTGGCCCCATAACAGACTCCTCTGAATTTAAATTCAACTAACTCCAATTCAGAGACATCAGAACTGCAACTAAAAAGATCTCCACTATATTATTTTACATTGTCTTCTCAAATCTTTCTAGCATTCCACAAAACAAAATACAAGTATTTTCATCTTTATCTTCTTTTTGGAGAGATGTTTTTGTTTTTGTTTTTGTTTTTTGCTACAGGGTGCATGCACTCGCCAGAAAGACAGAGAGAAAAAGAGAGACAGAAAGCGAGAAATCACCCTCTCAGGAAGGATGGCATGCCGGAATCCCTTCTCCTTTGTTCTCCTCTCAGGATGTTGGGCACACACACACGCACGCTTGGCGTGAGTTTAAGCTGCCGGGTCCAGGACTCAAACTGCAGTCAACTACATGGGAGTTCAGCAACATAGCCATTACGCTAACTGCTGGTCCCATCTTTGTCTTTTTTGTTACAGAGGTTTTGGTCATAGGCCATGTTTACTCGCCAGAGAAACAAAGGGAGACAGAGAAAGAGAAAGTGAGAAATCCTCCAGGAGGGCTGGATACGCCACAAACCCTTCTCCTCTGTTCTCTTCTCCGTATCTTAGGCACACATGCACACGTGTCTAGCCTGAGTTTCAATCACCAGGTCCAGGACTTGAACTATAGCCAGCTATGTGGGAGTCCACTGCCTTAACCACTAGACCACCTGCTGGCACAACATCTTTTTTTGTTAGTTTGTAGAGATTTTGTCCTTAGGGCACATGCACTCACTGGAGAGAGACCGAGACAGTGAGAGGGAAATGAAAAATCACTCCCCAGGGGTAATGGCCATGCTGCAATCCCTTCTCCTCCATTCTTCTCCTGGGATCTTGGGCACACATGCACATGTGCCTAGCCTGAGTTTCAAGCCATTGGATCCGAGACTTGAACCACAGTCAACCACATGGGAGTCCAGCACCTTAATCACTATGTCACCTGCTAGTCCCTATACTGTTTTTTTATTTTAAAACAGGGTCTTCCATGTTGGGATCCTCCTGCCTCAGACTCCCAGTTGGGATTACACACATCATCACTCAAGGCTCTTTCGGAGTTTTTTGTTGCTGCTGTCATAGGGTACCATAAAGTTTTTGCCATAGGGTACGTGTGCTCACCTGAGAGCGAAAGAGAGAGGAAAAGTGAGAAATCATCCCCCCCCGGGAGGATGGCAATGCCAAAATCCCTTCTCCTCCATTCTCCTCTTGGGATCTTGGGCACGCATGCACACATGCCCAGCCTGAGTTTAAGCCACCAAGTCCAGGACTCAAACTGCAGTCGACTATGTAGGAGTCCAGCAACATAGCCATTATGCTAACTGCTGGTCCCCCAAAGCTCTTTTCAAAAACGAATTCTCACTATGCTCCCCAGGACAGCTTCAAGCTCACAATCTTCCTGTTTTAACTTCCCAAATCACTCCCAAATTACAGGTGCAGGCCACCAAACCCAGAATTCAGGTTCAACAGGGAACTGAACCCAGTCTTCCCATATGATCCCAACCTATAGAGCAGCAGCAACTTAGTAAGGCATACCACCACAGGTGGGCCTCGTTTTTTATAGTCATGCCTATTTTTTCCCTCAAATATTTTCTTCTTTTTTTTTAAATGATTATTTATCTGAACTTATTTATTTATTTTAATTTGACCAGAGAGGGACAGAGTGTGAGAGTAAGAGAGTAAGAGAGAGAGAGGGAAAGTGAGAAAAGCAAGTGCCAGATCTGGGACTTGAACCATGGTCAACCATGTAGGAGTTTAGCATCCTTAACCACCACGCCACCTGCTGTCCCTCCCCTCAGATATTTTCTATCTATGGTTGGTTGAACCTGTAGATGCAGAACTTGTAGATAGGGAGTGCCAACTCTACTTATTCTACCAAACTGAACTTAATTTATTTTTTTAATAATTTATTTAATTTTATTATTATTATTTTTAAATTTGCTATAAGGCATATGCACTACTCACCAGAGAGAAAGAGTGAGAGAGGGCAAAAATGAGAAAGCAACCCACTGGAACTCAAACCCCTGTAGGCCATGTGAGAGTCCAGCATCCCAACTACCACGCCACCTGCTGACCCCAGCCAGACTCAACTTTCTTTTCTTTTTGTTAGAATTATTTTATTTCATTCATTCATTCATTTATTCATTCATTTAATTTGAGCAAAGAGATACAGAGAAAGAATGAGAGAGAGGAAGTGAGAAAGCAAGCTACTAGGTCTGGTACTTGAACCGTAGTCAACCATGTGGTAGTCCAGTGCCTTAACCATCACACCATCTGCTGGTCCCCAGACTCAACTTTCATTAGACTTTGCAATTTTACTCTATTCAAGTAGAAATAGCAACATCTTTGAAAATTTTGCCCTTATAAACTACCATTTTCTTGGGATTAAACTGCTAGTCTTAAGAACACACTTTTGTTAATAATCTAAGAGGATTCAAGAAAATTGTTACTTTCATATATTTGGGTCTTTTGAAAAACACTCAACAGGGCCAGCCAGTGGGGCGGTGGTTAAGGTAGCTCGATACCACATGACAGACTGCATAGTTTGAGTGCTAGACCTGGCAGCTTGAGAAACACACCAAGCATGTGTGCATGCATGCCCAAAACCTTAAACTCAAACCCCTGTAGGCCATGTGAGAGTCCAGCATCCCAACTACCACGCCACCTGCTGACCCCAGCCAGACTCAACTTTCTTTTCTTTTTGTTAGAATTATTTTATTTCATTCATTCATTCATTTATTCATTCATTTAATTTGAGCAAAGAGATACAGAGAAAGAATGAGAGAGAGGAAGTGAGAAAGCAAGCTACTAGGTCTGGTACTTGAACCGTGGTCAACCATGTGGTAGTCCAGTGCCTTAACCATCACACCATCTGCTGGTCCCCAGACTCAACTTTCATTAGACTTTGCAATTTTACTCTATTCAAGTAGAAATAGCAACATCTTTGAAAATTTTGCCCTTATAAACTACCATTTTCTTGGGATTAAACTGCTAGTCTTAAGAACACACTTTTGTTAATAATCTAAGAGGATTCAAGAAAATTGTTACTTTCATATATTTGGGTCTTTTGAAAAACACTCAACAGGGCCAGTCAGTGGGGCGGTGGTTAAGGTAGCTCGATACCACATGACAGACTGCATAGTTTGAGTGCTAGACCTGGCAGCTTGAGAAACACACCAAGCATGTGTGCATGCATGCCCAAAACCTTAAAGGGGATGAGAAATGGAGGGAAAAGGATTGCAGCATGATCCTGCCTCACGGGGGATGTTTTCTCACTTTGTCTCTCTCCAGCAAGCGCCATGTGCCCTCCAGCAAAATAAAAAACAGAAAAGGACTAAACACATTTATGACTGATTAAAATAAGCATCAGCTGGGACAACAGCCATGACTGACTAACATCATTAACTGTCAAACTGAAAACGCAACGAATGTGCTTTGTCCAAAGTCAAGCCACCTTCAGCTATAAAATGCATAAAGCCAGCAAATTTATTATCACAAATGCCTTTTATCTAAATAAAGATGCATTGGGACCAGCAAAAGTCGTAATAGTTATGTCGCTGGACTCCCACATAGTCGACAGTGGTTCAAATCCCAAACCCAGCAGCTGGGCATGTGTGCCCAAAATCCTGAGAGGAGAATGGAAGAGTGGGGACTTTAGCGTAGCCATCCCCCGGGGGTGATTTTTCGCTTTCTGTCTCTCTTTGTCTCTCCAGCAAGCACATACGCCCTACAGAAAATATCTCTCTAAAAAAGAGATGCATCAGAAAAAATTCAAAGTTGGTATTGGAGTCAGCAGGTGGCATTGTGGTTAGGGGCACTGGACTCCCCATATGGCCAACAGCGATTCGAGTGCCAGACCGGGTGGTTTGCTTTCTCTCTCTATCTCTCCCTCTCATTCTGTCCCTCTCTGGTCAAATTAAATATAAATAAGTAAATAAAGTTAAATAAAATAATTCTTTTAAAAAAAATTGAAAGTTGGTATCAAAGAACAAGTATAAAAATACAATGTGTGGGAGCCAGCAGGTGGTGTGGTGGTTAAAGTGCTACCAGAGTTAGCTTTCCAGACCCAGCAGCTTGCCTTCTCACTCTCTCTTACACTCTCTCTCTCTCTCCTTCTATCGAGCATGTGTGCCCTATTGCAAATTAAAATATTTAAATAAATTAAATTGCGAAGAAAAGTAAATGCACTGTGTTTTTGTTTTTAAGAGATTGTTGTTGGGACCAGCAGTTAGCATAATGGCTATGTCACTGGACTCCCATGTAGTCGACCACGGTTCGCGTCCTGGACCCAGTGGCTTAAAACTCACGACGGGTGCATATGTGTGCATGCCAAAGATCCCAAGAGGAGAATGGAGGAGAAGGGATTGCAACGTGGCCATTCCCCTTGGGCAGTGATTTCTCGCTTTCTATCTCTCTGTCTGTCTCTGTCTGGCGAGTGCACACACCTTTAGCAAAAACCTCTCCAAAAAAAAAAAAAATTGTTGTTATAGGGTGCGTGCACTAGCCAGAGATATAGAAAGTGAGAAATCACCCCCGAGGGGATGGTCATGCAGCAATCCCTTCTCCTTTAGTCTCCTCTAGAATTTGGGGCACTTCTGCACATGCGCTTGACATTGAGTTTTAAGCCAGTCGACTACATGGGAGTCCAGTGACATAACCATTATGCCACCTGCTGGTCCCACAATATGGTTTTTCTTTTTTTTTTTTTGGAGAGGTTTTTGCTAATAGGGCACGTGCACTCGCCAGAAAGACAGAGAGAGACAGAGACAGAAAGCGAGAAATCACTTCCCAGGGAGGATGGCCATGCCACAATCCCTTCTCCATTCTCCTCTCGAGATCTTGGGCACACACAAACATGAGCCTGGTGTGAATTTAAGCCACCAGTTCCAGGACTTGAATCGTGGTCAACTACATGGGAGTCCAGCAACATAGCCATTATGCTATCTGCTGGTCCACCACAATGTGGTTTTTTTTTTTTTAACACCCATGAGAGAAAAAAAATGTGCTGTCAATCAAATCTGATCAAATTCTAATCAAATAAATGATAATCAGAACATATTAGAAGTGAACTAATCTAATTTTCGGTGATCTTCTCCTACTTTTATGACTGGAAAATTCTGAAAATTAAGTGATCAATCTTTGAAAGCTATACGTGTTTTCTAAGTCCCTTGAGCCATGGGAGAAAAAATATTCGTCTTTATAACTGCCAGAGAGTACATGTGCTCACTAGGGAGAGGGAGAGAAAGAAAGCAAGCACCCCCGCAGTGGGACATGATCATGCTGCACTCCTTTTCCCCATCTCTCCACCCCATTAGGATTTGGGGCACACATGCCCGGCATGCTTTTCAAGCCACTGGGGCCATGTAAGATACAGCTCCCCCCCACATAAGGCTTAACCATACACCACTGGGCCAGCCTGGGGGGAGGGGGGTGGAATCTAACCAAAGACTATGATAAGCTCTATTGTAGTCTACCTGGTACTCAATAATTAGTAAAATGTCCACGTTAATACAAATGGTGTGAAGCAGAGAAAAAACTAGGGAAAGGAAGCTAAATGAGTCCCTGCAGTTCCCTACCAAAGAACGGCCTACCGCCCATTCTAGAATCTCATTTGCTAGAAATAAACACTACTGAAACCATTTTGTTAAACGTTTTTCATTGATAAGGGTCTTAGAAAAATGCCGTGGAAAAATGCCACACTCTTGAGGTAGACCCACACGAAGGGTTCCAGTTCCTACCAGAGACTTCTCTAAGCATGCTGGGCAAGGGTGTGCCCATGATCCCGGCTGGCTGAAGCTGGTGGCAGACTGTGGCATCCAGACCCTAATGGGGTGCTGTATCTCTGTCTCTTTCTTTCTGTGTCTCTCACTCATGAAATAAATAAATAAATTTTTTTAAATATTCATTAAGGTCTTTCCCATCTTCCAACAGGAGGGCTACAATCTTACCCTAATCTATCAATCTATGCTACACAGGAACAACAGAGAACGTGAGTGTTTCACTTGAGAGGGAAAAAACACATTATAGACATTTGCTAAAGTTCTGCTTAGGCAGGACTCCTTTTCAAATTTCAACTATGACAAATTCTAAAGATACTAACTCTAAGTTTAATAACTTAACTAAACGCATTATTACCTGGACACTGTTTTCTTGTGTTTGGTGAAGTTGTCTTACATGAGGCAATGAAGGCTGAGTTCCTAATTTCCTATCCAAAAATACTTCTTTGCTGCAAGCATAACACCATACTCGAAGAGTGGTAAGGTTCACAGTTAGATAATGCTTTGTCTCCTGTATAATTTCACAGGAAAGAGAGAAGAGGAAACAAAATTAGATATATTTGAAAGCACACCTTCAAAAGATCAGAGAATATAAACTGCTGACTTTTGATGAATAACATACTCAAAAGAGCCAATGTAGAGTACCAAAAAAATTCTTTAAATACACTGCTAACCAACACACTGTTTAATATATTACAGTGAAATATGTTACAGCTGGAGTCTGTCAACTTCAACCCACTAATGTTCAATAAATTAAATAATGAGAAAAAAAATGCATCTTTTACGTCATTACTAACCAACTGACTCTTCTCCATTGGCAGCATGTTCTAGTATGCAATGTATCCTAAAATCAACACATTGTTCAATGTATTACAGTAAATACACTGCTAACCTATTAGTGAACAGTAGCAATATCTAAGCTGACTCTAGGTATTAATGTACAGTCACTAAAGATAAATGCAAGAGTATAAGGCTCTGCTTTGCAGTTAAGTATAATTAAATAAGTATAATACAAGAAAATAACTGACAATAACAAGTAACTATCCCAGGTAATCAGAGAAGCAAAGGACACAAAATGACATGAGGCAAAGCACAAAATAGTTTAACCAACTGGAAATTAGATTATTTAGAATAAATTCAGCCTTTTTCAGCAGAAGTTCTGCAAGAGAATTAAGCCCTACAAAAAATCATTTAAGTAACTAATTTCTCAGTTCTCCCAAAAATAGTACACAGCAAGTACCAGTCTGGATATACAGAGGAAAAGTAAATTACATACAATGATGCCTTAAAGCTTTAGGTATGGAGGCTGCTTTGCTAATTCTCCAAAGGAACCCTGGTTAAGAGCAGTTGATACTGTAGGGACATTGATGTACACCTTAAGACACAGTTAAGAAACTATAAAAACTATAATACTACCCAAAAAAGTCATGTCAGAGTTACACAGGAAACACCAACCCACCCCAGCAAAATAGAAAAAGGACTCCAGTTAGGATAATGTACAGGAAAAGGCAAAATGACAAGTTGGAGACTAAAAGAAGTTAGCCAGGTCATTTCATAAACCTAGGCACACTCTGGCTTCCATCTCCTTTACCCTCCTAATGTTCTAGCCATCACCTCTACAAATCTGGGTATTCTTCTTAAGATAGTATCATCTCTTGGGGCCAGCAGGTGGTGTGTTGGTTAAGGGTGCTGAACTTCAACATAGCTGACTGTGGTTCGAGTCCTAGACTTGGCAACTTGCTTTCTCACTTTCCCTCTCTCTCTTTCTCACTCTGTCCCTCTCCAGTCAAACTTAAATAAATAAAGTTAAATAATTCTAAAAAAAAAAAAAAAAAAAAAAAAAGATTTATTAAAAGAAAGACAGTATTGGGCCGGCAGGTGGTGTGGTGGTTGGGGCACTGGATTCCCACATAAGCTGACTGGGTTTCAAGTCCCAGACCTGGCAGATTGCTTTCTCACTTTCTCTCTCTCTCTCCCCTTCCCTCCATCCCTCTCTGGTCAAACTGAAATAAGCGAATGACTAAATAAATAAACTAAATTAAATTAAATTTTTTAAAAAGACAGTATCATCTCAATTACAATCTAATTCTCATATTAATCTTAACAATTTCCCCTTCTACCTCTCACAAAGAGCATAAGTGAAGCTTAAACTCATAAAACAGCACATATTTTTGAATTTCAACTTGAATGCATAATGCTGTCCCTTCCAGCTTTCTTTTAAAAAAGTTGACTCTCGGGGGTGGCAGGTGGTGTGGTGGTTAAAGGTGCTGGACTCCCACATGGCCGACCTCAGTTTGAGTCCCAGACCTGGCAGCTTGCTTTCTCACTTTCTCTCTCATTCTATCCCTCTATGGTCAAATAAAAATAAATAAATAAATGGATAAAGATAAATAAAATAATTAAAGAAAAAAATTTTTTTAAAAAGTAGACTCTCATATTAAAATAGTTTGTATACATACCTGAGAATGTATGGTGCTATGATCGACTTGTGACTCACCACAGCCAACATACGAACATCTACTCTATAAACAGTTATAAAGGAAAACAGGTATTTAATAACACGGATAAATTTATAATAGTATTATTATTCATTTATATTTAAGTTTTGATCACATTTTAATTTGATGATTAACTGACTTTCAGTTAATTTAACCAAAAGGAACCAAACATAAAATAAAATCAATGTATTTTTTTTTAATCAATGTATTTCAAACCTAAAACCTGTTACCCCTACTAAAAGGCAAGCACAAACTATCTCAGAGTGACTCTACTAAAAAAATGTGCAAAAGCAGTAAGTTAAACCCTTCCAAAGTTTTTTTTTATCAATGATGATCTTTTAAAAGTATGTCCATTTACAAAATCCTTTTTAAGTGTTAAATGTTTTTTCTGTTATCATTATTCAAACCTAAATTTATAATCAAAAGTTTTTTAGGAAAAATATATATATAGCTCCAGGCATGCCCAAAGATTTGGTCCTCTGACTTTACAATCCTGACAAGTACCCTATGAAAGGAAATTGAGAAGATAACATCTATTACACTGACATAAACACATTCAATTCACTAACATAAAGACATACATAAAATACAGGACTCATACAGTCTATTGAAATAAGTTATAAAAAGGCAAGTTTGAAATAAAAATGAATATGGATTTCTTAAGGAAGAAAAGGTTTTATCTTACATGAGATTTTTGTATTAAATCTTCTTTTGTTATTTCACCAACTGAATCCAAATGTGGACAATGATTTCGAAAAGCTGACATTTTTGTTAGAAAATTTTTCCTCTTTTCCAAGGCCTTTCAAATGAGGTAATACCTATATAGAAAAAGTAACCCAAAAAAATTTTTAAATGAGCTAAGATATTGAAAATGATTAAAATAAAAAACATGAGAATGATACATGCTTATGAGCTTGCTTTGAAAAGAGTATATTTTCAAACATATCTTGGTGAGTTTCATAATTGAAGTTAATCAGAATACTGCAGACTTCTCTACCAAATAGAAGTTTATTAAAATTGACTTTTTAAAAAGAAATTATTTATTTAATTCCATTTGTTATCATTAACAGAGAGAGAGAGAGAAAGAGAAAGTGAGAAAGCAAGTCGCCAGGTCCGGGACTTGAATTGCAGTCGGCCACGTGAGAATCCAGCGCCTTCAACCACCACAACACCTGTCAGCCCTTAAATTATTTTTTAGATTTAACTTTATTTATTTATTTTTAAATTTGACGAGAGAGGGATAGAGTGAGAGAAAGGGAAAGGGAGAAAGCAAGCTGCTAGGTCTGGGACTCGAACCACAGTTGGCTATGTGAGAATCCAATGCCCACAACCACCACACCACCTGCCAGCCCCTGAAATTGACTCTCCTAAACAAATGTTAAGTTTGATGGACTTCTACTGTTTTTTCTTCCTCTCCCATTTCAATTTAAACATAAATAAAAGGAGAAAAATTCAAATTATTCAATCTTTTAATCATTTTTATTCTTTCTCATTTTTTTCTTTAAAATGAAATTAACTTTTAGGTGGGAACAGAAATCAGAAACATTTTTATCCTTTTTCATTTTTTAAAAAAGATTAACTTTGGGGGGACCAGCAGGTGGCGTGGTGGTTAAGGCACTGGACACTCCCACATGGCCAACCACAGTTTGAATACTGGACCTGGTGCTTCCTTTCTCACTTTCCCTCTCTCTCTCTCTCTCTCTGGTCAAATTTAAAAAAAATAAAATGAATGAATAAATAAAGTAAAATAAATAATTCTTTAAAAAAAAAAAAAAGATTAACTTTTGGAGCCAGCAGGTGGCATGGTTCATTTTTCTACGAACTTTTGAAATCTTCTGATTTGCGACATAGTTCAAAACCTTCTACATTTTATTTTTTTATGGAGATCTCTCTCTCTCTCTCTCTCTCTCTCTCTCTCTTTCTTTCTCTCTCTGGTCAAATTAAAAAATAATAACAACATGGTATCAGTAGATGGCATAATGGTTACATTGCTAGACTCCTACGTAGTCAACCACAGTTCAAGTCCTGGACCTGGTGGCTTAAACTCACGCTGGGTGTATGTGCGTTGCATGCCTAAGATCCCAAGAGAATGAAGGAGAAGGGATTGAAGCATATGGTCATCCCCCTGGGGGGTGATTTCTAGCTTTCTGTCTGTCTGTCTATATCTGGTAAGCACACACACCCTATAGCAAAACTCTTTCTCAAAAAAAAAAAAAAAAAGTAACAAATTAAATAATTGTTTTTTAAAAATATTAACTTTTAAGTAGGAATAGGAATCAATAAAAAACTTCAAATGGAAGGCTCCGTTTTCACTCTAGAGGCTGCCCCTTGTGATGATAAAGTGAAATAATCTGAGATCTTGACACTTTACATCAAGGTTGCTCAATCCTAGCACCATTGACACTTAGACCATATAATATGTAATTCTTTGATGTCCTGTGTACTGCAGGACGGTTAGTAATATTCCTGCACCCACCCACTACAGTCAAAACACCCCACCACCCCAAACTCTAAAAACCAATGCCTCTAGATAGTATTAGAGTATATCCTCTGGGGAGACAAAAATCTCCCCAGATCAAGAACACCATTATCATGCTCTCTACAACTCTCAGGTAGATACCATTATATCTTCATAAGGCTAAGAGATGCAACATTGACTAGATTAACTCACAGCTTAACCCTAGAATAGTCTCTGGTTAATAGTGAAAACATTTCTAAATGTTGTACTATTCCAAAATATTAGCTAAACCATGCTCCACATTTTCAGAGTATCAAGTCAAATTTATAATGTTTGTTAGTATCTTATTTCTCATATATATTTGGGGGGGAAGGATTGACAATCTTTACCACCTACTTTTCACTTGCTTTTTTGGTTAGATCATTTTGCCCTGTTATCAAATTACTTTCACTGCCAGCCAAAATGGAGTAACAGGGTGCAGATTTCCTCTCTCACCTTAAATTAATAAAACTAGACGAAACATAAAAAAGACTGCTTTTCAGACATGATGTAAGACTAGAGGGAAGGGCTAGCATGTGGCATGGTGGTTAAGGGTGCTGGACTCCCACAAGGCCAAACGTGGTTCGAGTCCTGAACGACTTTCTCTCTCTCTCTCTCTCTTCCTCTCTGGTCAAATTAAAATAAAGTTCAATGAAATAATTATTTTTTAAAAAATGGCTAGTGGAAGTCCTATTTCTCAGCAACTGCAAATGAGAGAGAGTGTCAGAAAGAGAGAACTCACCTCCCAGGTAGAAATGGCAACAATCCCTTCTCCTCCATTCTCCTCTCAGGGGTTGGGAACACACACACACCCACACATGCCTCTATTTTTTTTTTAATTATTTTATTGGGGCCGGCAGGTGGCATGGTGGATGAGGCACTGGAATACCACCTGGCTGACTGCCGTTCAAGTCCTGGACCCAGTGGCTTGCTTTCTCAAACACCCCACTCCCATGCCTCTCTCTTGGATGAAGTTTAAAAAAAAATAAAATGGATAAAATTACATAAATAATTTTTAAGTGTTTTTTTAAAAAGAACTGTTTTATTTAACTTTATTATTATTTTCCAGTTTGATTAGACAGAGAGAGAAAGAGATAGAGGAAAGAGAGAAAACAAGTCACCAGGTCCAGGATCTGAACCATGGTCAACCATGTGGGAGTCCAGCACCCTAAACTACCATGTCACCTTCTGGCCTCCCATGCCCCCAGTTGCTGCCAGGTCTGGGACCTGAACTGCGGTTGACTATGTGGGAGGCCAGTGATGTAACCAATAGGCCATCTGCTGATCCCCAATTCCCTCCTTATTTTTTTTTCAATTATTTAATTTTATTTATTGCTTCATTTATTTTAATTTGACCAGAGAGAGAGAGAGAGAGAAGGAAAGTGAGAAAGGAAGCTACCAGGTCTGGGACTTGAACTGTGGTCATCCATGTGGGAGTGTCCAGTGCCTTAGCCAACTTGCCACCTGCTGGTCCCCACCCTCCTTATTTTCTAACAGTAACCAAATTATCATTTTTTCTCACCACTTCTCAACATTTCTTGTAGCTTGCCAACAACTGAGACTTTTATTTGACACCTGGATTATCCAATAAGAGTGCCTACTAGCGGGAACCAGCTGTTACTGTAATGGCTATGTCGCTGGACTCCCACTTAGACGACCACGGTTCGCATCCGGACCCGGTGGCTTAAAACTCACGCCGCGTGCGTGTGCGTGCCCAAGATCCCAAGAGGAGAATGGAGGAGAAGGGATTGCGGCGTGATCATCCCCCCTGGGGGGTGATTTCTCGCTTTCTGTCTCTTTGTCTCTCTGTCTGGTGAGTGCACGCGCCCTATAGTGAAAATCTCTCCAAAAAAAAAAAAAGAGTGCCTATTAGCAGATATAGCAGTTATCTGGCCCTTTACCTTTTCAGCTCACCTCAGTGCCCACTTGTAGCAGGGTAGGGACCGTCTCCAGGCACACTGACTGCTTCCCCCCTCGACCATCTCTTTGCTTCTCTCCCAAGTTCTCCACACATCAGGAACTTGCCTAGCATTAACCAAAGCAACTAGGAAGTGCTGGCAGCATTTTAGGGGCAATCTTAATTGGTAAGAGCCAGAATAAGTACAAAAAAACTCCAGCTCCCTTAACTTTGAAGGAATATTGGTTGGGACCAAACAAAAGTGTTTCAGATTTCAGGACCAACAGATGGCATAATGGTTATGTCGCTGAACTCCTACGTGGGCGACTGTGGTTCAAGCACCACTTCAAACTCACACTTGGGCATGTACGTGCATGCTGAAAATCCCAAGAGGAAAATGGAGAAAGGACTGCAGACTGGCCATTCCCCTGGGGGGAGGGGGTGATTTCTCACTTTGTTTCTCTTCCCCCAGGCAAACGTATATACACTATAGTAAAACTCTCTAAAAAAAAAAACAGTATTTCTGATTTAGAATTTTTCAAATTTTGTAATACCTGTGTATACATTATGTGATATCTTAGAAACATGACTCAAGTCTAAATATGAAGTTCATAATTATTCATTTCATTTTATTTCTTTATTTATTTAATTTGCTACAGGGCACGTGCCCTTACCAGAAAGACAGAGAGAGAGAGAACATGAGAAAGCAAGCTCCCAGGTCCAGGACATGAACTGCAATGGGCATGTGGCGTCCAGCGCCTTAACCACTATACCACTTGCTGGCCCATTCGCACGCTTCTTATACACAGCGTGGAGGTAATTTTATACAAACTCTGTGCTGCAGTGTTTTGACGGTGGCCCATCATGAGGCCAGGTGTGGAATTTTCCATTTGTGTAGTCACACACGCACTCAAATGTTTTGAATTTTCAGCAATTTGGATTCTGGATTTCCAGATTATGGATGCTCAACCTGTAGCAACCAAATTGTTCTACTGATGGTTTCTCAAATATAACTTGTACCCTTCCAAAAAGTTATTGATTTGTTCCTATCATAAATGCCCTGTTGAAAACCTTTCAAATCTCAATCTCAAATACTACTTTCTTCATCAAGCCCACATAACAAATAATATCTCACCTAAATTCCTAAAGAATTTCATTATTCCTTTCCGGCAGTGATGACCTCCCTATGAGAACATGCCTCTTGCAAATGACCTCCTTCATCCCTCTCCAGAAGAGAAGAGCAAATACAAGAAAAAGCGCCTGGTGCAGAGCCCAAATTCCTACTTCAGGGATGTGAAGTGCCCAGGATGCTATAAACCACCACAGTCTTTAGCCATGCACAAATGGTAGTCTTGTGCGTTGGCTGCTCCACTGTCCTCTGCCAGCCTACAGGAGGAAAAGCGAGGCTTTCAGAAGGATGTTCCTTCAGGAGGAAGCAGCACTAAAAGCATCTGACTCAAGATGAGTGGGAAACCATCCCAATAAACACATTTTGGATTTTAAAAAAAATTATTGATTGTACTCCTAGAAAGGCACTTAGCGTAGTTGCTTTAAAACAAACAGGAATCAGCAGATGGTGTATGGTTATGTCACTCGATTCCCACGTAGTCAGGTTTAAAACTCATGGCTGGGCACTTGTGTATGAGTGCCCAAAATACCATGAGGAGGATGAAGGAGAAAGGATTGCAGCATGGCCACCCTGTGGGGGGAGGGCTGATTTCTCTGTCTCTCTGGGAGTGCACGCACACTGTAGCAAAAATCTATCTCAAAAACAAGCAAACAAACAAACGAAAAAATTGGGGCCGGCAGGTGGCACGGTGGTTAAGGGTGCTAGACTGCCACACGGCCAACCACAGTTCAAAACCAAGACCCGGCGGCTTGCTTTCTCACTTTCTCTCTCCCTCTATCCCACGCACTCTTTCTCCCCATCTGGTCAATTTAAAAAATAAATAAAGCTAAATAAATTAATTTTCCTTTGGAGAGGTTTTTGCTATAGGGCGCATGTGCTCACCAGGAAGACTGAGAGAGACAGCGAGAAATCACCCACTAGGGGGGATGGCCACACCACAATCCCTTCTCCTCCATTCTCCTCTCGGGATCTTGGGCACACACGCGCACGCTCCTGGTGTGAGTTTAAGTCACCGGGTCCAGGATTCAAACCACGGTCAACTACATGGGAGTCCAGCAACATAGCCATTACACCAACTACAGGTCCCAAAGCTAAATAATTATTTAAAAACCAAACAAACACAACTACCCAACTAGACTGAAAATTCTTTGACAGCAGAAACGGAAACCATGTTTCATTCTTTTTCTTTTCTCAAGGGCTTTATCCTTGGTTGACTCAAAATACTGACCTACTGAGATCTGGAGTAACATTTAAAAGCAACATTTATTTTGATACACAGAATATACACAATTAATTCATCTTTTTACAGACATTTAAAACATAAGGTACTCCTCTCAAACTTTTTGGAGCTTTCCTACTTATTAAAATGCCCTTGTGATCACATGTAAACTTTTTAAAGCTTTACCTACACCTCACATTTCTCATTAAAAATCTTTCAGTATTTTATATATTTCATTTCTTGCTGAGTTCAGTCTGTCATAAGTTATACTTTACATGCTTCAATCTTTATCTGAATTCTCATTTATTTCAAAGGCTGCTGTGGCAACATTGTTTCAAGCTTTAAGGAAATTCTGATCCTTACACAGTCCTGAAAAGTGTCTGTCATAAGGAAAGACTACTTTTTGGCATTCCTAATTCAGGACTAGCATGAAGATTAAAACTAAGTGAAAGGTCACTGAAAATTCTAATAGCAATACATAAACGTAAGAATTCTCTCTTCAACTCTGAACTGCAAATATTTAAAATCACCTAGTCACTACATTCTTAATGTCATTAAACTGCAGTTATGTAAAAAGATTTGCTTAGTGATAGATTATAAAGGCTCAAAAATGACAGGAAAAAAAGTGAAAGTTGGTGACAAACCACATCAAAATAAGAAGCAATCTTAGACTATCCCTCTTACATAGGGTAGGTCAAAAATGTTAACCCAGGAATATCTTTTGCAAGTCTCTTTTTAAATTCAATTTTGCCAAAATAAGTGAAATAACACAGATTCTAGCACAGTGTAACTACTACTGCTATTCTCTCTTAAAAATTAGGATTTTTGTCTTTGGGACCAGCAGGTAGTGGGGTGGTTAAGGCACTGGACACTCCCACATGGCCAACCAAGGTTTGAGTCCTGAGCTTGGTGCCTTGCTTTCTCACTTTCTCCCTCTCTCTCTCTCTCTCTCTGCCCAAATTAAATGAATGAATAAATAAAACTAAATAATTCTTTTTAAAAAAATTAAGGTTGTCTCTCAATAAGATTCCTAATTTTCCCTTTATATTAATAGTATGAACTCACAGTATTTATATTATATCAAATAGCTAATTATAAAAATCCAATTTGGTAAGATCTTTCCAGATGATACAAACGATCCATTTTGATCAGAAATGGAACCAGGACGGCCTCATTACTTTCTCTAACAGGTATTCCTTAAAGGAAAGAAAATCTGGTTAAACTTTTAAATTCTATAATTCCACCTATCTACTAAACGAAGTCACCTTCAGTCTAGAACCTATACTCTGGTCAGGATTGCACCTTCCAGCTCAATTTTCCAGGCCAACACTGATTATATGAAAATGTAAAACCTAAAATACTTCAATGCAAAACACCTAGAAAAATCTCATCCTTCAATTTGCACTCTGTAAACATTCGAACGAAGAGTGTTTTGTGTATTTGAGAAATATTTAAGAGTAAAGGTCCAGGAAACCACACGCTATGGAAATCTAAATCAAACAAAAGCTGCAGTTGGACAGATGGTAAGGAGTATCCCCTGAAACTGTCAAGACCAGACGCCAGTCGAAGAAACACTGCAGGAAGGATGACACCTCGGTTTCCCCGTTCATAACAAAAATAACGGGGCGAAGAGGGTGGCACAAACGGATCCAGGCCACCCCAACGGCGCCTCAGAGCGAAACCAGAACCCGGGAGCAGCTCGGCCGTCTGCACCCACCGAGAGGGTTTCGGAGTGAGGGCACCGAGAAAAGGAGCCCCTGCCGCCCTCTCCCTCTTCCTCCCACCGCCCGCTTCCCAAGGGAGCGCCCCCCGGGAACGCTTCCTCGCGTCGACCCCGGCTGGGACTATTGCAACGCAGAGCCCGAAGGACCGAGGCCTCACGCCCGCCGCGCGCGCACCGCCGCCCGGGACCAAGTAGAAGCGGCCGCAGCCCGGGGCGCGCGGGAGCGAGCCCGGAGCCCAGAGCTCGGCCCCGGCGGCGGGC
>NW_006159638.1:4035761-4043910 GCF_000334495.1 Tupaia belangeri chinensis
CCCCCCCCGCCACCTGGCGCCGGACTTCCCAGGTAGCGGGCTGTGCGGAGACGCTGTGTGTGCCGCAGCATAAAGCTTAGGTCTTTTCTCCGTCTTTCCGCGTTTTCTCTGTCTTTTACGGCTGCACCTCGACCATTAGAAAGGTCGTCTCGATGCATTACAGAAACGACATTAAGACTGGCCACGGAAGGGCCTCGGGTTTCTGACCTGTGCAAAGAAATATTAAACTTAAATGACCTCAACACTGCATTTCTTCTTCTCCATCCTTCCTACTTCTTAAGACCTTGATTCTCTAGAAGCAGTTGTTTCCCTTTTCCAAATATACAAAGAAATTCGTCTCTACCATTTTTCCCTATGCTAAAATCATGATCAAATAAAATATTTCTTGAAACCTTAGTATCGGCTTGGTGCCTAGAACATTGGAAGAGTCTTGCTTTCTAATTATGTAACTTAAAATTAATTTGCTCGATTTATGAATACATGAATAAAAATGTTAAATTAATAACAAATGTTAAAATCAGTAATTTCAATATGTCCAATACTTCTTTGGTCTCCAAAATGTGAGCATGTACCCAAATACTGTGTTAGACACTCAATCTTTGTCATAAACAGACAGAAAGTATATCTAACAGGGGACCAGCAGATAGTGTAATGGTTACATCGCTGGACTCCCACGTAGTTGATTGCAGTTCAAGTCCCTGACTCAGTGGCTTAAAACTCCCACCAGGGCCCTGTGCGTGCATCCCCAAAATCCAGAGAGGTGACAAGAGGAGAAGGGATTGCAGTCTGACTATCCTCCCTGGGAATGAGAGGGTTAATTTCTCCCTGTCTCTCTGGGAAGTGCACTGTGCCCTCAAAAAAAACTCTCAAAAACAAAATGGGGGAGGGGGGAGCACACAGCAGGTGGCGTGGTGGTTAAGACGCTAGACACTCCCACATGGCCGAACAGGGTTCAAGTCTCGGCCCTGTGGCTTGCTTTCTCACTTTCTCCCTCTCTCTCTCTGTGTCTCTCTGGTCAAAAATAAATAAGTAAATAAAATTAAATAAGTAATTATTTAAAAAAACAAACAAATGGGTAGGCAGATGGTGTGGTGGTTAAGGGCACTGGACTCCCACATGGCTGACCATGGTTTGAGTCCCAGACCTGGCGACTTGCTTTCTCACTTTCTCTCTCTCTCTCTCTGTCTCTCACGTCCCTCTCTGGTCAAAATAAAATAAATAAAGTTACATGAAATAATTTATAAATTATTTATATAATATTATTTATGCATTCATTTATTTTAATTTGACCAGAGAAAGAAAGCATGCAGGAAAGTGAGAAAGCAAGCCACCAGGTCCAGGACT
This sequence comes from Tupaia belangeri chinensis, assembly GCF_000334495.1. NCBI lineage: Eukaryota > Metazoa > Chordata > Mammalia > Scandentia > Tupaiidae > Tupaia > Tupaia belangeri. Next base: position 4,037,106 of record NW_006159638.1, read on the forward strand.
CTAACCATGATCAGCCATGTGGGAGTGTCCAGCGCCCTAACCGCCAAGCCACCTGCTAGTCCCTAAGTAAAATAATTCTTAAAAAAAAAAAAAGTATATCTAATACTTCTACCTAATTTAATGGTGATAAAAATGAAAGAAATTAAAAGTAATACAATTGTCTATGTAGAGACTGACAGTTTACACTGGGCCTCAGTTTACACTATAATTATTTTATTTTATTTATTTATTTTTTTATTTATTTATTTACTAGTTTGAGCAGAGGGAGACAGAGGGTGAGAATGAGAGAGAGAGGAAGTGAGAAAGCGAGCTACCAGATTCAGGACTTGAACCGGTCGGCCATGTGGGAGTGTCCAGCACCTTAACTACCATGCTACCTGCTGGTCCCCAGTTTACACTATAAATGAGCAATTACATGGGTCCCCTGAGTGAGAACGGAAGCTTTATCATCTGGAAGGCATCTATGGTGCTGTCACTTCTCCTTTTATCTTCAGTCTATTACAAAATACTGCCGTTTACACACTACAAGATATCATCAATAAACTGGTTAATTTTCACTTCAAAAAAACCAGACATATAAATATTTCATTTATAACTATGAAACAGAGGAATGATCGTGAAGATCATGTGTTCCCTGATGTCTTGTGGCAAAGTATTTAATAACTCTCTGACTTAAATAAGAGTTTTACAGGTTTACTTGGGAAAAAAAATCTGTGTTCTAAATGTTCTGATTTTTCTTGTGATGACAAGAGACTATCAGCAATATGTTACCTAACAAAAACATGTGAAATGTATATACTTAACCTGTGGCTTAAAAGTGAAGTGATACTTTTTAAATGAGTGAGCAAGTAACTGCAAGGTCTATGGAATGGAGAGAGCATTTTGAAAGATCCCACATGGTCAACTACAAGGTTTGAGTCCTAAGCCCAGACGCCTGAAAAACACGCCTGAACAGGTGCATGCCTGTGTGTATGCCCAAAACAGACCAAATAGAGTAACAAGGAAAAGTCACCTCTTTAGAACTTCCTGCATTGACAATGTGTCAGGAATGCTCTGTTCTTAGTGTTTTAGCAAATTCAATTTAACTCCAAAGTCCGGACAACCCTCCAGCTTGGCCACCAAGGTCGTCTTCGAGCTTACCTGTCCTAGAGAGGTTCTAGGGCAATGCTAGTGTGGAGAAGGTAAATGAGGTGTAATTAAAGCAGGTATGACTTGTGCACAGGGGATAGTAAGCAAAATACCTCTCAGGTGGATACCAGGTCAAGTCCTTGCAGTGGACCGGTCCTCACCAAGAAAATGCCCTGTGACCCAAGGCAATTCTTCTTCTATTTTATTTAAGAATTATTTTTTATTTAATTTTATTCATTGTCTTTTTTTTTTTTTTAAGTTGACCAGAGAGAGAGCATGAAGGAAAGTGAGAAAGCAAGCTGCCAGGTGCAGGACTCAAACCGTGGTCAGCCATGTGGGAGTCCAGCTGCCTTAACCACCATGCCACCCGCTGGCCCTTCTCTCCTATTTTAACTTCCATAGATTCTCACCCACTACTCACCCACCCTTGAATGTTTATTTTATCCTTTTATTTCTTAATCCAGAATCCTGAATCTTTTTTTTTTTTTTCTATAGGGCGCGTGTTCTTGCCAGAGAGAGAGAGATGGGGAGACAGGAAGCAAGGAATCACCCCTCAGGGGGGATGGCCACGCCGCAATCCCTTCTCCTCCATTCTCCTCTTGGGATCTTGGGCATGCATGGACACGTGCCCAGTGTGAGTTTTAAGCCACCAGGTCCGAGACATGAACCGTGGTCAACCATGTGGGAGTCCAGCAACATAGCCATTACTCTAACTGCTGGTCCCCAGAATCCTGAATCTTTAATGGTTTTTCAAACAATATCTCTTGATGCATTTTAAGGAAGAATGCAATACCTGAGAAATTAAGTAACTCTCCTTTTGAGAATAGAGATTATACATTCCTCAGTGCAAATGTCCAGCTGAGTCACATTAGCTCTGAAGGAGAATTTTGAAAATCTGTGGAGAATAGGACATGAATTGTGTAACTAAGACTTGTGCCACAGGTCAGGTATTGAAGGCTGTGCTAATACAAGGAGGGAAAAAAGAAGAAATGAAGAGAAAGAAGAAAGAAAAGAGAAGAAAAGAAAGAGGAGTAGAAAGAGGAAGGAAGGTCACCAGGGGGCGTGGTGGTTAAGGTGCTGGACTCCCACATGAGTGACCATGGTTTGAATCCTGAACCTGGCAGGTGGGTTTATCATTTTCCCTCTCTCTCTGAGAAGTGCATGTGGTCTATTGCAAGTTAAAAATATTAATAATGAATAACATTTTTTAAAAAGAGGAAGGAAGTAAGAAAGAAATGAATGGTCATATTAGAAGATCACCTTCTGGGGGCCAGTGGGTGTCATGGTTAATGTGGTAATAGAAGATCACCTTCTGGGGGCCAGTGGGTGTTAATGTGGTAGACTTCCACATAGCCAACGGCAGCTTGAGTCCTGGATCTGGTGACCTGAAAATCACCACAGCCATGTGTGTGTGTATGTGTGCCCAAAACTCTGAGAGGAGAATGAAAGAGAAGGAGTTAATTAGTGTGGCATCCCCTCTGGGGGAAGATTTTTCACTTTCTCTCTGTCTCTCTCTCTGGCAAGCATACATGTCCTATGACAAAAGCCTTAAAAAAAGGAAAAAAGAAAGAAAGAAAGAAAGAAAGAAAGAAAGAAAGAAAGAAAGAAAAAGAAAAGACTATCTTTTATTTTTGCAACTAAATAATAGCAAGAAAATATAGCAACACACAAGACATAGATTTTTCATAGATTTTTTTTAAGAGAAATTTTTGCCATAGGGCAAGAGAGGGTCAGAGAGATAGAAAGCGAGAAATCACCCCCCAGGGCGCATGGCCACACTGCAATCCCTTCTCCTCCATTCTCCTCTCGGGATCTGGGCACACACACATGCGCCTGATGTGAATTTAAGTCACTGGGCCCGGGACTCGAACCGCAGTCGACTACATGGGAGTTCAGCGACATAGCCATTACGCTAACTGCTGGTCCCCCAATGAATGTATGGTTTCTGTCCCCAGTTCCTGATTCAGAGCTCCTAAACCCCTTGGAATTACCTCAGTAATCAGACCTGAGTGATGGTCTTTTGTTCTAGTGGTGCAACTTTTGGTGAACTTCTGGATCCTTTCAGGAAGACTAGTCAACAGAAAGACAGAGCCACAATTAGAAGCTTGGATCTTTGGCCCTATGCCCCGTTCTCTGTGGAAAGGAGAGGAACTGGAAATTGAGTTAATAATTGATCATGTTTAAGTAGTGAAGCTGCCATAAAAACGCCTGAAGTATGGGAGTGAAAGAGCTTCTGAGTTGTTGAACACATGCATATGCTGGAAAGGTGGCATACCCCTACTCCACAGGGGCAGAAGCTCCTGCTCTCAGGGCCCTTCTCGATCTTGCTCTAGGTCCATCTCTATCTGGCTGTTGGTTGGTATCCTTTGTAAGCCCCTTATAATAAACCAGCAAATATAATGAAATGTTTCCCCAAGTTTTGTGAGCCATTACAGCAAGTTATGCATGAAAGGAAGGGGTTAATGGGAGTTTCTGAGCAGCTAGTTGGTTAGAGGTACAGGTGACACCTAATACTTGTAAATGGTCTTTGAACCTGTGTGTGTGTAGGGGGAGAGGGGGGAGGAAGTCCAAAGTGTTGTCTGAGGCACTTTGGGTAGATAGAACTTAAATGGAATTGTAGGATGCCAGTTGGTGTCTGCAGATAACTGGAGAATTGTTTCATGGGAAAAAACCTTGAACAAGTGATATCGGAAGAACTGAAAGTATAGGGGCTGGCAGGTGGCATGGTGGTTAAGGGTGCTGGACTGCCACATGGTTGTCTGCAGTTCAAGTCCTGGACCTGCTGACTTGCCTTCTCACTTTCCCTCTCTGTCTCTCTTATTCTGTTCCTCTCTGGCCAAATTAAAATAAGTAAATAAATAAATAAAGTTAAATAATTCTTTTTTTTTTTTTTCTTTTTAGAGGTTTTTGCAATAGGGCACATACACTCACATGTGCCTGGTGTGAGTTTAAGCCACACGGTCCAGGACTCGAACCACGATTGACTATATGGCAGTCCAGTGACATAGCCATTATACTAACTGCTGGTCCCTAAGTAATTCTTTTGAAAACAAAAGAAGTACTGAAAGTGTAGAAAAACAGGTTCCCCCATCCCCATAATAACCATGTATCTAATAAGTTGCAAAGAAAGGATTCAAATTCAAGCAATCTGACCTGCTATTTTGATACTATGTATATAGGAGCCCCTAAATTCATTAATGGTTGCTGCAGCAAGTCTTACAGTATTCAGGCAGTAAAAACAAGTAGATTTCCATCAACTCCACACCCCTGGATTAGGCAGTATTACATAATGGATTTGGTTATCTGAGAAGGCACAGGCTTTTAGAATGAATTCAGGTTCCATTTGTATGCTTGGTCCACAATAGTAGAAAACTTTTCTCTCTGGTCCTTACAGTTTAAGCCACTACTTGTTCGGTTTTCTTATAGTTAACAACCTTTTTAATGTAATTATTATTTTTTTTTTTTAATTTGCAATAGGGCACACATGCTTACCAGAGAGAGAGTGTGAGAGATAAAGAGATAATGAGCAAACAAGTCACCAGGTCCGGGACTCAAACCATAGTCAGTCATGTGGAAGTCCAGCACCCTAACCACCTCCTGGGCCGTCTAACAACCTCTCAGCTTATATCTAATAAATTAACACTCTGCCAACCCAAAAGAAGGGAAGCTTGGAGCAAATTACATTTGTTTTAAAAAAAGAAATGAAATGTGACATTTTGCATTCCTTCTTTCAAGAGTATACTCTGTGCCCACTGTGCAATAATCTCTCTCTCATGATGTCTATCATGAAATTAAAGGGGATCATGTTCTTAGGAAAGTCGCTTGAAGTGGTAGGATCATCTTTACTCTCTCTCTCTTTTTTTTTTTTTTTTTTTTTGGGGGGTTTTCCTAGGGCACGTGAGCTCGCCAAACAGACAGAGAGAGACACAGAGACAGAAATGAAAAATCACCCCCCAGAGGGGATGGTCACACCGCAATCCCTTCTCCTCCATTCTCCTCTCAGGATCTTGGGCATGCACGCACATGCGCCCAGCGTGAGTTTTAAGCCACCAGGTCCGGGGCCGAACCACGGTCAACTAAGTGGGAGTCCAGCAACATAGCCATTACGCTAATTGCTGGTTCCGGATCATCTTTACTCTTGTTGCCATTAGGCAGAATGTTTGGAAATTGAGGGAGAGAAGGAGGAGGCCAGACAGAGGAGACAGAAGAAATAAAACAAAAATAGCCTCATAAATTTGAAGTTCTTCAAGTCGCAAGAGCTTCATCTATTTTGTAAGTGCAAAATATTTCCATATAGTACTCAGTTGATGAATTTTTAGTTATTATTAATCAGGCAACATCCCACACTGCTATCATTCTCCTTATTTTCCACTTACTAAATGGGAACTTTGAAAACATAAAGGATTATTGTAAAATCTGCTCTAATGTTTTAGCTGTCTTTTTTTTTTTTTTTTTCCCAGAGAATTTTTTGCTTTAGGGTGCGTGCGCTTGCAAGACAGAGGGACAGGGAGAAATCACCCCCCCAAAGGGAATGGATACATGGTAATCCCTTCTCCTCCAGTCTCCCCTCAGGACTTGGGGCACACACTGCAGAGTCCACTACGTGAATCATAGTTGACCATGTGAGAGTCCAGCACCGGCAACCACTGTGCCGCCTGCTGGGCCCAGCCATTTGAATTCTTAAGCCTATGTTTCTGACTGGATGTTTTGGCTGAGGACTGCATGCAGAAATAATATCTTGTATTTGTTGTTGTTGTTGCTGTTATTATTTTTCCCTCTCCTGTATTAGTTTATTATGTATTAATAAAGGGCAGTAATTCCCCCCACACCCAGCCAGTCACAATTGACCACATAGTAGACCACAGTTCAAGTCTCAGACCTGGTGGCTTGCTTTCTCATTTCCTCTCTTTCTCTCTCTCTCTGTCTCTCTCTGATCAAACTGGAAAATAATAATGATAATAATAATAAAGTTAAATAAAATAATTGTTTAAAAAATAAATTACAGTGAAAAATACCTCTTCCATTCAATTATCGGATAGCTGAGGGTTAAAGATACTTTTTTGGGGGGAGGGGCAGATTTTTGCTATAGGGCATGTTCACTTGCCAGAGAGACAGAAAGGGAGAAATCACAACCCCCATGTCCCCAAGGGGAATGGCCACACCGCAGTCCTTTCCCCTCCACTGCCCTCTTGGCATTTTGAGCACACACGTACAAGCACCCGGTGTGAGTTTTAAGCAAAGGAGTCCCAGACTCGAACTGGTGGACTATGTGGGTGTTCAATGACTTAACCATTACACCATCTGCCGGTCCCGAAGATAGAAATTCTTAAAGCGGGATCCTGGATTGGTTCAAGGGTTTGAAATCGTGTAATTTCTTTTTTCCTTTAATAATGAGCATTTCTAGATTTTTTCCCCGTGGGGAAAGGTCCCACCGTTTCCACCACTTTCGCAGAAGGGCCCTAGATCCTCCCACAGACTAGGAACTATGGATCTGTCTGTAAAAGCAAGCAATTCTGGGCTTTGCCTCCAGCTGACCAGCGGGAGCCTCTACCCTGAAGAAAGATGTCGGGAGAAGCTTCACACGCAGCCCCTCACGCAGGCTAGAAGGCCCCCTCCGCTTCTCTCCCCAGTTCCTCTTCTGACCCCGGAAGGACTCCGCCTCCCGCCGCCACACGGC